>NC_081409.1:568337810-568944476 GCF_030272615.1 Cryptomeria japonica | reverse complement strand
TTAGATATATGGGGTAATGCCCCACGGTGCACGCCATAAATGTATGCGGGAAAATCGGATCAATAGAGCTAAAAATGTGAAAAGTGGAGTTCTAGGGAGACTTGTCCACACACCCACAAAACTTCTTGGTGCAAGCTATAGAGTCATGAAGTATGGCTCAGCTTCCCAAGGTTGGTTCCATTGTTCTCTATCTCACAAGGTCCCTCAAAACAATGTTTTTGCTCTCAGATCACTGAGAAAAATGGTTTAGGGATGACAAATGCAAGAATGAGGGATGCTTTGATAGATTTTAGAATGAAATGCATCCTAAGCTATGCATGATCTTAAAATGCAATAAACTAGATTATAAGATGACAAGGTTAGTATACATACTATCCTAACATGATATATTAGTCTATGATTGAGCTAAATGATAAAGAAAGTATTCTAAACATGTAAAAGAGAGGCTAAATGATGAGCATAAATGATATGTGAAAGCTTGAATGTATTTGAGCATAAGTATGATGCTAAAGACTTGGTTCTTAAAATGGAGGAATGAGAGCTCTATTTATAGCAAAAATAGGGCAATGGATGGCCAAGATTGAAAGAGTTAATCAAGGGCTAAGTTTTAAAGTTAGGGATCCATGTTTGCAACTTGCACCAATGAAATGGTGACAAATGTCAACATAAGACTAGTTGATAAAAGGGGTTGGAGACATTAAATGCCTGAGAAGACCTCATGGTTATCCTAGGGGGTAAGGGTTAAACTTAAGTTAAGGTTACCCATTGGTTTAAGTTTTAATCAAAGGATAACCCCTTGTGCAAATGATTAAGGGATAACCATGGTCAAAGCAATGAATGCTTGATGAGACCCTTGGGTTACATGGAGGTTGAGTTAGAAGAAATTCTTTAATCATGCTAGAGGGTTGAGTTAACCATTAATGGTTTGGGAGACTTGGAAAGTTAAGTGGTTGAAGCCTTTAAAGGTTTTCAAAGACTTTGAGGATTTGAGAAGTGACCTCCCCTTGCTTAGGGATGTGACAAAGTTTAGTAGATGGGTTAGGCTAATTAGTAGTGTTTAGAAGAGTCTAGAAGGGGGTTAGGAATAGGATTTAGGAGGCAAGTGGGAGATGTAGGATTTTGCAAGTGGATGGAGGGATAATAGGATTTAATAAATTTACTTCAATTTGGTTGTAATTTGGGGAAATTAAATAAATTTGATTTATTCAATTTAGGATAACTATTTAATTAAATTTGAATTTAATTAAAAGTGGATAGAAGGGATTTAATTGAATAAAATGATTTATTCATTAAATGGTAAAAAGAAGTATAGTGAATTTAATTTAAATAAATTGAGTAATTTACTTAATTTAAATAGAAGAATGTGGGTGATTCAATTAAATTAGATTTAATTAAATAGAGAAATGAACATAAAATATTCATTTAGGAATATGGTCATTTTTATACATCTACAATAACATCTCACATTCATTCTGTAGTTTTCAGAGTTGTGACCAACTTTGTTGCATTTTGAACATTGAATTTATATGCATTAGGCTATCTTACCGGTTTGTTGTGATCCTGAGTATTTGCAGTACCAGAGCTTTCACCAACTTCAAAGCCAATTCCAGAAGTGTCACCTTTAGGTTTTTGATTCTTCAGCAAGGTGCCAAGTTCCTTTGAGCTTTTCTTGAATTTTTCTTTATGTTGATTTGCAATTTCTAGTTTTGTTTCTAAGACTTCTTTTTGTCTGACCAGTTCGTTAGAGTCATTCTGAGTATGCATCAGATCTGTCTTCAACATATCATTTTCATAGCTAAGTCTTGTGTTCTCATTTGTTGCATCACTTAGTCTTCTGGTCATTTTTTCTTCATTCTTCTTCCTATCCTCAATCTCTTTGCAAAATCTCATAGTCATATCTTGCATCTTATTCTTTGTTGTCATGTTCTCTTGTTTCAACTTGCTTATCATATCATTAAGTGATTCCTTTTCATCATTCTCATTTTGCAATTTTTTGCAAAGTTCTCTTCTCTTATTTCTTACAATAGTAAAATTCTCTTGAAGTGCCTGAATGATATCCTGAGCTGCCCTTAAATCATCTTCTAGTTTGATATTTTTCAATTTCTCTACATCATAGTCTGAAAGAGCTCCTTCAAGTTGCTTCATCAGATTTTCCATCTTTATCGGTGTCAAGATCTTCCTCAAGTTGTTAGGCTTCTAAAAATAGAGGACCAATCTCTGATACCAATTGTTAGGAATCCCACAAATACTAAGAGAGGGGGGGCGAATCAGTATCTAACTGGTGACTAGAATTTCATGACTTAAAACATGCAGAACATATTATAACAATGTACCGGTATGCAAGAAATAATGCAATAAACAGAATTAAGAACATCCACATGAAAAGCACACCATAACACAAGGTTTTAACGAGGAAACCCGGTGTGGGAAAAACCTTGGTTGGATTTGTGACCCACAATATTCACTCACTGGCCAATAAGAGAATATTACTTACAATAGGGGCCTACACATGCAGGAAGGCCAACTGCCTAGAGCTCACTGCTCAATGGGAAGTCTCACTGACTTACAATGAGGATTATACAAATCCAATATCTTGTACTTCTTTACAATAGCATCTATAATGCCTGATCCAGTATCGTTTTCTACTCTGCTTCTTACATAAGCCCTTTAGCCTATATTTCGCATAATAGGTCTATCTAATATTTTTCCTTATTGCTTTCATATTACTCTTCAAATGTCTACAATGATCTCTTTTATATATAAGAGTCATTTTAGAATTTTCCAAGTCAGCTTACAAAGTTCTTACAATAATAAACAAAATATAATATAACAAAATCTCGTCAGCCTCTGTGCTGGTATACTTCCTTTCTTTGTGCCAGTGTCGGTGTTGGTGTCGGTGTCTTGAGTGCTAGTGTAGAGTGTGATCTGCTGATGCCGGTGTACTACCTTTGCCGGTGCCATAGGATTGCAAGGTTCCCATCAATGACAAAACCTTCAATCACATACAATGTCTCATTTGAGTGTGCATATGCCAACAAGAATAAACAAAGACAAGTTTAGATACGTGCACGCTGACTAATTTTCAAGAAGCCTACTCTAAGGGTTGTTTGTTGGGTCGAGTCACGCCTAATGGATAAAGATGGTAGTTCCAGAGGTGACAATCTTAGCAAGTTTTCATTGCCACCACAAAGAGAAATTGAGATCTTCAGAGGGATGAGAGCATAAGGACTATTTATGAGCTAGAAATGAAGTTATCAAGTATTTGTCAACAAGATCATAGGATGCATACTATCATATATTCTCAGAGTAAGGCAGAAAATCAAGAAACTATTGCCAAAAAACTTTCAAAAGATAAGGACTTAATATCCAAAAAAGGGATTTTGAAATAGAAAGTTTGTAGTCAAGAAATCAAGTAATCAGGAACAAAATCGTTCACGTAAGGTGAAATTGGTCAGAGGGCAACAAATTGACAATTTGAATCTGATGGTGTTTTTTATTTGATGGATATGATTTCTTGAATCCATTTGCTGGAAAAATGAGTAGAAAATCATTGAAATGATGATTTTTCCCATGCATGAGCACCGCCAAGAAAGGTATTTTCATTATAAATATAGCTAGGTGGTGTCTTCAGTTGGTAGGAAGAACATAGAATTAATTATCTTCTTAGAAGGTTTTGATATGATGAAAATGCTTTGTGAGCAGTATCGTGCAAGGAGTTATAGTGAGCTCTGTGATATCGAATGGAATTTCTTCTTGAGTGAGTATGCTTATAGTTAGTGGAGGCTTGAAATCCATTTTTCATCAGAACAAGCCCTACATGACTCATCCTATGTCTCTCCTCTGCCACTAGTTGGCAGAGGGTTCTAGGAAGGGCCTCTCAAAGGAACATGAGATAAATAGGGTTGGGGAGGAGGTAGCAACCAGTCATCTTTGAGACGGCATGGAAGATACAACGCCTTCCCTTCACTTTATATTCCTCTTGGAGTCTCTTTTCCCACTTTCTCTAATCTTGGGCATGAAGACTAGAGCTCCTCCTTTATTTTAGGGGCAATTTTACTTCTTGTTGGGATCTAAACCGTCTTCTGGAAGGGAAATTCTCTATAGAGAATCAAAGTGCATCTCATGATCCATTTGGGAGCATCGAGAGTGATAGTGGCACAACTCAAAAGGTTTTGTTTCTACCAAAATGCAGTTAGGAATTTTGGCTCTACCTCATCATGAAGCACCACTATGAACAGTTTTCTTTTGGGAGACTGTGAGAAATATTTTTGCAACAAAGTTACAAGTGGTCTTATAAGCTTGTGATAGATCTTGGGTCCAAATCCTTGGTCATGAATAGTAAGTCTAGGTGAAAAGAGTAGACTATAAAGAGGAAATTACAAAGAAAATAAAATGGGTCTTGTGTCATATTTTATTGTAGGTTCCTGAAGGAGTTATATGTAAGGTGATTTGTAACAGAAAATAGCTTATTAAATGAATGAAAGCATAATTTAGATTCATTTTCTCCCGTGTGTGACTCTGTTTTATTTTGAATGAGTAAGATCAAGGATTTTTCTCATTCGTTGCATTGTTATGATGTATGTATTTTTTGTCTTATGCTCTGACCTAAGGATTTAGTAAAATTGCTTAGATAGAATTTGTAGACTGATGGGGCTTATACATGGATTGTGATAATTATTTTGGGTTGGGACAAGAAGATGAGATACATTGCAAGGCAATGTTATCTTTAGATCCTCAGCTATTAGATAAAGGGTTCTATTATATTTTTATCTTACGTTTTGCAATTTCAGTCACCCACTAAATAAGACACTAGCTATGGCATAGTTGTTTCCAGTAATAGATCTTTACTCATATATCATCGACAACTTGCTGTGACCTGCTAATATCAAAATATCTTTTCATTTTTGTATATGTTGTTGCTTGTCAAAAAAGCATCTCATACTCCAAAGAAGGTTGGGGAGCACTGAGAGCTAGCCACTCGGTATCATTCTCTCTCTTTGTTGATCCCATCTTAAGAATGAGACCTTTTGCTTTGTTTTAATGTCATTTACAAGTGTGGTGCGGAGATTGTAAGTGCATTAAGGGATCACCCTCCTGGGTTTTACAGAGCCCGAAGTGTAGAAGGATTACCACAATCCTTATTATATGTTGGCCCAAGTTCCCAAGTATTCTAAATAGTCTGGACTTGGCTTCTTCACGCATAAATTTGAGGTCTCGACTTGGTTTTTGCCTCTGTTGCAGTGTAAAACCCCACCATGTGCATTCTAGGGAACCAACAGATCATTGATAGGAGTATTCAATTTTTCCTCATTCACATTAGATACCCTAGGAGAGGTACAAGTGTTAACTTTGTCAATGTCATCTTTAGGATTGTCATTGTCTACAAAAGCCTTTATGTGATCAATACATGTAATGCATGTACATAAAATTTTATTATAAAACAAAATATAACATGGATAAAAGAATTGAGATATGATTCACAAGTAGGAAACATTTTAGAAACCCTAAAAATGCAATATCTAAAAGTATTATGAATGAAAAGAAGCAATGTAAAATGAAAGAAGTCATTATCCAACACATGATTATGATAAATGTAACTAAAAAGCAATATAATCATATATGAAATAGAAAACAAATTATATTTAGTAATTTCTATTATGAGTGCCTAAAATCAAATATGAAAATATAAGTAAAAAATTAGACAACCCACAAGTCAAATTTAATAGAAAAAGTTAGGGTTTTTATGAAATTAACCACTAAATTTATGTAATTATGATCTATGAGAGAAAAATTAATTTTTCAAATGCCAAAAAATCATATTTGAGACCACAAATAAAAAATAAGCAAGCAAGGAGTCAAGTTCAACAAAATGTAATATGGTGAACATTAGGAATTAGGGTTTCAACAAGTAAAACCACTAACTAGCTCAATTAACACACATTACATTGAAAGAAGGGGGTAAATTTAATAGACCTAGCCACAATTTTATTAGAAAAAGGGTTGACAATGCTAATCAAATTTATCCAATTGTGAATGTGGGAGCCCCCTTCTTTCTAAGTTGAATTGTGATGTAATTTATGAAATTAGGATCAAATGGGGGTTTATTGAAGTGATTTCACATAAATAGTAAGTTACATAAGTCCCACTAAGCCAACAACCTGGATCTAAATAAAATGAGATGTTTAAAACCTTTCCTCCCAAATTTGGCCTAATTTTTCAAGACTAGGTAGCAAAAATCCACCCTGTTCCTTTGAATTTTTCACCATTAAAAGCTAACATGTTCCTCACGGTTGACTCTGTCTAATTTCCCATCGTACCTATTTCCTCCACATAGAAAGAAAGGGAAAGATTTTGGGAATAGGTTTTTTCCTTAGGTCAAACCTTAGTTTTGGGATTAACCATGAATTAAATAATACAAATATTAAAATAAATGTTAAGGTAATGTATATGCTTAAAATCATCATTCCTAAATAGGAAATAAAGAAATTCACAAATTCCTTAACTATTCAAGCAATTCAAAACATAAACCAATGAAATAATACAAACAAGGCAATAAGGATGTAAAATATTAATCAAAACTCCCTATTCCATGATCGCATATGGCTTTCATTGTTCTTCTCTTCTTTGTGGTATGATGGCTCTTAGATATCACGTTGGTAACCTACAATTGACACAAAGATTTGAAGTTCGTGATTGTTGAAAATGGAGATTGAATGCTGAATTTATAGATTTTTGGGTGAGACTGATTGAGAGGTGGAATAAAATGATCAAGAGGTGAAACTTAGGTGAGCTCACATGTTGATTGATAGTTAAACTGCTGATTTGGAGATGGAACTGAATAGATTGAATAGTTTTTGATTAAGGAAAATAAGGTTTTAAGGGACCCGAAACTTGCTTACAATACGAAAGATGAGCAAGAAAGAAATAAGAGAAGATAAGACCAAGACAAAACAACTGCAAAAGACTAGCACAAAAACCAACAACTAGGACAAAAGGATAGCAAGGAGCCAACAAGAAATTGGCATTCAAAACCCAGCATTACATTTCAAATGAAAACTTTAATAGACTCCTTAGCGTTCTGAACCAAAAGCATCATGGCCTTAGTGGCTTCTCTCAGATCATTGCTCTCCTGTTTCAGTTGGATGTCTTTCATTTTGGTCTCCATATCAATGGTGGTCTGCTTGGTCCTTCGCCTAGAGATTTGAATAGTTGATTGAGTTAACTAATTGAGAAAAAAAGTTGATTGAAAGATGAAAAAGAATGATTGGAGGATAATCAAAGAATGGTGCAATTAATCAATTAATTGAATTAATCAATTAAAATAGATGGAATAGTTAACTGATTAAAATCTTTTTGGAAAAAAGAAAAGTGTAAGATAGAAATAGAGATTGGAAAGATAATGATTTAATTAATTAATTTAGCATGTGCTTGCACTTTGACTTTGATTTTCAATTTAATCTTTTAAGGAGATTTAATTCAAATATTGAATTTATTGTAAATTCAAGTTATTATTTAAATATATTTAGAACTTTGACTTTGATATTCAATTTGATTTTTGAAATCATGCACATGTATTTGAAATTAAAAGAAATTAGAAGAACGTGAATTTGAACTAGAACTAGAAGAATTAATGAAATTGAATGAAATTAGAAGAATTGAATGAAATTAAAATTTGGGGATTTGGAATTTGAATTTGAAAGAATTAATTATCTAGTTAAATAATTCAAAGAAACTATTTAATTATCTAGAAATTGAATTTAATTAAATAATAAAGATTATTTAAATTAAAGAAATTAAATCACAATTAATTATTAATATTAGAAAAGGATTAATGATTAATTGATTAGAAATAGAAATTGAAATAGGATAATTAGTAATATGATGAAGAAATATAAATTTAGAAGAATAAGATTAATTAATTTAATTAAATAATTAAAGAATTATTTAATCAATTAGATGAATAATTAGTACATGATCAATGAGACATTTTTAGGTGTCTACACTTTCCCCTCTTTGAGACAATGTCAAAACAACGTTGTTCCAAAGAAAACAAAAAAAATTCTACCCCAGTATGCCCCAGTGACACTTAGGGTGTATATATGCCCCCTCGGGAAAAGTGGTTGAAAATTTCCAAAATTGAGACCATTTTTTGATAACACGTTAGTGAGAAATCGTGTGAAGTTTCATGTGATTTTGATTCTATTTGACTGGCCTACAAGTGTGTTGAAGTTCAAGGGGACCACGGTCGTCGCAATGGCAAAAACCCTAATTTTGAGCTATAAATAGCAATTTTGACCTTTCATTTACTCATTTGCATTCTTTTGAGTTCTTGGAGTTCACTATGATTTTAGTGCTTTCTTGCGACTATTTGATCATCATGGTTGGCATTACGGCACGACAACGCTTGTCCGAGCAAGTACATCCATATCAGAAACCACCTAGGACACGCGACATGGTAGGTATCCAAAATTTTGCTCAATTTTTTGCCTGCTTATGTCATTTTTTCCAAATTTTTCCAAAGCTCTGAATTTTAAACATCACACATACGTATGTTGAATTTTATGCATTCATGTTAAATGTCATGCAATAGTCATAAATGTTACACATTAGTCTAAGTATACCACATGCATATTAAGTGTTACACATAAGACTGTCTTGACACATTCATGTTTATTGTTACGCAATCATTGTAAATGTAATGCAATAGTAATAAATTTAACGCATTAGTTGTAATTGTAACCCATTCATTGGAAATAAGTGATTTATTATCATGCGTATGATGAATTTTTCTCATTATGTATAGTATCTGACATTCTCATCATTTTTATTGTGCAAGAAAATATTGTAGTGTTGTACTACAGACAGAGTAGGCCAAGTGGCCTCAAGCTTCGTGATCATTTACTTGAAGAGGAGGTTTCACATATCAGACATTTAGGTTTATATCATGTGTTACATCTGCCAGAGATTACGGTCAACAGGGCCCTAATCACCACATTAGTTGAGTGGTGGCATTCTGAGACATGTACATTATGTCTTCCTACCGATGAGGCATCCATTGCATTAGAGGATGTCTGGCAGATTCTCCATATTCCCATTCATGGAGATAGATTTGTATATGATCATGATGATGGCATCATAGGACTATGTGCATTTTTTGAGTGTGATGAGTAGGACTTACATATTAGTGGTCATTATGATATACCATGGGCTCATTTGGACTATGATGATCTCACTGTAGTATTATGCAGTATTCTAGGCAGTATAATCATCCCTGATAGGAGAGGTCATTGATTCCCAGTCGGATGGGGTAGATTCCTTCATGATATGATTGTTCATTAGCATGTCTATGCTTGGGGTCCTTGTCTCTAAGCGATGGTTTATTATCAGATGCACAATATTATTTATTTGAGATATAGATATGTCAATTGTGGTGTTACATTTCTCCATACTTGGGCTTGGGAGCACATTTCTATTTCTAGGCTAGTTATTCATGTTGATTTACAGCCTGAGGAGCCATATGCATACACATATACACCCAGAATTAGACACAGGGGCATGGGTAACACATTGTATTGTTGTCATCAGTTTGATATTTTATAGCACTTCATTTGGAGACCATACCTAGATTTCCTCGGTTGGGAAGATGATGACCAACATTTACCATTCTATAGACATCAGAGATATCTCATTGGTAGGATTGTGGAGATGTAGAGGATCATTGAGATTTACCTACCAGGACAGGTACTTAGGCAGTTTGTGGAGGTACAGGGAGTACCTACTATCATAGCTTATTTTGCTTGAGTTTCTCATGAGGTTTTAGATTGGGGTGCATGTATATAGTCACATGCGACTGTTATAGAGTTTGATGCGCTTCAGGCACTATTGTGGGGTTGGAGAGTAGGTGTTGCAGATCTAGGGATGACACCATAGTATGATGCATGGTGGGAAAGACATAGGCCTATTCCCCTCACTGATCTGATGGTTCCTGTCATACCTCAGCAGATACGTCATCTAAGACAGTGGAGGAGGGTTGATAGGGAGGAGAGGGAGGGAGATGGGGGAGATGATGAAGGAGATGAGGGAAAAGGAGGAGATGAGGAGGGAGGGGATGAGGAGGGAGATGAGGACATAGACATCGGTGGAGACACTGAGTCTATTAGCAGTGAAGATGATGATGATTCGACTGTAGGATCATCGAGTAGTGAGGATGGGGATGATACTGACATGCCCTAGTTAGAGGATGCACCAACTATAGAGGGGGTAGGGATGGAGGATGGGGTAGTGATGGGGATTATGATGATCCGCAGATTCTTAAAGTACAGATTCAGAGTCTAGAGGATGAGGTAGCTAGAATGAGGGAGTGACAGAGTGCTGAGCGGAATCTATTCCGCAGGGATTATGGTTCCTTAGAGAGGGAGAGGGATCATATAGCTAGTGAGAGAGATCATCTCTAGAGGGAGAGAGATGACATAGTGAGGAGGGCTCAGTTGGCACATGATGCATATGATTAGTATAGGGCCTCTGATACAGGTAGGCTAGTACGTGATGACCATATTATTCAGTTGTCTGAGGAGCGTATGTATTGGCATTAGGAGTATGAGAGAGATATCTCAGAGGGAGATCGAGTTCCTAGCCATAATGTGTATATAGTTGGTAGGAGATCAGGTAGATCTACCTTGAGAGATACTAGTAGTGCTGACATCATGGGTCCACCTCGGACATCTTTGGGGCATCCTGAGGTAGGATCTAGCAGACAGGATCCACCTGGAGATAGAGGCAGTATGGGTTGAGACACTTTACATTATTTATCTGAGCCTTTGGGAATTTTATGATAATTGTATTTTTACACATTACCATTTTTGAGTTATATATATATGATATGCAGTTTTTTTGTGGTGATCTATTATGCTTTGCATTCTTTATATGATGTATGATTCTATGTGTTATGTGTTGCATGCCTATATGTTTTTTTAATGATTTCTATATAATTATGATGTAATGATTAATGAACTTAAATGAATTAATGCAACTTATACTATATGAATATAATGAAAATAACTAAATGAATATAATTTTAACTATATGAATATGATTTAAAATGAATGCAATATATAATATGGAATTAACCTAAAATGAATGCAATATGTTGTTTCATAATGTTAGAATGTTGCTTTATCTCTTTTGACTCAGATATACCTTTGAATAAATGTTATTAAGATGAAAGAAAGAATAGATTGAATGTTGTTAGATGATAGAATATGATTCAGAAAGAGATGATGAGAAAAGAATCAACAAACTAGAAATAAGCATATGAGGTGAAGTGAGAATGATTGATTCATGAACTTGTGTCATTTATTCATAGTGCAATATATATTCATCACTAAGCCTTATTATGAAACAATGGAGCTTTAGCACATCAAGGTATAATGAACCAAGATGTAAAGATATCTCATTGAAGAAACAAAAACGTAGAAGACAAGGAGTGTGATGCAGAGCCCTGAGGAACAAAGGTTTCTCACACAAACTCAAACCACTAAACCTCAACTAAGGTCTCAACATTCACATGGATTCTTGGACAACCCTGATAGCAACATGAAAGGACACCTCTATACTCCCCTTTTCTCAATGGGACCCCACTATATCCATGAACAACTCATGGAAATATAATTTTTCACATCAAGTCTATTCTTGACACCATCTCCTATAGCCACATATGGCTAACTTGGATTACAACACAACCAACATTGCAGAGCAGGTATGTGTTTGCTTCACCAATAGGAATAATAACTATAGTTAAAGTCTCAACCAAAAGTTTGGACATTCACTCTGTGAAGTTACTATCTCCATAACTGAAGTTCATTTGATTATCAACCTAGGGATGTATTACTTGAAATGGGTCTGCATTATATATGCACTGAGTTCTTGTGATAGCTATCCTGCATTACTGCAGCAACTAAAATCTATTTGGGATAAGCAAATAAGAATTGAAATAACTGAATGGCTACAATAAAACTCTGCATTACATAAACTTACTCAAAGAAATGTTAACTAAGCCTAAAGCTGTCAAATAGGAATTACTCTATTCGCTTTGGCTGTAGGAATAGTCAATGGATCTGTTTCCACTGGCTGTAGGAATAGTCAATGCTAGGACATTACTGTGGAAAAAAAAGGAAAACTAAATTTAACAATGGCACAGGAACACTCACCAAGTGGCCCCCCTTGGGCGAGTGTATCCAGGCTTCCAAAATAACTCTAAGTGCTTAGAATAACATAACTTTATTCATTACTTTTTAAAATTTGATACATCATTCAGAATGAAAGAAGACTAAAACACTCTGCAACTTTATTTCTAAATCTTCTTCTCTTTTTCCCTCTCTCTCTTTCTAACCTCAGAGAAGAGGCGGAAAAACTTATTTAAAAGAAAATTACAACAACTTCCTACAATTAAGATCGTGCCAATGAGAAGAGGCGGATAAAATTCATGATGGAGAACAGTCGGAGTTAAGCCACTAAAAATGTGGATCTACACCAAACCACAACCAAGAATATAGTGTGGCAGTATTACAATATTGATGCTCACTAAAGTCAAATATAAATGAATCTTGTGTGCCCTGCTACTCCTTTTCCTCTCCTCATGCCCATTATTCTTTTCACTGATTTAAACTTTTAGTCACCCCTTGAATATCTCAAACTACCTTCTTGACATGACAAGACAACCTTTTCCGCAGCATCTCATTTATTCCTGCAATTGAAAAGAGAGAACATACAAGCATATACATATCTATTTTAATTAATCATAACACTTACTCATTTCACACATGATATCACCTATGACAATTTGTATGGCAATGGAAACAAATCACATGGCTACAAGAATAACTGGCATGGAAAAACATGATTTAATGGGTTGAGTTAACATCTGAAATGCACATAGTCAAACTTTAATACATCATTACCATCCCATTATACAAATTAAAAAATGACAAAAACTTATGAGTTATAGGAATAAAAGGAGTTAATATCTCATCTCATTAGTATGGACCCTATAGTACCTTTTTTCTAACCCTAGGAACATTGATTACAACCAAAACAACACCCTTTCGATTGTATAGATGCAATCAAGATGACTGCCCTCAACAAGACGCCTACTCCTAGTAGCCATGTTTTGAACTTTTAAGGCAAAAGTCAGAAATCCTCCTAATGATACCACAGACTCTTGACACATTTAGAAACCCTTTTGGTGACAAAAAAATACTTCCAAAACTCATAACTCAACACTTGCATTTACTGGGTCAAACGCTGCTACTACAAGAGGGGTAAAAGGGCTTCTAGGCCACTTTTACAAAGAAACCCCACTCCAAAGGTCTGATCCAAAGACACCAATGGATTAAAAAGGTATGCACACATCCAAAAACAACAAATCCATGTCATATAGGTTCCATCATGCTTGGTTTTACCTCTGCAAAATTTTTAGCAGTCAAAACTGGCTATTCACATGAGGATGCCTTCCCTAGGGCTTGATCCCAAACTCCACCAGTTCAATGGAACACTCAGAAACTTCAATAATCTTACAGTAAATTATCTCCCCTCCCATTCCTCATATTTTGAGCCAATTTTTCTAGAGGAATGTTGGGTTAAGAAAACATTTCCTTACAAACCCTGCTTTTGAAGGGTTTTCAGACCTCCTGTCAGTAAAATGCACAAATCTTGCTTATTACATAGAATTTCTTGCCAAATAAAATCCAAAATAACATAAACACATATTCCTATTAAAATCAATGATTTATACTACACATGGAGTCCATACATTATCTGTACAAGGCACTGTTACAACAAATTTCTAAAAATTTCTGAGTGTTTATTGAAATCTAATCAAAATCTTACATCCAAACATCATCATCATCATTCTTCTCAACTTCCAAGGGTTTAAGAAAGGTTTTTCCAACCTCCTCAACTGACTCCAACTGAAATTTGAATTAGGTAGCTATTGGAGGGAGATTAGTTACAAAGTGACAACAAATTGACAACAAAAGTTGTCATCAAACTTGATAACTTTACACAAACTTGACAACTTATGACTTCTGCCCATGTAACCTATTAGGACATATCATAAACCTTAAAAATAGGCCACATAGAAGCCAAAATACATTTATTACCTCATTTAGGCATTTTTTATGTCATTTGACCATGGTTGACCAAATAGGTCCTAAGGAGTTCACACTACCAAATGGCATCAAAGCCTTACATGGCTAATCAAAACAACTCAAATAGTCTTGAAAGACCTTATTACAACTCAAAAAAATTCAAAAAACCTACAAACACTTATAAGAGCCTTCATTCTTACAATGGTCTTCAAATCTTGCAAGGTGCTTCTGCAATAGAGTGAACCCTCCATTCTGGTAATTACGCTAGGGGTCGAGGTATGTGTAGCATTCACAAGCTGAATGCTCCTATCACATAGACCCACTAGAGAAATTTCCCCAGAACTTCATTGGTTCACACCATAAATAGAAAACAAAGAAAAAGATAATGCCCATCATGGCTCTCTAGTCACTTGTGGACATCCTTGAGTAGCATAGGAACACAATCTATCACCAAATAATAAAAGATAGAGACTGACCCAAACAAAATTCAATAGCTATACTCATCTATGTCTTTTTTTTTAGTTGCTTGATGTGATGGTCGATAATGTCTGATCTCAGAAAGTGTGGACCCCGTTTAAGACTGACCCATTTGATTTTAAGTGTATCCATCTCTATTTAAGACAAGATAATGATCACTTGATATGGATATGATACGATTGATAAGATAGTTTGATTAGTTGATTGTGGATGTTTTACTGGATAGTTGTATCCTTTTTTAACTTTGTGCAAAGTGTTTGTTGGATATCTGCTAGGGTGTTTGATTCTTGTGAGACATTTTATTGCAATTTTTTTGATTGATTTTTTTATTGTTTTTGAATTTTTAGTTCTTTTTTAAGAGCTTTTTCGATGTTTTTGATTTATTTTGGATTGATATTTGAATTTTTTTGATATATTTTTTCAGGACTTTATCTGAATGTTTTTGGATTTTTATGTTTTTCAATTTTTTTTATTTTTTCAAGACTTTATGTGGATGTTTATGTGTTATTTTGTTTTTCAATGTTTTTGGATTGATTTTTTCAGGACTTTATTTGATTTTTAGCATTTTTTCAGCTATACCCCTAGTGTGCAAACCTATTATGATATGATGATCAACATAAGGCATGTGGAGACAATGAATTTTTACATGACCTATATTAATGCAATATGCATATTGACGATGCATTTCCTACTTAGACAAGGATGATTGTGTTTGTTTAGCATTCTGTAACACACCAACTCAATTGGAGGTGCAAAACATTTCATAGATAAGTAGTCAATTGATCCTCAAGATCCTTTGGAACATCCAAATTAACACACTTAGTGACTAGGATTTACAAATGGAGACACCGAAAAATTTCTCGTTGATTCTTGAAAATTTGATCTTCTTTTGCCCATGTGTGTGCAAATGAGTTAATTCCTACTCTTGTGTTCACTAAAGATCCTTAGCATCCTATATGACTAGCTATGTGGATAATTCTAACTTCAAAACTTAGAACTCAACTCTTGCATTTACTGGGTCAAACGTTGTTGCTATAGGAGGGCTAAAAGGGGTTCTACGCTACTTTTACAAAGAAACCCCACTCCAAAGGTTTGATCCAAAGAAACCAATGGATGAAAAAGGTATGAAAACATCCAAAAACAACAAATCCATGGTCATATAGGTTCCATCATGCTTGGTTTTACCTCTGCACAATTTTTAGCAGTCGAAACTAGCTAGTCACATGAGGATGCCTAGCCTAGGGCTTGATCCCAAACTCCACCAGTTCAATGGAACACTCAGAAACTTCAATAGTCTTAGAGTAAATTATCTCCCTTCCCATTCCTCATATTTTGAGCCAATTTTTCTAGAGGAATGTTGGGTTAAGAAAACATTTCCTTACAAACCTTGGTTTTGGAGGGTTTTCAGACCACCTGTCAGTAAAATGCAGATATCTTGCTTATTACACAGAATTTTCCTGCCAAATAAAATCCAAAAGAACATAAACACATATGCCTATTAAAATAAATTATTTATACTACACATGGAGTCCATACAATGTCTGTACAAGGCACTGTTACAACAAATTTCTAGAAATTTCTGAGTGTTTATTGAAATCTGATCACAATCTTACATCCAAACATCATCATCATCATTCTTCTCAACCTCCAAGGGTTTAAGAAAGGTTTCTCCAGCCTCCTCAACTGACTCCAACTAAAATTTGAATTAGGTAGCCGTTGGAGGGAGACTAGTTACAAAGTGACAACAAATTGACAACAAAAGTTGTCATCTAACTTGATAACTTTGCACAAACTTGACAACTTATGACTTCTGCCTATGTAACCTATTAGGACATATCATAAACCTTACAAATAGGCCACATAGAAGCCAAAATACATTTATTACCTCATTTAGGCATTTTGGATGTCATTTGACCTTGGTTGACCAAATAGGTCCTAAGGAGTTCACACTACCAAATGGGATCAAAGCCTTACATGGCTAGTCAAAACAACTCAAATGGTTTTGAAAGACCTTATTACAACTCAAAAAAGTTCAAAAAAACTACAAACACTTCTACAAGGCTTCATTGTTCAAATGGTCTTCAAATCTTGCAAGGTGCTTCTACAATAGAGTGAACCCTCAATTTTGGTAATTACGCTAGGGGTCGAGGTATGTGTAGCATTCACAAGCTGAATGCTCCTATCACATACACCCACTAGAGAAATTTCCCCAGAACTTCATTGGTTCACACCACAAATAGAAAAAAAAGAAAAAGATAATGCCCATCATGGCTCTCTAGTCACTTGTGGACATCCTTGAGTAGCATAGGAACACAATCTATCACCAAATAATAAAAGATAGAGACTGACTCGAACAAAATTCAGCAACTATACTGATCTATTCCTTTTTTTTGGTTGCTTGATGTGATGGTTGATAATGTCCAATCTCAGAAAGTGTGGACCCCGTTTAAGACTGAACCATTTGATTTTGAGTGTATCCATCTCTGTTTAAGACAAGATAATGATCACTTGATATGGATATGATACGATTGATAAGATAGTTTGGTCAGTTGATTGTGGATGTTTGACTGCATAGTTGTATCCTTTTTTAACTTTCTGCAAAGTGTTTGTTGGATATCTGCTAGGGTGTTTGATTCTTGTGAGACATTTTATTGCAAGTTTTTTGATTGATTTTTTGATTGTTTTTGAATTTTTTAGTTATTTTTTAAGAGCTTTTTCGAGTTTTTGGTTGATTTTGGATTGGTATTTGAATTTTTTTGATATATTTTTTTAGGACTTTATCTGAATGTTTTTTTGGATTTTTATGTTTTTCAATTTTTTTGGATTTTTTCAGAACTTTATGTGGATGTTTATGTGTTATTTTGTTTTTCAATGTTTTTGGATTGATTTTTTTAGGACTTTATCTGATTTTTAGGGTTTTTTCAGCTATGCCCCCAATGTGTAGACCTATTATGATATGATGATCAACATAAGGCATGCAGAGACAATGAATTTTTACATGGCCTATATTAATACAATATGCATATTGATGATGCATTTCCTACTTCAACAAGGATGATTCTGTTTGTTTAGCATTTTGTAACACACCAATTCAATTGGAGGTACAAAACATTTCATAGATAAGAAGTCAATTGATCCTCAAGATCCTTTGGAACATCCAAATTAACACACTTAGTGACTAGGATTTACAAATGGAGACACGGAAAAATTTCCCATTGATTCTTGAAAATTTGATCTTCTTTTGCCCATGTGTGTGCAAATGAGTTAATTCCTACTCTTGTTTTCACTAAATATCCTTAGCATCCTATATGAATAGCTATGTGGATTATTCTAACTTCAAAACTCATAACTCAACTCTTGCATTTACTGGGTTAAACGTTGCTGCTATAGGAGCGGTAAAAGGGCTTCTAGGTTGCTTTTACAAAGAAACACCACTCCAAATGTTTGATCCAAAGACACAAATGGATGAAAAAGGTATGAACATATCCCAAAACAAGAAATCCATGGTCATATAGGTTCCATCATGCTTGGTTTTACCTTTGCACAATTTTTAGCAGTCGAAACTAGCTAGTCACATGAGGATGCCTAGCCTAGGGCTTGATACCAAACTCCACTAGTTCAATGGACCACTTAGAAAATTCAACAATATTAGAGTAAATTATCTCCCATCCCATTCCTCATGTTTTGAGCCAATTTTTCTAGAGGAATGTCGAGTTAAGAAAACATTTCCTTACAAACCCTGGTTTTGGAGGGTTTTCAGATAGCCTGTCAGTAAAATGCAGATATCTTGCTTATTACACAAAATTTTCCTGCCAAATAAAATCCAAAAGAACATAAACACACATGCCTATTAAAATCAATGATTTATACTACACATGGAGTCCATACAATGTCTGTACAAGGCACTATTAGAAAATCATTCTAGAAATTTCTGAGTGTTTATTGAAATATGATCAGAATCTTACATCCAAACTTCATCATCATCATTCTTCTCAACCTCTAAGGGTTTAGGAAAGGTTTTGCCAACCTCCTTAACTGACTCCAACTGAAATTTTAATTAGGTAGCCATTGGAGGGAGATTAGTTACAAAGTGACAAGAAATTGACAACAAAAGTTGTCATCCAACTTGATAACTTTGTACAAACTTGACAACTTATGACTTCTGCCTATGTAACCTATTAGGACATATCATAAACCTTACGAATAGGCCACATAGAAGCCAAAATACATTTATTACCTCATTTAGGCATTTTGGATGTCATTTGACCATGGTTGACCAAATATGTCCTAAGGAGTTCACACTACCAAATGGTATCAAAGCCTTACATGGCTAATCAAAACAACTCAAATTGTCTTGAAAGACCTTATTACAACTCAAAAAAACTCAAACAACCTACAAAAAATTCTAAGAGCCTTCATTGTTCAAATGGTCTTCAAATCTTGCAAGGTTCTTTTGCAATAGAGTGAACCCTCAATTCTGATAATTACGCTAGGGGTCGAGGTATGTGTAGCATTCACAAGATGAATTCTCCTATCACATACACACACTAGAGAAATTTCCCTAGAACTTCATTGGTTGACACCACAAATAGAAAAAAAAAAGAAAAAACATAATGCCCATGATGGCTCTCTATTCACTTGTGGACATCCTTGAGTAGCATAAGAACACAATCTATCACCAAATAATAAAAGATAGAGACTGACCCAAACAAAATTCAGCAGCTATACTGATCTATGCCTTTTTTTTCGGTTTCTTGATGTGATGGTTGATAATGTCTGATCTCAGAAAGTGTGGACCTCATTTAAGACTGACCCATTTGATTTTGAGTGTATCCTCTTTGTTTAAGACAAGATAATGATCACTTGATATGAATATGATACGATTGATAAGATAGTTTGACTAGTTGATTGTGGATGTTTGACTCGATAGTTGTATCCTTTTTTAACTTCGTGCAAAGTGTTTGTTGGATATTTGCTAGGGTGTTTGATTCCTGTGAGACATTTTATTGCAAGTTTTTTGATTGTTTTTGAATTTTTAGTTCTTTTTTAAGAGTTTTTTCAATGTTTTTGATTGATTTTGGATTTATATCTGAATTTTTTGATATATTTTTTCAGGACTTTATCTGAATGTTTTTGGATTTTTATGTTTTTCATTTTTTTTTAATTTTTTCAAGACTTTATGTGGATGTTTATGTGTTATTTTGTTTTCCAATGTTTTTGGATTGATTTTTTCAAGACTTTATCTGATTTTTAGGATTTTTTCAGCTATGCCCCCAGTGTGTAAACCTATTATGATATGATGATCAACATAAGGCATGCAGAGACAATGAATTTTTACATGACCTATATTAATGCAATATGCATATTGACGATGCATTTCCTACTTAGACAAGGATGATTGTGTTTGTTTAGCATTATGTAACACACCAACTCAATTGGAGGTACAAAACATTTCTTAGATAAGAAGTCAGTTGATCCTCAAGATCCTTTGGAACATCCAAATTAACACACTTAGTGACTAGGATTTACAAATGGAGACACCGAAAAATTTCTCGTTGATTCTTGAAAATTTGATCTTATTTTGCCCATGTGTGTGCAAATAAGTTAATTCCTAGTCTTTTGTTCACTAAAGATCCTTAGCATCCTATATGACTAGCTATGTGGATAATTCTAACTTCAAAACTCAGAACTCAACTCTTGCATTTACTGGGTCAAACGTTGCTACTATAGGAGGGCTAAAAAGGCTTTCAGGCTACTTTTACAAAGAAACCCCACTCCAAAGGTCTGATCCAAAGACACCAATGGATGAAAAAGGTATGACAACATCCCAAAACAACAAATCCATGGTCATATAGGTTCCATCATGCTTGGTTTTACCTCTGCACAATTTTTAGCAGTCAAAACTAGCTAGTCACATGAGGATGCCTAGCCTAGGGCTTGATCCCAAACTCCACCAGTTCAATGGACCACTCAGAAACTTCAATAGTCTTAGATTAAATTATCTCCCTTCCCATTCCTCATATTTTGAGCCAATTTTTCTAGAGGAATGTCGGGTTAAGAAAACATTTCCTTACAAACCTTGGTTTTGGAGGGTTTTTAGATCGTCTATCAGTAAAATGCAGATATCTTGCTTATTACACAGAATTTTCCTGCCAAATAAAATCCACAAGAGCATAAACAAATATGCCTATTAAAATCAATGACTTATACTACACATGGATTCCATACAATGTCTTTACAAGGCACTGTTACAACAAATTTCTAGAAATTTCTGAGTGTTTATTGATATCTGATCACAATCTTACATCCAAATTTCATCATCATCATTCTTCTTAACCTCCAAGGGTTTAAGTAAGGTTTTTCCAACCTCCTCAACTAACTCTAACTTAAATTTGAATTAGGTAGCCATTGGAGGGAGATTAGGTACAAAGTGACAAAAAATTGACAACAAAAGTTTTCATCCAACTTGATAACTTTGCACAAACTTGACAACTTATGACTTCTGCCTATGTAACCTATTAGGACATATCATAAACCTTACAAATAGGCCACATAGAAGCTAAAATACATTTATTACCTCATTTAGGCATTTTGGATGTCATTTGACCATGGTTGACCAAATAGGTCCTAAGGAGTTCACACTACCAAATGGCATCAAAGCATTACATGGCTAATCAAAACAACTCAAATGGTCTTGAAAGACCTTATTACAACTCAAAATAATTCAAACAACCTATAAACACTTCTAAGAGACTTCATTGTTCAAATGGTCTTCAAATCTTGCAATGTGCTTCTGCAATAGAGTGAACCCTCCATTCTGGTAATTACGCTAGGGGTCGAGGTATGTGTAGCATTCACAAGCTGAATGCTCCTATCACATACACCCACTAGAGAAATTTCCCCATAACTTCAATGGTTCACACCACAAATAGAAAACAAAGAAAAAGATAATGCCCATCATGGCTCTCTAGTCACTTGTGGACATCCTTGAGTAGCATAGGAACACAATCTATCACCAAATAATAAAAGATAGAGACTGACCCGAACAAAATTCAGCTGCTATACTGATCTATGCCTTTTTTTTTTTCTGTTGCTTGATGTGATGGTTGATAATGTCTGATCTCAAAAATTGTGGACCCCATTTAAGACTGACCCATTTGATTTTGAGTGTATTCATCTCTATTTAAGACAAGCTAATGATCACTTGATATGGATATGATACGATTGATAAGATAGTTTGATCAGTTGATTGCGGATGTTTTACTGGATAGTTGTATCCTTTTTTAACTTTGTGCAAAGTGTTTGTTGGAAATCTGCTAGTGTGTTTGATTCTTGTGAGACATTTTATTGCAAGTTTTTTTTATTGATTTTTTGATTATTTTTGAATTTTTTGTTCTTTTTTAAGAGCTTTTTCGATGTTTTTGATTGATTTTGGATTGATATTTGAATTTTTTTGATATATTTTTTCAAGACTTTATCTGAATGTTTTTGGATTTTTATGTTTTTCAATTTTTTTGGATTTTTTCAAGACCATATGTGGATGTTTATGTGTTATTTTGTTTTTCAATGTTTTTGGATTGATTTTTTCAGGAGTTTATCTAATTTTTAGGATTTTTTCAGCTATGCCCCTAGTGTGAAGACCTATTATGATATGATGATCAACATAAGTCATGTAAAGACAATGAATTTTGACATGACCTATATTAATGCAATATGCATATTGACGATGCATTTCCTACTTCGACAAGGATGATTTTGTTTGTTTAGCATTTTGTAACACACCAATTGAATTGGAGGTACAAAACATTTCATAAATAAGAAGTCAATTGATCCTCAAGATCCTTTGGAAAATCCAAATTAACACACTTAGTGACTAGGATTTACAAATGGAGACGCAGACAAATATCCCATTTATTTTTGAAAATTTGATCTTCTTTGGCCCATGTGAGTGAAAATTAGTTAATTCCTACTCTTGTGTTCACTAAAGATCCTTAGTATCCTATATTACTATCTATGTGGATTATTCTAACTTTAAATGCTTCCCAGATAGAGCCTCACTACTAGCAATCCTTTAGAGCTTCGATGAGGTTATACATTGTAATCTCCTGAATATTGGTCCATTGCCAAAAAGAGTCCATAGTGTTGGGACTCATTAAATTTGAGTCAAGTTTTGAGCCTCATTTCAAAATTTGGTTATTCAGATTTTCAGAAAGGTACCTAATCTCATTCAGGTGGCCTAGTTAGAAAGGGGGTAGAATAGAGCCATTTGTTTTTCAAAGGGTAAGGCTTTGGAAACTTGTTGTACACCTTTCATTTGACCTATGCAATGATGTGAAACTTTTAGATTTCAAATTGGATTAGTTTATTAGGTACCCATTTCAAGGGGTGAGTTGAAAGTGCATTTTAGGTGCAAATGCAGATTTTACCAAGTAGCCTACTTTGAGTGTTTATATCTTTTGCCCCATTGATCGTCATGGTAAAATACAAAATGGATTCAATTAGATGCATAAATTTGAGTCAGCATGCAAATTTCAAGTCTTTATGAATCAATTTGCTCAGTTTTCAAAGCTTGATCCATTTGCAGTTTGTATGGTTTGATAATTCCCTATTTTGACAGCTAGTCGGAGCCCTTTTTGTGTAAGTGTAAAAGTTGACTCAGTGAGTGTCATGTCAAAATGTTTGTTCTGGGCTATTGTTGGTATAAATGATGAGCTATGTTTAAAATTTCAAGCTCCTGCCAATCTATTTGATCGGTTTTCAAAAGGGTTTCTTGAGCAATCTGTTTCAGTGATTCATACTTTCATTGCTATATCAGTTAATGTAGCTATTTTCAGGAATGCACCATTTGCACCCAGTCATCCTTTTGGTCAAACTGAGCATTCAAAAATTTGATATGTACTTCAAGGTACCTATGTCTCAGATTTGAGGGTCTATGGAGATCGTTTGATATTTTTAAGAAAGGCATCATGAGTTGCCTGTGCTTTGACTTCATCATGTCCATAGTGCCGACAAAGCCAGTTGATCATTTTTGACAATTAATGTCTCTTCACTCGGGAATCATCTTGAAAAATCATTTGGTAGAGTTCATTCTTGTATATCAGAGTACACACCTATGAGATGGCAAGGTCCAGAAAGGTGTTTTTGACTGGTTTGAAAATTACGTCTTCGCGATTAAATGCGAAAATGTGGTGCAGGCACCTGAAAGTTGCAAAACTCAGTTTGATGATCCAAAAATGATGTCGATCGATTCCAGAGGTATGTTTAAGGTTCTTGAGGTATTTCAGAGGTCATTTGCATGAAAACAAAAAAAAATTTAGTTGGACCCACTTTGGGGCCTGACCTGGTTCATGTCGATGCAACATTACTTTATTGGCAACTTGGCCCTTTGAGCATTTCTAGAATAATATTGACATCCATAGTTGGAGTCAAATATTTGTATGTTTCCCAGGAGAGGATAATCCAAAATGAGACTGCACTTGAAGTCAGAGGACTCTTTCATAGATAATGAGGAACTGGATGAATATTTTTCAATAGAAAAGTCAAAGATAAAGTACAACGGTTTCTTCATCAATAGAAAGAGATTAGAGAGAGTGAATGACCCTGCTCCCTCACTTGTGCATGCTCCCAAGAAATTTAAAAAATAAATATATCAAGAAGACACCTGTTGACAGATGCATTGAGAGGATGCCAGTGAAATTGCTTAAGATAGGTAGTGTTTACATGAAGTAATGCAATTGACTAGTGAAAAGGCCATTGAAACCTTTCAGCGAAAGCAAACAACAGTCCTCTCCTCCCTACGTGATGGTTGTGGGAACATTAACTTTCTTAGAAAGGTGAAATTCCAATCACTCCAAGCCCCACGTGTTACCAGCAGCATTAGAAACTCCAATAAAATGTAAAACCTTCTTAGCAAGTGCAGATCAAATGAGCATATAAGACTCCAAAGCAAATGCTTGATCTTTATCATGCATGGCTAGTGAAAAGACTTCCCTCTCCATCGTGGGGTGGAGGAGACCTTGTAGAAGACTCAGCCATGGTGAATTTCATTTCTAATGTGGTTGTTAGAAGGCTGCCTGTAGCCTCAAACAAATGTAGAATAACAACAATGAATCCTTTCCTTTGCGTGGATGTAAATGGGAGAGTAAAGGATGTTGAAACTTTCAAACAAATGAAGTCGCATCCTCCCTTGCATGGTTGATAAAGGAGGGGTTTAAAACAAGTTCCTAGCATCTCCTCCCCTCATGTGTTGCAGAAAACTTCTAAAAAAAATGCAAGCAACAGGAGTAACCCCCCCTCTACGTTGTTTTTTTTAACAACAGAAACTCTCAAGCAATGCAAAGGGCATTCTTTAAACCTCAGCCAATTTCCTCCTCTCTATTTTGGCATGGATCTTCTGCAAGTATGGAAAAGGAAATGAACTTCAACAACAAAAAGCAAATACCAGTTTGGTAGCCCTTGCGTGGTATGGTGTTAAAATGCATAAAAAATTTCAAACAACGTCCAATCCCCCTCCACGTGATGGCTGAAATGATTGACAAAAACATAGCAAATGCAAATGGCATGTACAGTGTTGCGTTAGAATGGTGTTTGGATAGATGGAAGAAAACTCCAAACAAATTCAATTGGAAGGTGCATGGTCAAATCGTTCTTTTCCCTACAAATGGCGTGGCCATAGAAACCCTTCAGCAAATATGGAATAGCAGCAATGAATGGTGTTTGAGCAATAAGAAAGTTTCAAACCAAAGGCACCATTAAAACCCAGGGGATACGCTCAAAAATGCATTCTTAGGAAAATGCATTTGTCCCACATTGGCTGGGCGGGAGCATTTTTGAGTATTTTTAAGTAAAACTCCACCCATCTATAATGTCAAAGCCTCAAGAGGCTTTTGACGAATGGTGTTGGCTGGGCCCAAGAGGACCCCACGCGTGCGGGCGTGCTTCCTGAGGTGACCAGGTGGACCCCACACAAGAACAGATCCCGAGGCAGATGAGTTTTGCAGAGAAAGGGCAACTTAACCAGCGAGCAAGTTGCAGGAGATCTACGGTGCGCTTAGATTCGGGAAGGGAAGATGCTCGAAGAATACCCTTCGCCAAATGGCGAAAGGCTCAGGCGAAAAAAAAGTAGTGTTAAAGACCCTGTAGGTTCAAGAAGATCCGATGGCCCGCATGATTTTAGAACCCAAAGAAAGATCAGGCAAAAAATTGAAGGTTAAAGCTCGAGCATGTTCAGCGAGATCGATGATGCACGTGGATTCATGAAGGAAACATGCACCAACATTAGCCATTGCAAAATGGTAAAAGATAGCTAGCAGGTCCACATGGAGGTCCAGCTCACAGGTCCTATTGATGTGTCACTGAGGTGTTGCTGAGGTGGCGATGACGTGGCCGACAAGAAAGCAAATAGGGGGTGTACAAGTGGCAGTGACGTGGCAAACACGTGGCAGATTGATGAGGTGTCTAAGGTGGCATCCAATGGATCCTATCAGTGAATCACAAGCTGCCACGTGGCAGGACGCAGGGCATGTGAAATGGTGAAAAATTAAAATTAAATATATAGTTTCAACTATATAGAAAATTCAAAAATTTAAATGATGGAGGCATAAAATGGATTAATTCGCTCAGAGGCTAATTGTTGCCCAAATTATCAAGTATTATATATCACCGGAAAGCTCTCAGGATGAACAATGAAGCTATGGAGTTAGTTTCAACAAATATGGGATATTTTGAGAGAATTTTCCACGTGAAAGAGAAAGGAGAATGAAATTCAATTAGAAGAAAAGACACTTGGCAAATTCTGATGAATTCTGATATTTTTCCCCCCTCTTCTTATTCCCATTTTCTTCTCATTGTAATGGTTCCAGAATTTTGGAGAAGTGCTCCATTTTTCATGGCTTCCAGTTCTGAATTGCTTGACCCAAATGTCTATAATTCTATGGATCTTTATAGGGTATAGAGGTTACAATGCAGTGTTGTAGATGTGTTTTTTTAGTTGCAGGTCTTACTTGTGTCAAGAATGAGTAAATTTCCCATAATATTGTCTTTGTGCATGTATTTCATTGTTATGAATTGAATCCTCAAGGAAGCTATAATTTGTCATCTCAATGAGATTGTATGATTGTTTGTAGGCATTCTTCAGTGAAGAGTTTAAATTCTATAATCAGTCATAAACAATGGAATGTGTCCCAAATCTGATAATTTTATGAATAAATTGAGTAATGCATTAGTATAAGGTATTAATGTAGAGATATCTTGTAAGGAAAACAAACTTGCAGCTAAGATGCCCATTTGTAGTTCTATGTGTGACTCTGTTGCCCAATGAACAAGGCACTGGTCTTGCATATTTGGGGATAGTTTCAAATTTACAAATTAAAGAAAAATCTATTTCCCTTTATGTTTAGGGGTTTGTATTGTATCCTTCCCAAGCTCTATTTCACCCATTATTTGTACAAGATCTAGCCAATTTGTATGTGTTATCTAATTTGTTGATCTTGTGGAATGGTTTATCTGCTTCATTGATGATGTCATGGTGAGTAAATGAGTTTGATTCAGTGCATCAAAAGGGTGTCGCCCCCTAGGTCTAGCAGAACCTGAAGTGCAGGAGGATCATTTAGGGTCCTATGTTATGTTGTCCAAGCCCTGATGTGTTTCATAGATTGAAATTGGCCGTTTTATAGAAGGATTGCAAGTGAACTTGGGTTAATCAATTTTGATGAACAACAAAAATGGCGACTCTGCTAGGGATTAAATGGATTTAAATGTTTGATTGATAAGGTTAGAAGTTGAATGTATTCCTCATCCTATCAATTTCATGTCCAGCCAGTCTGTCCATTGTATATGCACAGAGTTGAAAGTGATTTTATGGTGGAGAAAATGTTCCTTATTCTGGATCTATAGAATGATATGTTTTTCATGTCATATTTTATAAAGAAGTAACACTAAATTCATGTTGATGAGTTGTGAGCAAGTCCTTGCAGCTGTATGCAAACTTTTCCCCAATTCCTTATTTGGGTGGTGACTATGTGGTTCATACCAGTGTTGAATGTCCTTGCAATTAGTATTGCATAAGGTTTTTATGGTTCGATGTATAGTGCAGAGATATGGGAAAAGAGTAATTTGAATGCAAGATGTTTGTTTTGAAAATTTGAATGAGTAATTTATTTTTCCCATTAAGTGAACAACACTAGTAAAGAGGGAAAAGAGAGGAATATCAAATTAATTTGCATATCCATTCTGCTAAAATGTCCAATACATATTTTTTTCCATAGTATACAAATTTGGAAAAGCTTTGTGTCAAGCAATGATTTGAATAAGGATATGTGCTTGAAGTGTTTTATTATTCAATGCAAGGTTGTATAATCATTTGTGGGAGTAAGAAGAAATGAGTAGTGAAGTTTTTCAGCCTTGTGTATTTCCACATTAAGCCATGCCTAGTGAAATGTCACAACCATGTAATAGGAAAAGTTTCAGTATGAAGTATTATGCTGCTCTAAATTTCAAAGATATTCCGGGTTACCCAAATCCCATACCCACAGAAATTAGAAATTAGAAATTATTTGCCCATATTTAGTGGGAAGAAATCAAAATCACCATGTCAACATGTTAAAATATTTTCAAATTTGATGGGAGAGTTTGAAATTTGTCAAGAAGATGTGTGCATGAAGTTATTTGTTCAATCACTAAAAGAGGATGCAAGGGATTGGTTTTCCTTTTTGCCGACAGATTGTATTTCCTCATTGGGAAGAATTAGTTTCAGATTTCATAGACCAATTTGCTAAAAGAGTTCACGTACATACAAATCAAGGAAGATGAATTGGTACCAACATTTAATATCAGGTTTTCACAAACATTGTCTAAAATTTCCAGGAAGTATAAGTTTGATGATAAAGTATGTCTGGATATTTATATGAGTGCTTTTGGTAAGAAGATGGGTTTCCTATTGAGAAACAAAGAACCCAAAACTTTGTATGAAGCCTTTAACACAGCTAGGGACATTGAAAATAATTTGAAATTTGGGATAGCCAAGAGATTTGTGTCTGTTGTTGTTTCTTGTCAAAGCACCTTCGATGGTGAGATACCATTTGAAGCTGATCAAAACATTATGTGTCAAAATATGTCAAGCCTTGTTGTTCCTAGTAGTTTTGTTGATATATGTGATTCAAATTTAAATGAGAGTCAAGAATCTCTACTGTTAATGCCGGTTGTCTCTCACAGTAATGATGAAATGATCAGTGGGAAATATTGTGATAGTGCTGATACAGAGATAGACATATATAAGGGATATGTACCATTCGATTTGTATGTCGGTTATGCTGATTATGTGACTGCAAATTTTCAAGTAAATCATGCATCTCCGAAGGGTAATGACAATGAAATTAATAAGGATGATGACCATCGATCTTTGCATGTTGTTGATGTATTTGATGTTGAAATACCAAATACTAAGGGATCACCAAATGTTGTTGATTATGTAAGTGAAAATGTGCAATATGATGTAAATCAGATTTTGATTAAGTCTGATAAAACTGAAAATGAAATCATGGATGATGCTGGTAGTGTTTTTAGTGCAAGTATACCCAGTGATGAATGTGTTTCAGAATGGAGTGGTGCTACTGATTATGAGGATACTGAGTTCAATTTTCAGCACCTTGAAGGTATACAAATGAACAATGAAGAGCAATTTTAGAATAGGAATGATCTTGACATGAGTTGTTCACTTTCTTTTGATCAACAAATGAATGCCAGTCATGCAGTTGATGATGGTTATGAGGATTCTTATTATTCATCTTGTGAAGATGATATAAGAGGAGACCAAGTTATATACTTCAGTCATGAATCTGAAAATGAAAGTATTTTTGAAGATAAAAATATATGTGACAGTGCGGATAATGTTTTATTTTCAGATTTAAATGAACCCATATTTGAATGCTTTCAAAATTTGAAGTATCATGAAGAGGATGCAAATGTTGATAGTATGCTTGAACCGAATATGGAGTTCTTTGCCTTTGTTATTAATGTTCATGGTACTGATTTCATTATCAAAAATGCTGAAGTTTCCCCTTGTGTTGAACAAGTTTGTAATGGTGATGTAGTTCCGAACAGCAATAGCATGTGTTGTAAGAATTTACTTCATGATGAAGATAAGAGGCATGGGTTATGTGATGATTACTTCAGACCACAAATGGAAATTTTTCAGGTGGATGTAAGTCTGAATGAGAAAGACTTAACTGAGGATTTGCTTCAGCTAGAGGTATGCATTCTTTTCCATGAATGGGATTTTGAGGATGCGAATGTATTGAGTTTGATGAACAAGGGTAGTATAAAGTGTGATCAGCATAGGGAAGTATCACATCTGAACCAAAATGTTTATGTTCCTTGTTTGCACCAGTTGATTAGTAATGTTCCTCATTCTATGAATTTAAATGATAACAACGCAAGTATTGATGAGAATTACAATGTTGAGATTGAATGCTTTATTTTTGAAGTTCAATATGATGATGCCTTTGCAAATGATAGAATTGATTGGGATAGTGAAATGTATGGCTGCTTGTGGGAAGGCGTCTATTATGAATTGTCTCATGATTTTACTTTTGAAATAGTGTGTGATTACAAAGTTCAAAATTAGGCAAAAGGTATGCACACCAGTTGTTACAAGAATGAGATGAAAGAGGTTGATTATAAGGATTATGCTTAGTTGTTATTGAAAGGTTCCTTTGTTTGGACCATGATGTCAAGTGATGAGAATCAGATTTTTGATAGAGGTAAATGCTGAAAATGTTTGGAGCAGTTTATATTCAATCATTTGTATGTTTGTATATCTTGTATAGTTGCTTTGCTTCAGTTGTGTGGTTTTCAATAAAGTGCCCTGTTGTTTGGGTAGAATAAGGAGCCTTGTTTTTAAGAAGAGAAGAGAGTATTCCTTTTTTGGGTGGCCTGTTTAACCATAGATTCTAGATTATTGTGTTGATCTTGCAATCAACCATCCCCAATCAGAGACACTATTGGGACTCATTAAATTTGAGTCAATTTTTGAGCCTCATTTCAAAATTTTGTTATTCGCATTTTCAGAAAGCAACCTAATCTCATTGAGGTGGCCTAGTTAGAAAGGGGGTAGAATAGAGCCAGTTGTTTTTCAAAGGGTAAGGCTTTGGAAACTTGTTGTACAACTTTCAATTGACCTATGAAGTGATGTGAAACTTTCAAATTTCAATTTGGATCAGTTTATCAGGTACCCATTTCAAGGGGTGAGCTGAAAGTGCATTTTAGGTGCAAATGCAAATTTTACCAAGTAGCCTACTTTGAGTGTTTATATCTTTTGCCCCATTGATCTTCATGGTAAAATTAAAAATGGATTCAATTCTATGCATAAATTTGAGTCAGCATGAAATTTTTTAAGTCTTTATGAATACATTTGCTCAATTTTCAAAGCTCGATCCGTTTGCAGTTTGTATGGTTTGACAAGTCCCTGTTTCGACAGCTAGTCGGAGCCCTTTTCGCATAAGTGTAAAAGTTGCCTCAATGAGTGTCATGTCAGAATGTTTGTTCTGAGATATTTTTGGTATAAATGATGAGCTATGTTTCAAATTTCAAGCTCCTTCCAATCCATTTGATCGGTTTTCAAAAGGGTTTCTTGAGCCATCTATTTTAGTGATCCGTACTTTCATTGCTATATCAGTTAATGTAGCTATTTTCATGAACTCACCATTTGCACCCAGTCATCCTTTTGGTAAAAATGAGCATTCAAAGATTTGATATGTACTTCAAGGTACCTATGTCTCAGATTTGAGGGTCTACGGAGATCGTTTGATGTTTTTAAGAAAGGCATCATGACTTGCCTATGCTTTGACTTCATCAGGTCCGCAGTGCCGACAAAGCCAGTTGGTCATTTTTGACAATTAATATCTCTTCACTCGGAAATCTTATTGAAAAACCATTTGGTAGAGTTCATGCTTGTATATCAAAGTACATGCCTATCAGATGGTGAGGTCCAGAAAGGTGTTTTGACCGGTTTGAAAATTACGTCTTCGCGATTAAATGCGAAAATGTGGCGCAGGTGCCTGAAAGTTGCAAAACTTAGTTTGATGATATGAAAATGATGTTGATCGATTCTAGAGATATTTTTAAGGTTCCTGAGGTATTTCAGAGGTCAACTACATTAAAAGAAAAAATTTCTTTTAGTCCGACCCACTTTGGGGCCCGACCTGGTATTTTATTGGCAACTTGGCCCTTTGAGCATTTCTAGAATAATATTGACATCCATAGTTTGAGTAGAATACTTGTATGTTTCCCAGGAGAGGATAATGCAAAATGAGAATTCACTTGAAGTCATAGGACTCTTTCATAGATGATGAGGAATTGGATGAATATTTTTCAAAAGAAAAGTCAAAGACAAAGCACAACAGTTTCTTCATCAATAGAGGGAGATTAGAGAGAGTGAATGACCCTGCTCCCTCACTTGTGCATGCTCCCAAGAAATTTAAAAAAGAAATATATCAAGAAGACACCTATTGATAGATGCATTGAGAGGATGCTAGTGAAATTGCTTAAGATAGGTAGTGTTTACATGAAGTAATGCAATTGGCTAGTGAAAAGGCCATTGAAACCTTTCAGCAAAAGCAAACAACAGTCCTCTCCTCCCTACGTGATGGTTGTGGGAACATTAACTATCAAAGAAAGGTGAAATGCCAATCACTCCAAGCCCCACGTGTTACCAGCAACATTAGAAACTCCAATAAAATGTAAAACCTTCTTAGCAAGTGCAGATTTGGCAAGTCAAATGAGCATATAAGACTCCAAAGCAAATGCTTGATCTTTATCATGCATGGCTGGTGAAAAGAATTCCCTCTCTGTCGTGGGGTGGAGGAGACCTTGTAGAAGACTCAACCATGATGAATTTCATTTCTAATGTGGTTGTTAAAAGGCTTCTTGTAGCCTCAAACAAATGTAGAATAACAACAATGCATCCTTTCCTCTGTGTGGATGTAAATGGGAGAGTAAAGGATGTTGAAACTTTCAAACAAATGAAGCCGCATCCTCTCTTGCATGGCTGATAAAGGAGGGGTTTAAAACAAGTTCCTAGCACCTCCTCCCCTTGCGTGTTGTAGAAAACTTCTAAAAAAAAATGCAAGCAGCAGGAGTAACCCCCCCTCTACGTGGTTTTTTTTTTGAACAGCAGAAACTCTCAAGCAATGCCAAGGGCATTCTTTAAACCTCAGCCAATTTCCTCCTCTCTATTTTGGCATGGATCTTCTGCAAGTGTGGAGAAGGAAATGAACTTCAACAACACAAAGCAAATTCCAGTTTGGCAGCCCCTGCGTGGTATGGTGTTAAAATGCATTAAAAATTTCAAACAAGTTCCAATCCCCCTCCACGTGATGGCTGAAATGATTGTCAAAAACATAGATAATGCAAATGGTGTGTAGAGTGTGGTGTGAGAATGGCGTTTGGATAGATGGAAGAAAACTCTAAACAAATTCAATTGGAAGGTGCATGGTCAAATCCTTCTTTTCCTTGCAGATGGTGTGGCCATAGAAACCCTTCAGCAAATATGGAATAACAACAGTGAATGGCATTTGAGCAGTAAGAAAGTTTCAAACCAAAGGCACCATTAAAACCTAAGGGATAAGCTTAGAAATGCATTCTTAGGAAAATGCATTTGTCCGACATTGGCTGGGCAGGAGCATTTTTTAGTATTTTTAAGTAAAACTCCACCCATCTATAATATCAAAGCCTCAAGAGGATTTTGATGGATGGTGTTGGCTAGGCCCAAGAGGACCCTACGCATGTGGATGCGCTTCTCAAGGCAACCAAGGAGGCTTAGTGGTGACCAGGTTGACCCCATGTAGGCATAGATCCTGAGGCAAGCAAGTTTTGTAGAGAAAGCGTGACTTAACCAATGAGCAAGTTGCAAGAGATCTACGGTGCACATTAATTTGCGAAGGGAAGATGCTCGAAGAATACCCTTCGCGAAATGGTGAAAGGCTCAGGCAAAAAAAAAAAGCAATGTTAAAGAACCTACAAGTTCAAGAATATCTGACAGCCCACATGATTTCAGAACCCAAAGATGCTCGCCGGTTAAACCCTGTGAAATGGTGAAAAGATCAGGCGGAAAATTGAATGTTAAAGCTCAAGCATGTTTAGCGAGATTGACGGTGCGTGTGGATTCGCAAAGGAAACATGCACGCACATTAGCCATTGTGAAATGGCGAAAGACAGGTAGCAGGCCCAGGTGGAGGTCCATCTCATGGGTCATGTTGAGGTGTCATTGAGGTGGCAACGATGTGGCCGACAAGCAAGCAGACAGGTGGCGTACATGTGGCAGTGACATGGCAGACACATGGCAGATTGATGAGGTGTCATCCAAGGTGGCACCCAATGGATCCTATCAATGAATCACAAGCTGCCACGTGGTAGGACGCAGGGCATGTGAAATGGTGAAAAATTAAAATTAAATATATAGTTTCAACTATATAGAAAAATCAAAAATTTAAATAATGGAGGCATAAAAAGGATTAATTCGCTCAGAGGCTAATTTTTGCCCAAAATATCAAGTATTATATATCACCGGAAAGCTCTTAGGATGAAGAATGCATTTATGAAGTTAGTTTCAAAAAATATGGGATATTGTGAGAGCAGGTCCCATGGGAAAGAGAAAGGAAAATGAAATTCAGTTATAAGAAAAGACAATTGACAAATTCTAATGAATTCTGATATTTTTCCCTCCTCTTCTTATTCCCATTTTCTTCTCATTGTAATGGTTCTAGAATTTTGGAGAAATGCTCCAGTTTTCATGGCTTCCAGTTTTGAATTGCTTGACCCAAATGTGTACAATTCTATGGATCTTTATAGGGTATAGAGGTTACAGTACAGTGTTGTAGATGTGTTTTTTTAGTTGCAGGTTGTTCTTGTGTCAGGCATGAGTAAATTTCCCATAATATTGTCTCTATGCATGTATTTCATTGTTATGAATTGAATCCTCAAGGAGGCTATAATTTGTCATCTCAAGGAGATTGTATGATTGTTTGTAGGCATTCTTCAGTGAAGAGTTTAAATTCTATAATCAGTCATAAAAAATGGAATGTGTCCCTGATCTGATAATTTTGTAAATAAATTGAGTAATGCATTAGTATAAGGTATTAATGCAGGGATATCTTGTAAGGAAAACAAACTTACAGCTATAGATGCAGATTTGCAGTTCTGTGTGTGACTCTATTGCCCAATGAACAAGGCACTGGTCTTGCATATTTGGGGATAGTTTCAGATTTACAAATTAAAGACAAATCTATTTCCCTTTATGTTTAGGGGTTTGTGTTGTATCCTTCCCAAGCTCTGTTTCACCCATTATTTGTACAAGATCTAGCCAATCTGTATGTGTTCTCTAATTTGTTGAGATTGTGGAATGGTTTATCTACTTCATTGATGCTATAATGGTGAGTAAATGAGTTTGATTCAGTGCATCAAAAGGGTGTCCCCCCCTAGGTCTAGCAGAACCTGAAGTGTAGGAGGATCATTTAGGGTCCTATGTTATGTTGTCCAAGCCCTGGTGTGTTTCATAGACTGAAATTGGTTGTTTCATAGAAGGATTGTAGGTGAACTTGGGTTAATCAATTTTGATGAACAACACATAGCCTTGATGTATTTATTTGCATGTTCCCATAGTCAAGATTTTTGTCGCACATGTATGCGTGATATTTCAGTTATATATCATTTGCCTTGAGATGGATATTTGGCGTAACACTTTTTCTTATTATTTTCTTGCCTTGAGTTGTAAGTAATGAAACCAACTTGGGTCTGACAATTACAACGGCGCTAAAGTAGAATATTAGATTTTTCACTAGTCATATGATCGACTAGGTGTCTAGAATGAATTAGAGATTTCATTATTGTGTTTGAGATATATAAATTGATAGATTTTGGGTTAACAAGTCTGAAATAGTAAAATCACTATAAATTGATAGATTTTGGGTTAACAAGTCTCAAATAGTAAAATCACTGCCCAACCATAAGTAAATCGTCATCACAGGGTAATGTTGAAAATGAATGACCTTAGGATCTTAAGGACTTCATGTTTGAATATCTAAGAAAGGAGATGACCCTTGTTTCTCTTAAATGCAAACTGATGATAAACTTGGACAATTGCCTTGTTTTATTGATGTTGTTATATGCTAATGTAGAAACATTGTGAATGCGATGAATTTGAAAAAGAAACTATAAGGGATGCAATGCTTTTTAATAAAATGATATGCAATACAAAAAATACAACCTAAACTAACCCAACCCTTATATGTAGTATCATTTAAGGTGTACGTTGTTCATAGGGTTAGGAAGTGGATCTCCCTCCATAGTAGCCAAGTTATATTCTTTGTTTCCTATGACCCTTGTTATGATAAAAGGACCTAGCCAGTTATGTTCAAACTTTCCTAGCTTTTCATGCTCTGATAGGTTCCTTTAGTTCTCCTTGAGAACTAGACCTCCTACTTCAAAATTCCTTGGTCTTACTCATTTATTGTAACTCTTTCTCAGTCTATTCCGGTAGCCTTGCAAGTGATTTAAATAAATTTCTCTCTTTTCATCAAGAATTTCAAGCTCTTGCAATCTTGCAACTCGATAGTCTTCTTCCGATATGATGTGTTTTAAGGAGTCTCTTAAAGAAGGTAGTTCTATTTAAATAGGTAAAATTGCTTCTATACCATAGACCAATGAATAAGGTGTTTCTCCTTTAGGTGTGCATACTCTTGTTTTGTAAGCCCAAAGAGCAAGATTTAATTGGAGATGTCAATCTCGTCATACATCAGTGACTTCTTTCTTTAGGATCTTCAAGATTGTTTTGTGTGTTGCCTCTGCTTGTCCATTACTTTGTAGATAATAGGGTATTGCAAATCTCTATTGTATCTGGAATTGTTCACATGCTTCTCTCATTTCTTGATTCTTGAATGGATGTCCATTGTCAGTCACTATACACATTGGAATCTCGTACCCACAGATAATGTAGTTAAGCATGAGTTTTTCTATTTGCTTACCAGTGGTGTATGTTAGAGGGATTGCCTCTACCCATTTGGTAAAATACTTGATATCCATTAAGATGAATTTGTGTCCATTGGATGAAGTAGGATTAACTTTACCAACAAGATCTAACCCCCACTGTGAAAACGGCCATAGTGATGTGATAGATTGGAGATCTTGCACTGGTGCATGATTGAGGTCCCCATGCACTTGACATTGTCTACACTTCTGTACATATTTATACACATCCTCTTTCATAGTAGGCCAATAGTATCAAGTTCCTAGTAACTTCTTTGATAGTGCAAGGCCACTTGGATGTGCACCACAAATTCCATCATGTACCTCTTTTAAGGAATGTTGTGCTTCTTCAAAATTAAGACATCAAAGAAGTGTCCCATCAAGGCTCTTTTTGTAAAATATGTCAGCAATAATGGAATGTCTAGATGCTTGATGAATAAGAGTCTTCTTTTAATTTCTTGACAGATCGGGAGATATATACTGATTATGTAAGTATGTGTATATCTCGTTATACCATGGGGATTCAGGACCCACAATGACACATATATATTCTGATGAATGAATCTCATATGTCGATACCATCAACTATTAGACAATGAAATCAAATTGAGTTTCATTATTAGGCACATCTAGGAGATCGATACCCTATTGCAATCATAGCATATGTTTCCTTGTTATACATTCTTGGAATCTACTCAAAAGTGATGTTACTGAAATATTCTTTGCAATCTTCTACCATTTGTTTATAAGGCATCAATTTATCATCTTTTGTGTTATAGTTGTCATTGACTTGATTGGCAATCAATTGTGAGTCACCATACACTTGTAGTTCTTTTATCCTCCACTGTATAGCGATAAAATGTCCTATGATGAGAGCTTCATATTCAGCTATATTGTTTGTATAGAGAAAGTTGATTCTAAAAGACTTCGGGATAGAATCACCTTGAGGGGTGATGAAAACAATCCTGGCTCCTGCTCCATCATTCGTGTAAGAACCATCAAAGTACAATTTCTAGGTGGTGGATGTTGTCAATGTAAACACAAACTCATCAGGAAAATCCACTACTAGTGGGTGACTGTCTTGCTAGGGAGCTTATGCAAATTTATATGCTATAATATACCCTTAATTCTCCTTTTTGTCCACATATTTTATATCAAACTCACTTAGAATCATGACCCACTTAGCTAGTCTTCCAGTTAATGTTGCTCTGCTCAATGAATACTTGAGTGTATCAAATCGTGCTGAGTTGGACTTTGTGATTCGACATATAGTGTCTAAGCTTCTAAGATGCGAAGATCACTGCTAGACATTCCCTTTCTATGGGAGTGTAATTAAGCTTGTATCCATTAAGGGTTCTACTGATATAGTAGATTTCTCTTTCCTTTCCTTGATCATCATGTTGTACCAAAAGGGATCCCCAAGATAAGTTTGTTGCTGATATACATGTTGGCATTGCATGAAGATTGCATTGATTAAGTATAGTGTTGTCATTGATGTCAATAGTAACTGATAATGAAGATGTATTGCAACCGGTAATGATGCAGTAAAGGCAACTGGTATTATTATTGAATCAGAGAGATCAATTGGTAACCCTAACCAGTTTATAAGAAGAACCCTAATTGATGGAGCTTGGAGAATCAGTTGTGATGATCTATGACTGAATGATGATCGATGATGAAGATGCCACATATGAATGTTGCATGTGATGAGGTTTGAAGTGGATTTGGTGTATAGAGATAACTGTTTATCTTGGGAATGATCAATTGCATAGTATGAAGTCACAAATGCATGATAAGATACATGATTCAATGTGCGGTGATCCAGGAATGGTTGAAGATGCCTAGAAGAATGTAATGTTGATTCCATGTAATCTAATCATCAAGATTGAACTGATATGTTTGTAATATCTATGAGATTTGTAGGGTTTGTGTTGTGTTACTAACCTAATATATTTTCTTATAAGATTGATGATTTGTTTCAATGGAGTGTTCGAAATTTGGTTAAGTGTGATTGTTGCCGAACCAAAAGGTGTGTTTGCAAAATGTTATGAAGGAAGATAGGAGCAGAAAAGGATCTGATTAAGCAAGGAAGTTCTATTACCAGATCAGCAAAAACCTGTTGTTCTCTAACCATTACAATAGTTAAATCCCTTAATCAGGTAAGATTTAAAAGGCTTGTTGTTGAAATCCTCTAACAAGGTGATCCATTAGCTTGGATTTGAAATCCTCCACCAAGGTTACCTCTAACAGGGTATTACCTTTAATAGGATATTGTAGTCAATCCCTTAAATGGGTGGTCCTTAACCGGATATGTTCTTAATAGGACATTATTGTATAAGCTTCTAATAAGGCTTGGCTACTAACAAGGCGAACTTCAAAAGAGTTCAGAATACTTGTGGGTATTCATGCCCACCGTGGTTTTTCCCATTTGGATTTTCACGTGAAAAATCATTGTGTCAAGCGGTGAATGGTTTTATGGATGTGTTTTTATATGGTTGATATGAATGACTAGTAAATCCACTCATATATGTTTAGATGACCGGAAATGATCTAAAATGAGCTATTATTGATTTTAGTAAAGTGGTTTAATTTTTTGGTTAAATGGTATATAAGTTTCAGATCTATTACATTATATTATTGATGTTTTGGTTAACCAGTAAACTTTGATAGTGCAGTTACAATTTTTGATATAGTGACTAAACCGGATAGTTTAGTGATTGGATTCAAAGTTGAAAGTTTGTTTGGTGAAAGTTTAGTTTATTTTCTAAATACTTATTCACCCCCTCTCTCTCATTAGTTGACTGGATCTTTATTGTTTCATCATATTATCAATTGGTATTAGAGATTTTCAGGTCCTCTTGAGTATAAGCCTAACAACTTGAGGAACAGATCTAGGAGAACATGATAAAGAAAGAAGGTCTGAAGTTCAATAGAGAAAAATATAGAATCTAGAGTGATAGGATGAAGATCTATATCAAGAGCTTGGGAAGTCAATATTGGGAACATGTTGTTACTAAATATAACTTTCCTAGTGGGATTCAGATAGATGATCAAAAGAAGGAGCAATACGAGAACAATCAAGCATTGGAGGCCATCATCAGTTCCTTGTCCGATTCTGAATATGTTAATGTTCATGGATTGGAGAGTGCATATGAAGTTTGGAAGAAACTGGAAGAAATCTATAGTGATGATGAGCATGTTAAGATTGCTAAGGAAGAGAGTTTGAGAGGAAAATTTGATGATATGTAGATGGTTGAAGGAGAAAATATTCAACAAAATGGTCAGAGGATCAAGGAGATAGTCAAAGAAATCAAAAGTGTTGGAGGTCTAGTGGAGGATACCATTGTGGTTAGAAAGGTGTTAAGAACCCTTCTACCAGTCTATGCTATCCGAGTTTCAACCATTCAAGAACTCAAATCTATTGATAAAACAAAGGTAACTCTTGACTCTATCGTTGGTAAATTGACTGCATTTGAATTAAATGGTTTTGATGGAAGTGTTCAGAGATCAAAATCTGTATTTAAAGCCTTAGTCTCAACCCCGTCGGTAAGGAATATTAGAGAAGTAAGTTACAGTCATGAGTCTAGATCCAGTAGTGAGGTAGATGATGAAGATAGTCTGATTGAGCTTGAAGCATTGTTGGCCAAGCGGTTACCCAGAGGTACCGGTAAGTATAGAGGTAAATTACCACTGAAGTGTTTTTCATGTGACCAAATTGGACATATTGTTGCTAACTCTCCAAATGGAGATAATGAGGAAAAATGTGAGAAGTATAGGAAGTATAAAGGCAAAGGTAAAAGAAATTATCTCATTATAGTGGATGAAGGAATTATAGATGAATAATCTAAGGAAGATGTAAATGAGGATATTGTCTTTGTTTCTATTAAAGAACAGATATCAGATCAGAAGGCATTGGTCTCTCACTTGGATAGTTCAGATGACTGGATTATAGATAGTGGATGTTCACACCACATGACTGGTGACCGAAGTAAGTTTCTTACTTTGAAGGAATTTGATGGAGGTGTTGTCAGATTTGGGAATGACACTCCTTGCATGGTGAAAGGGAAAGGATCCATCTCCCTGAATGGTAAAAGTAGTGCAGATGATTTCTATTGGGTTGAAGGACTAAAACACAATCTTTTGAGTGTTACTCGGCTCAATGACAAAGGTTACCCACTAGAATTCAAGAATGGAGTGTGCAAGACTTATGGAAGCAAAGGTGAATTGATTGCAACCGAAAAACAAACTAGAGGTAACTTGTTTCATTTAAACTCTAAAGTCAACAATTGTTTAATTGCAAAAGTAGAAGATAGTTGGCTTTGGCATTGGAGATTCTGTCATGCAAATTTTGATAACATTGTAAGAGTCAGTAAGTCCAAATCAGTAAGAGGTTTTCCATAGTTGGACAAACTAGTGAATTCTTTGTGCAAGGAATGTTAGTTAGGGAAAATGACATCCTCAACCTTTAAGACCAAATCTTTCTCAACTAAAAATTTACTAGATTTGGTTCATACCAATCTTTGTGGACCAATGAGGACTAGGAGTATTCAACATGATCTGTACTTCATGATATTTACTAATGATTTCTCAAGGATGATGTGGGTCACATTCTTGAGAGACAAGACAAAATTATTTAGCAAGTTTATGGCATTCAGAGCCTTAGTTGAAAATGAAAGTGGAAGAAAGATTAAGTGTTTAAGAATTGATCAAGGTGGTGAATTTACTTCAAAGGAATTCACTAGATACTGTGAAAACAATGGAATTAAGAGGCAACTTTTTGCACCTAGAACACCACAACAAAACCATATTGTAGAAAGGAACAATTGGTTAGTAGTTGAAGCTACTAGGACTATGCTAATTCAAGGAGGTGTAACTAAGACATTTTGGAGGAAAACTATTAGTACAGTTGTTTATACAATGAACTAGATACTGGTTAAAAGAGGTAAGGAAAAAACACCCTATGAGTACTGGTATGGCAGACCACCAAATCTAAGTTACTTCAAAAAATTTGGTAGCATATATTTTATCAAAAGAGGTCATTATATTGGTAAGTTTGATGCCAAGAGTGATGAAGGCATATTTCTTGGTTACTCCATCAAGAGAAAAGCTTACAAGTGTTACAACAACTGGACTAAGAAGATCCTTGGAAGTGTAAATATCTGAGTAGATGAGTTTCCTGAAAGTTCAGGTGAAACCAGCAAGGAGAAGGAAGAAGAAGAACCTTATACAATATTTTTGGACCCAAAACTGGCAAAACCATAAGTTGGTGAACTGAATCATGAAGCCCCAGTTCAACCAGAACAGGAAGGCCCAGCAGAAGATGAAGAAAGTGAAGAAGAAGAAGAACCTGAAAAACCATGATCATGTTATTCCAAGGTATGTTAGACTCAATCATATCCCCAATCAGATTATTGGAGACATGAATGGAGGTGTGTTAACTAGAAGAGGGATAAGAGAGAAATCTTGTATGATCTCAACCATTGAGCCTAGAACAACAAAATAATCCTTTGGAGATGAAGACTGAATCAAGGCAATAGAAGAAGAACTTGACCAGATAGAGAAGAGCAATACATGGTCACTGGTACCCAGACCAAAGAACAAGAATGCAATAGGTACAAAATGGGTATTTAGAAATAAACTGAATGAAGATGGAGTAGGGTTAGGAATAAAACTAGACTGGCATGCAAAGGATATGCACAAGAAGAAGGTGAAGATTATGGTGATACATTTGCACCAGTTACAAGATTAGAATGAGTAAGGACTCTACATGTATTTGCAGCATACAGAGGATTCAAGGTATATTAGATGGATGTGAAATCAACATTCCTAAATGGAATATTGGAAGAGGAAGTCTACATTGAACAACCAGATGGTTATGCTTTAACTGTAGAAAGGGTATGGTGTTGAAATTACATATGGCATTATAAGCACCAAGAGCATGGTATGAAATATTGCACTCTCACTTAGTGAAGATAGGTTTTCAAAGAACCAATGAAGATAGTAACATATATCTCAATACAAAAGGAGATAAGATACTGGTAATTGAGGTATTTGTGGATGATATCATTTTTGGAGGAAATGATGATATGTGTCATAACTTTGCTAATGAAATGAAGAGTGAATTTGAGATGTCACTGGTAGGTGAGATAAAAAATTCATAGGTTTGCAAATCCAATAGATGAAGGAAGGTATTTTTATCACACAGTCCAAGTATGTGAAAGAAGTGTTGAAACTTTTGGAATGGGAGACTGTAAACTAGTTGGAACACCAATGGTTACAGGCTATAAATTATCTAAGGAAGATGATTCTGCATCAGTTGATGAAAAGGAGTACAGTTCCATGATAGGTAAACTACATTATGTTATCCATAGCAGACCAGACATTGCTCATGCAGTAGGATTGGTTGCCAAATTTCAGAAAAGCCTGAAGGAGTCACACATGATTCTAACCAAAATAATTCTCAGATACTTGAAAGGCACTATAGATTATGGATTATGGTATCCATATGCAAGAAAATTTGACTTAAAATTCTATACCAATGCAGATTGGGTAGGAAATATTGATGACAGGAAGAGTACAACCGAAGGAGCATTTTTTCTTGGAGGCAAACTAGTGTCTTGGAGCAGCAAGAAACAAAGTTGTATCTCTCAATCCACATTAGAAGTTGAATATGTTGCAGCATATATGAATTGTACCCAGGCAATTTGGATGAAACACATTTTGGAAGGTTTCAAGTTGAAGATGTCAAAACTGGAAGAATTTTTTATGATAACACAAGTTCTATAAACATTTCTAAGAACCCAGTGTTGCATGCTAGAACAAAGCATATTGAGATGAAGTATCATTACCTAAGAGAGAAAGTGAAAAGTAAAGATGTGTCACTGAAGCATGTATCTAATAAAGAACAACTAACAGATATTTGTACTAAACCTCTACCTAAGGATACATTTGAGTATCTTAGAGGTAAGTTAGGGGTTGTACCCATACATGAAGTCAATTAAGTAGATGTAGAAGACATCAATCCCAGAGCGTATTGAAAATATTAAAGAAGGATTGTTGTAAATTGGAGCTACTCTACAGGAGGAGTATCTAGTTGTAGATCAATGAAGCATGAAACTGTATGGTTTACCTTCACTTTTTTATTGTTGTCAAAGGGAGATAAGAAGTGTATATGATTGATAGCTAATTACTATCTGAAGACATGAAGATATAATTGAAGGAGATTATATGGGAAAAATATAAACCAGGATTCCTATACTTGTATATATTCTTTGCTCTCAATCATCACAATCAATGGGTATTGATATTTGTATTGCCATTAATGCCAAAGGGGGAGAATGTTGGCATTACATGAAGATTGCATTGGTGAAGTATAGAGTTGTCATTGATGTCAATAGTAACTGGTAATGAAGATGTATTGCAACTGGTAATGATGCAGTAAAAGAAATCGGTGTTATTATCGAAGAAGAGATCAACCGGTAACCCTAACCAATAGAGCTTGGAGAATCGATTGTGATGGTCTATGACCGAATGATGATCGACGATGAAGATGCCATGTATGCATGTTGTAGGTGGTGAGTTTTGAAGTGTATTTGGTGCATAGAGATAATTGTCTATCTTGGGAATGATCAATTGCATAGTATGAAGTGACAAACATGTGATGAGCTACAGGATTCAATGTGCGGTGATCCAGGAATAGTTGAAGATGCCTAGAATAATGTAATGTTGATTGTGTGTAATCTAATGGTCAAAATTGAACCGATATGTTTGTAATCTCTATGAGATTTGTAGGGTTTGTGTTGTGTTACCAACCTAATATATTTGCTTATAAGGTCGATGATTTGTTTCAATGGATTGTTGGCAATTTGGTTAAGTGTAATTGTTGTCAAACCAGAAGGTGTGTCTATAGAATGTTGTGAAGGTAGATAGGATCAAAAAAGGATCTGATTAATCAAGGAAGTGATATTACCAGATCAGCAAATAACTTGTTGTTCTCTAACCATTACAATAGTTAAATCCCTTAACCGGGTAAGCTTTAACAAGCTTCTTGTTGAAATCCTCTAACAAGGTGATCCATTAGCTTGGATTTGAAATCCTCCACCAAGGTTACCTCTAACAGGGTATTACCTTTAACAGGGTATTGTAGTCAATCCCTTAACTGGGTTGTCCTTAAGCGGATATGTTCTTAACAAGATGTTAGTGTATAAGCTTCTAACAAGGCTTGGCTCCTAATAGGGCAAACTTTAGAAGAGTTCAGAATACTTGTGGGTATTCATCCCCACCGTGGTTTTTTCCATTTGGGTTTCCATGTGAAAAATCATTGTGTCAAGTGGTAAATGATTTTGTGGATGTGTTTTTATATGGTTGATATGAATGACTAGTAAATCCACTCATATATGTTTAGATGACTGGAAATGATCTAAAATGAGCTATTATTGATTTTAGTAAAGTGGTTTAATGTTTTAGTTAAATGGTATTTAATTTTTAGATCTGTTACATTGTATTATTGATGTTTTGGTCAACTAGTAAAGTATGACAGTGCAGTTGTAGTTTTTGATGTAGTGACTAAACCAGTTAGTTTAGTAATTGGATTCAGAGTTGAAAGTTTATTTTGTGAAAGTTTAGTTTAATTTCTATCTACTGATTCACCCCCCCTCTTAGTAGTTGATTGGATCCTTATAGTTTCATCATATTATCAATACATAGTAATAAAGACTTGCCTTGAGTAGGTGGAACTAATACTGGAGTATCCAAAAGATAATATGTTAAAGCTTGAAAATATTCTTGGCATTGTTTTATCCATTTTAAGGTGACTCCTTTTCTAAGTAAATGTTGAAATGGGTGATATTTATCTGCTAGCTGTGCTATGAACCTTCTGATAGACTGTAATATTATTTATAATCCCCTTAACTACTTGAGTGTTGATGGCACTTGCATATCAATGAATTCTTTGACCTTTTGATAGATCTACCTCAATTACTTTGTTAGAAAAAATAAAGCCTAGAAGTTTTTTAGTTGTTACACCGAACACACACTTCTTTGGATTTAATCTGACATTATATTATTCTAATCAATCAAATATATTAGCAAGGACTTCAAGGTGACCTTCTCTTGTTTGTGATTTAGCCAATAGATCATCAAAATAATCTTCCATGATATTGTGGATCATGTCATGGAATAATATTGTCATAGCTCTTTGATATATTGCTCTGGCATTCTTAAGACCAAACAACATGGCGTTCCAGTAGTATTTTCCCCATGGACATATAAATGCAGTCTTGTGTTGATCTTGTCATGCAGTTCTCATCTGGTTGTATCCTGAGAAGCTGTCCATTAGTGAAAGCATTTCATTCCCAGCGGTTAGATCAATTATCATGTCTATGTTAGGTAATGGGAAATCACCCTTAGGACATGCCTTGTTTAGATCTCAAAAAAATATGTGAAGATTCGTATGCCCCTAGTTGGTTTATTCATAGGTACTAGATTGGATATCCACTATGCATAGTCAATAGGTCTAATAAAACCCTCATCCAGAAGTTTATGTAGTTCTACCTTTACCAGTAATGCAATCTGCGGATGCATCTTTCTGAGTTTTTGTTTGTATGGTTTGATTCCCGGTAATAATGGCAAGTGATGCAATACCAATTCTATATCTAGACCTGAAATATCTACATATGACTAAGCAAAATTGATCGAGCGTTGTTTGACGAACTGTATGAATTTGTCCTTTTCTTCCTGGTTTAATGATTCTGCTAAGTGGATATTATGTATAACCTCTCCTTCTACTATATTAATTTCTTCAATCTTTTCCATGAGTAATGCCCAATTTTATTGTTTAATAGGGAGAGTGTCTAACTTGCTTTTACCATTATTATCACCATCATTTGCATCTTTTGACATAGAGGAACTTGCCTCTCCAAAGTATGTTGTTCTATCCAAGTCTATAGAAAACCCTGCCTTATGATCACCATGGGGAAACCCTTCTCTGGCACCGAGGAATTTTGTGGTAGCTTCATCACTTCTCAAATCAATCCAGAATTGGTGACTCTTCTTACCCCATTCAATTAAATGTGAATGTACAAGGGGAAAATCATTTCTATCCTCTATTGAAGAAGCCTCTAACATCATGCACACCTGGTTATCCTGAACATGTTTTATTGATCTTGGATGAACTGGTATATCCTCATAGGAAATGTCATCATCAATGAGTGGTTAGTTGTCATATGTCATGTCACTTATCTCATCTTGTTCTTGTTGTTATTGACTTGTGGATCTCCTTTGCATGGTGTGGACTCCCCTCAATCCTGGTATAAGATGTTCTAGCCTTTCTTCATCTGACTCATTAGATAGAGCTAGGTTTGTTTCCCTTGGTAAGAACAATGGCAGAATCCAAGTATTAGACTCATTTGTAGGTGTCAATCCAGTTTTTGTTACCACATTTGCTTGTAAAGATCTTTTAGGTACTATATTGTTAGATGATGCCACATTAGTTTCTTATAGAAGATTCCTGATACCTTCACCATCTGACTCCACACTAGGATATGTTGTTTCTTTCTTACTTCCTTGAGATGAAGGAGGAAATACCTATGTTGATAACTGATTCTGAGGTATATACTCTCATGGTAGTCTAGGTTTGTTCAATATGTCAAGTGTTTGTTGTCTTGCCTCTATTATCTTTATGATGTGTTTATATCCTAACCCTTGATTCTTTGGGTTATCCTGAGGTAAAACAGGTTCTAATCTTCCTTGTTTTTTTAGTCCCAAGCCTATGGTATCATCATACCCATGTTTTTCTAGAATTTTGAAACCATGGCCATACTGATCTAAAGGTAACCTGGGTATTGTCATGTCATCTTCTTCTTTATATAACCATTGATTGACATCTTCATCTAGGGATTCTTCTTGTAAGTCTCCCCATCTAATGAATGAGCATGAATCTAAGTATTTGACTATTTCCTTTCCTTTATCTTGTTTTATCAAAGTAGTATGAGGTTTCCCAAAATATCTAGGGGAAATAGATAATTGTCTGACATTTGACATACTTGAAATGGAATATTCCCCACAACCGACATCTTTAATATGCAAAGAAGGTGTTGTAGGTGCATCTTTCTATGCTTTTGTAATTGTTAATAATTCCATTTATGTGGTAAGCAAGGCTGCTTGATTAATAGGTACTTGGTTATCCATACTTTCCTTTAAGTGATTACAATGTTGAAATGGGTTTGGATCATCATGGATGGTGATTTCAATGTCATTGTATGGAAACTTAACACATTGGTGGAATTTTGAAGGTACGGTTTGCATGGCATGAATCCATGGGCGCCCTAATAGCATGTTATATCCTAGTTCTCTATCCAAGACTTGAAAGGTAACCTCTATTATAGCAGATCCTACTTGTACTGGTAATGTAACCACCCCTTTTGAAGGGTATTCTTCATCATCATATGCCTTGATGTTTATTGTCTTTGTAGGATCAATTGGAAGTTCAAAATAGCCCAATTCCTTGACCAACTTTAGTGTACAGATGTTAAGCCTAACCCCTTCATCTATGAGTACTCTTCTGGCTTTCTTCTTATGTATATAAGTCTCTAGAAGTAGTGGATCATTACAAAAAGGTCTATCATTAGGAACATCCGATTTTGTGAAAGCAATACAGGTAGAATTGGCTAGATTCCCTACCATGGATTGGAAAGAATTTTCATCTATATCCCTAACAACCACTGAGTCTCGAAGTGCTTTATCTAGGATAGCCCTTTGATTTGGTGATATGTGCAACTACTCAAAAAGGGATATCTGCTTTGGGGTTTTCTTCAGTTGCTCAACCACATTATAGTTACCTATGGTTGGTAACTGATTTTATGGCACTACTTGTAAGGTCACTTTTGATCTGCATGTGATGATAGCACAATCTCTGTCTCTTTGATTTATGGTGATAGTAGCTACTATATTATCTCTTATGAGGGATATTTCTTCAACATATGTTGTATTATCAAGGTTTATATCATATCCCATCTTATAATCATCATGTGAAATTCTGGCATCCATGATTTTTGCTATAATCTCATCTTCAAACCATCTTGAATAAGGTGGTTCTTCCTGGCCCCAGTCCATAAGACAGAGATTCTCATCTTTATCATACCTTGGTGCTTCTGATATCATGCAAACCTAGTTATCATATTTATCGTCAAGTTCATCTTTTGGATCAACATTTACTGCATCTCTTGAGCTAATAGAATGAATGGTATAGTCAAATGAGACCTTTGTATAGTTAGCAATGTTGTCTTGTGTTCCTGATGTTGATGCCTTACCTTTGTCATGTTTGACAAAAGGATCTTTAAACATGGTGTGATTTGTGTTTGTTGAAGCTTTGTTGGTGTCAACTGTGATATCACCTTGATCTATTAGATCCTGAATTAGGTTCTTCAACTTATAGAAACTTGCAGTCTTATGACCTTTTGTATGATGATACTCATAGAAATCATTATCATTCTACTAGGTTGGTTTGAAAGGACCTGGTTCATACACTCTAACCTCTCACAAAGTGATCACATTTGTTTGTATTAATTTCTTTAACACTAATTCAATGGGCTCACTCAGTGGTGTGTAGTTCCTTCTTGGAGCATTCATTATTGGGAATCTTGTGTTTGTAGCTTGTGTAGCATTTTCATTTGTTGATACTGTGTTACTTTTTGTATATGGACTTTTATTTTGATTGAATGATTGAATTGGTCCTTGTAAAGATACAATCAGTTGAGCCTTGTTCACTGTGCATACATCTACAAGACTGTCATTAGTCGCATTCTTGTTTCTTGACCAAAACTTGGATTTATCATTGTTCGTGTTCTTTGTAGAAGATCCAAACTTTATGATACCTTGTTCTACAAGTCCTTTTCATATTTTAAATCCTTTTCAATGATTTGTTTTAATGAGGTCAAAAATTTCATTTGTATCAGGTACTTAATCTTTGGAATTAAGTTCTCTGAAAACATGTCAATTGCTCAATTTCAGGAATATTAGTCTTGCATCTTTGGTAGAGAGATCTCCATCTCCATGATATGATTATTGGTGGGAGGTGCAAAAAGCACTCCAAAGAAGGATCTCCAAGACCTTTTGGAAACAATCTCATTAGATAGGTGTCCTCTTGTGCAATCTCTATACATGTAGTGAAAAATTCTTTGATGTGATCTCTAGGATCACCTTTCCCTTGGTATCTATTGAATTTTAGTGTTTCAAAATGTGGAGGGAAAGCAGGCATGTATATTGTATGATCAAAGGGATAAGGACGTAAGTCCTGCATTGTATAACTATTTTTGTCATTACAAGTTTGCATAATTATCACCTTTTGTTGTAGATTTTGTAGTTGTTGGGTTTAAATTTCCATTTGAGTCAATGGTACATTTTGCACGTGTATGTTTCCTACAAAAGGAATTGTGGTAGTATAAATAGGAGGTTGTTGAAATATACCATAACTATAATTCTGTGTGTTGTGGCTTCTGCTAGGTATTGTGAAATAAGAAAATTATGAACCCATGTTTGGTTGGGTTGCACTCATTGTATTAGCGGAACCTGGGTTTATGTTCTAATGACTGTATGTAGAACCTATTGAGTAGGAAACCAGAGGTTGAATTGCACTTGTCGTATAAGAAATATGTGAGGCTTGTGTTTGACTTGGTATCAAAGCACTCGATAATACTAGTGTGGTTTGAGAAGTTATAGTAGCCTTCATTTGTGTGCTAACATTCATTGTTAAGGATGATGCACTTGCTTGAGAATTTTTTTTTGACACCAAAGTTGCTGGAGTTGACGATGTTGATGCATTTTGGGAGGAACTTGAAGTCATAGCTTATGTTTGTGTTACATTTGGTACTTGACTACTATTTTGACCTAAGGTAATTCCTAGTGGTAAGATCTGTGTGACATCAAAACCTTGAGGTAACTTGGCACCATTTTGTAATAACAAAGAAAGATATCGTTCTTTGTCATTGTTTATAAGGGAATTTAGAATCATAATAACGTGTGGGTCTTGTTGAGATGAATCAATTTCTCCAGGTGTTATTTTTTGTTGTAGTTCTTGTATTATTGGCATGCTATAGGGATTTGACTGTTGATAGTTTTGATTGTTTGATATACCCATGTTCCAAGTAGGGTTAATTGATGCGTCGTTGTTTGGATCCATTTTACTCTTTTCCTTTTGTGACCTTGTGACGGGCATTTAAGACTGCTATATGAGGAAACTAATATCTAATGCAAAACGATGTTAATTGTTGGGTATGAATGCAAGACTATTAGAATTGGGGATCACTAAGAGGGGGGGTGAATCAGTGATATGCCATAAATCAAATCCACAAACACCAGTTAGCAATGCATAACAGAAAAGAAAATAAACAAGCAATAAATAAACCACAGAACCACAACACTGGAATTTTTACGTGGAAACCCAGAAAGGGAAAAACCACAGTGGGGATGTGTTGGGCCCATATAAAATTTTCATTTCATATAGGTCCTTGCTCGGAGTAATACTCGTTTAATCTATTGGTCAAGTCATTTGTTTAATTTTCCTCATATAGCTCGGCCATTGTTGAGTTTCACTGTGTTGAACTTGAACCTTGAACTTGAACCTTTTTGGTTCAAGGTTCAAAGTTCAACGAGCGTTGTTTTGAATGTTTTTCCTCCCGCGTGGTTTTAAGTCTTTACTAGTCCTTGTCGGTATTTTGCATTCTTTGAACCTTGAACTTGAACATTTTGGGTTCAAAGTTCAAAGTTCAACATTTCTCATGCTAATTTTGTGTCATGATTGTTTCACAAAATTCAGAGTTCGATGTATAGGTTTCTCGGAAGACATGTGACTTGGTATGAGGTGACAACACGCATTTCAAGAGATGATTAACGGTCGTAGAAGAGAGGAATATTATTTCTCTAATGATTTGAAATATGTCATCTATAGCAAGTATGTGTGAGGATCCGTAGTGTCAGAAGTGAAGTGATCTAGCATTTAAGGCATGCTCCGATACAATCATTTCAGAGTAAGTGTCATGCCCAAACTTTTGGGCACAAACGGAATAATTTTTTTTTAAAAAAACTTAGCCTAATAAAACTAAATTTGCTAAATAACGAATTAACGAGTCTTGTCTTAACTAAATTTGGAGTTAATATAACAACTAAATCAATTAGGCAAAAATAATCTAAATCAAAACCGGAATATTAATTCTCAAAGAAATCATCATTATCTCAAATAATAATAAGTAATAAATTCGTTTAAACAAATAATTTTAAATTAATATAATTAATTTGCCAAAGATATTATTAAGCTCAAGTAGTCCTTTAATTGCCTTGGAACTAAATTAATTAACACTAGCTCTTAGATTAAATAAACCTATTGTTTATCTTAACAATAATTATAATTTGCCTAAAATTTGACTCTAGGGTCGATAAAACCCCTAGTGAAATTGTGCTATAAAATTTTATTAAAGTTGGCCAATAAAATTTATCCTCTAAGGCTAACTATTTCCAAAATATTTATTTTTATATTCCCCAAAAGATCAAACCCAAAAGGGTTCTAAATAACTATGTACTATTTCTCCTTGAAATTATAAAAATATATATAAATATATATGTATATCTATATATTTATATATATACATATATATATAGGAATATCTAACTACATCTAGAGTTACAAGGAGTTGTTGTAAAAAATATATTATCATATTCAAAGTCTATGGGGGAAATACCCGATTAAAATTTTGAATAGGGTTTCCCCCTTTTTTTTTTTTAATGATAAAATAATTAAACCCTAACTTTATTTTGACATATTCCACACCTTTATTCTTTTTAACCCATTCTGATTTTGCCCTAACCCGAAATTGGGTTAGGGCATGTGTGCTTGTGTGTGAGTATTTTTTTGTGCAGGGAAAGGGAGGAGGCGGCGACCCTGGTCTGGTGGCGGCCATGGAGGGAGGGGAGGAGGAGCTGAGGCACTCACGTTGGGTGGAGGGCTGAGTGGACGTGCAGGGGGAGGAGAGCCGAAGTGGCAGCCACTATGGTACCCCACAGGGAGTGACCGCCGTCCACTAATAGTGGCAGTTGCTGCCCACTGTGGGTTACCACAATGGCGGTCACCGCCGTTAGGGGTCGCTCGTAGTGGCGGGCTTCGCCCTGCCCACTGTGGACGGCGCACAACGAGCGGCGTCCGCTCACTATGGCGCCCAACCACAGTGGTGGTCACCGCCGCTGGGGGTCGCCCGCAGTGGTGGGCTTCGCCCTACCCATTGTGGATGGCACACAGCAAGTGGCGTCCACTCACTATGGCACCCGAAAGGGAAGGGATAGGGCCCCGATCCGGCGGGGTAGGGTTTCTTGGCCCTTCCCTCAGGTCTGCAATATGTTATTTTTTTTTATTTTTTTTTAAATTTTGTTTTTATTTACTTCTTACTTTGTAAATAAGATATATATATATCTAACAGGCTGCATATTTTTAATATAACAAATAAAATCAGAGAACTAACGTAGGGTAAATGCCTCTTTATTTCCTGCTTAGAATAGTCTCTTTTATTTTCATTTCTTATATATATATGCATGCTTGTAAATACATATTTATACCTATACACTCCTGAGCATTATGTTTGTTTATTTCCTTCTTTTTTTTTAAACCTCTTTATAACATGCAGAAAGTAATACATTATTAACAACATGATAATAAGGGCAATATTTTCATTTTCTGTTATATTAATATTTAGGTTTTCAATTCTGTTACATATGAAATATTAAATCCAAACTAATCCTTTCCTTTGCTAATTAAATCTGTAAATATTAAATCTGTAAATAACACTTAAGAGCAAGTTTTCACACAAACAGATTTTAAAATAATGCAATGTAACTAGTTGCTAACTTTAGAGATAGGGTATCAAATCTAGATTTTTCTTTGCAGTGATTAAAATAACAAAATGTAATAAATCAGTTATATTTTCTACTAGTAAATGAAATGACAAAATGTAGTAAATTCTAACAACAACTATTTTAGCCTAGGAAACATGAAAAATCAATTTAGAGGTATGCATATTAACCCTATTTAACCATTTAGAGAATTTGAATCTATCTCACATAGGCCTAAATGCTTGCTTTTCCTATTTCCAAAATTTCATTTTGCATGAAGGAATAAAATAAACTTTTATATTCCAATATAACAAGAATGCATCAAAACATCATTTTAGTAACTATAGGGACTTAATAAAAGAATATACATTTCAGTTTGCAAAAGTAACTTAATAGAATAAAGCACTTCTTCATAGCATATTTAGAATAGGATGTAGTTAACATTACAAATGGGTATGAAACCCAACTAGTCTCCTTTTTTTGAATGAGGACTTGAATATAAAATGGATACATTCTTTTTTTTAAAAAAAATAAATACAACATTTAGCTTTCCTTTACATAGCTACAACATAAATACATCTTCTCTTTTCCTAATCTTTTCTGCAACTCGAGTAAAAACCAACAACTTATATCTTTCATTTTCCTTCCCATCCCAAGCAACCTACAAATAAAACATAAAGCTTGACCATGGAGTGCTCACCTCCCAGCCTAGGCTTACTAGAAGCCACCCCCGAGCTTGGAGAACCAAGCACTAGATGGGTTACACACATACAACCACAACAAGCAAGGGATAAACACACAACAAACAATTTTCCCAACCAAGGCTACACTTCACCACAACTTGTCATGATTTTCCAAGGGTGGAAGTGGACCAAATACCATTGGGGAGACTGCAAGCATGGAACATCTCAAGCCACCTCATGGCAACCAAATACAACACAAATACATCCCCACATCCTTATGCCCCCCAAAGGCATGTAAGCCATATCATCTCTCCTTATGACCCCCAAATGCATAAACAAGGCTATGCAGCAAGGGTCACAAAGGAACACCCTTGAGATCACCCTCCATAAAGGAGAGCCTCTCACCCAAGGCTATCAAACTTCTTCCACCCCAAGACCATCCTACTCTCCCAAGAGTAGAAGGCCTTGGACACTCCCAATACAAGAAAAAGCATAAAAAGAACAAAGGGGAAAAATCACATTTTCTTTCGCAAAGTAAAATACATATAAACAACTCTTTCATACAAGCATTTCTTCAAACATGCATATACAACATAAACAAAAGAGAGTAAGAACCAACCTTAATCTACCCAAAGGTTTTGATAGATCTAGTTGAGGATGAGCAGCCCAAATCCACACAATCTTTTCACCAACACTTAGCCAAAATTCTATCCTACAACTATTCTTCAAAATTGCATAATCTCCAACAATGGAGAGTGGGTGATTAACTCACTAAGTCCCTAATCCTTGCCTAAGAAGGCCTCTATCACTCTTCCCAACCCCTTGGATAGAGTGAGAGTTCCCATTGGTTGGTCTTCCCAACCTCTTACATGTTGCTAAAACTGGAAAGAGAAAAGGTAAGAGAGGATGGGGAAGAGAGTCTGACACCAAAAGGGAAGGTTGTCTATCCTAGGAGGAACCTTCTAAGTTGAATATTTGCTCACCTTGAAAAACCACTTTTTGAGGTGACTAAACAGTCACATGTTTAAAAATACCCCTAACCCATAGGTATACCCTTTGGACCTTTGGAAAAGCCCTAAAACTAACCCTAGGAGTCCATTTGACCCCATAGAAACCCAACTGAAGTTAACCTACGGGTCAAACCTGAGTTGACCACTCCCAAGACTCCCTACCCAAGGCAAATTTGGGACCACACTCAAATGTTTGAAATGGGCTTTGGTAGAAACAAACTCCCTCCAAGAGACAAGTCAAAATCAATGACACTAATTAGCACATGTGTCAAGTGACGCAATAAAATACATTATAAAAATCACACATGGAATTTGTCTCTTATTGGATTACACAAATTAATAAAATCAATTTAACACACATGCATCATTTACTTTCACAAATAAAATACGATATAAACAGGGTGTTGTCTCTCCAAATAGACAACCCCTGGCTTTACAAATGTACATAAGTCTACGTTTGGTTCTCCATAATATTTCCATGGTCACATGGATAATCTTCCTGCGCATCTCAATTTACACATTAGTAATTCCAAATAACCGCATATATTATAAACACATGAATTTGAATATACATCCAACACTCATACAATTGACAGCAATAAATCAATATCTCATATATCCCAATTAATCCACATAAGCAATTATCATAATCCTCAAAATTTGATCTATTCATAATACATGCATCCTATTTCTATCATCATAATGAAGTCTTGCAAATCCAATAATGACATACATCACCTCAAAGTAATTCTATTCTAGCATCATATAAAGTTTCATATCCATAATGCCTAAGCATCAATATACATCAATGTTATCCAAATCATGAAATCATATAAGTTCTAAATCCATAGTGCATAAAAATAAAACATCCATAATAGTCTCAACATGAAAATAATGGAAATGCTAGGATGAGTCAGGGTAGGGCCTCACAGTAAGGCCACAGGAATGAAGTGTAAGGGAGACAGTTTGTGGTAATGATGGGTAAGATTTTCTCAGCTTTAAAACTAAGTAGATGTCACGTCGATATTATTATTTTCTTGAGAAGGTTTTGAGAAGGAGTTTTGGAGTGGGAGAAATAGACTACGATATGGATTTTCAGAGGATAGAGGAAGGTATGTTCAACAACTTTCTAAATTGCTGCAGTTTGTTTTAAAGCTCTGGGTATTCTGTTAGCTGTTTGTTTCCATTTCCACTTTCCTTCTTTGCTTGGGATTAATTGGAGAAAATCACAAGCTAAACATGAGACCTATTTTTCCCAAATTGATGAGCTCGTCTTCCCTTGTAAGCTCTTTACTAGAATTAGGTGATACAACATTAGTTCAACTGGATTTAGATGATTTTCTAGAGAGAGTCCGGAACCCAGCCACAGATCCTATGATGAGAGATGTTGCACAAAGCGGGTTATTATAAGCGGTTGCATTTCCCACAACTGCTCCTTGCCTTGAATTAGTTTTAGAATGTATGAATCACTATGACAAGGGTAATAGATGCATAAGGAAAAATAATGGGGAGGTTTTGTTGTCTATAGATAGATAGACAGTAATGGCAGCTATGGGTATCCCACACCAGGAACCCTATGAAGATTGGATGATTGGAAAATCCTATGGAATTTTCTCCAAGAAAAAATAGTATTACAGAACTGTTATTGCATGGAACTGGCTTTTGAAATTCTAGAAAGGAGGTTCAAGGCTGCCGAGACCTCTAACCCATGAGCATTTAATTCTCACAATTTGAGACTTGGTAATATTGTTAAGCAGAGTAAAGGGTAATTCCCACTCTTTCTTTTGGGAGGATTGGATGTACTTCTTCATCCAGGTCACTCTAGATAAAAATTGGTTCATCGACTGGGGAACTGTTATCGCAAAAAGGTTACATGAAGGTTTGAGTAATTATCTTGGAATGCCTAACTTTTATATGTCTTCCTACTTGTTATATATGCTTGCTTGTGTGAGAGAATGGTCTAGATTGTCCCATGCAAAATGGGTTCAAGGCATAAGAATTTATGAGTATCATCTTAATTTGACCTCACAAGGGCATGTTGATGATTATCTCCATTGGAATGATATTTTCGCTGGGAGGTTGACCTTTGAATTACAAGGTAACTTGCATAGAAGGATGTCTGCAAAAGTTGTTGAGCTTGTTAACATCTACGATAGTTTCTTTACAGAGTTTAGTCACTTCACTTACCTAAGGGTTGGAGGATTTAAAGGTGAACCCTTTAGGCTACCCAGGTATGTTTCAGACTCCTATATTTTGATTGAAATTTCTAGGCAGCTTGCCTATGTCATAAAGGATTATGGTGAGGACTCCGACACAAGTGGGATTTTCCCCATTGATTTAGGCCATTATAGCTGCAGGTCTGTCTCTGATGCACTGAATCTTGAGCTAGAATTTAAAAGGTTTCATTTCAAGACCTTTGTGAAAAGAGATAATTTTGATAGTAAAGGTTTCATTGCTCAATATGTGAAGAAGATGGTGCCTGATCAACATGTTCCTTAGTTGGAGGATTATTGGGAGGGTTGCCAGGATGAATTTGAAGTAAGGAAAAGGAGCTGGTCCATGTTAACCTTGAAGAAAATCCATGATATAAAATTGCCAATGGACACTTTAGGTGTCACCACTGATGATGAGGATATACTTGACTCTAAGTTTCTGAAGGGGGTACATAATGAGCCTCTTCTAGTGGTGGATTGGAGTAAAAAGATGGAGGATAGTATTCACAGGACAAAAAATTGGCTCAGGAGTTGCCAATTCTAGTCAGCAAGAGCAACCAATTCAAGAAGCAAAAGTGGGAAGAGGAATACCACGAGCAAAACTTCTATTTTAACTAACATTCCTGTTTCTATTGCAGGAAAAAGGCAAGCAAGGATTAAAGAAGAGAAACTTGACACCAGGGTTGAGCTTGCTATTGGTGGTCGAATTACCAGGTCAAGGTCCAAGAAGAGCTTTCAGCTACCAGCTCCCCATCTCATTCTTGATCTAGATGTAGAGGAAGCACTATGTGATATGGCATCCCCTGTTTCTGATACAAACAAGATCTCAACCAGTGTAGACACTAATTTCTAGGATCCAGGGACACTTGATATCTAGTCTCATGCAGACAGTGCCACATTGCCACCCTCAACAGGATTTCCACCCATGCCATCTAAGGAACTGACTCTAGCACCCAAGTGGTTGAGTGATTCATTCACTAGGAAAAGGAACATGGTTCCTATTTTCGTATTAATGGAGGATGTTGTGAGTAAATGTCTAGGAAAGTCTACAAAGCCCAAAAAGCTAAAAATGGAGGCCATGATTGATTTCAACGAAAGCACGAATCATTGGACCTCAAACATTGCCAAACCCACATCTGAAAAAGATGTTGTTATTGCTTTAGAAGTAGACTATGCTATTGAATGAGATGATTTGGGGTTTGGAACCAGATCCATAGATGGGAAACATCTGGAGACTTCAACTAAACAAATTATCTCTTGTACTTGGAAAGAGGAAAGAGATAAGGCTGAGTTAAAGCAAAATTTAACGCAAATGGATCAGTGTATTCATGCTTTGTAGAATAGCCCGTTACTATTGTTTCAAAATTCAGGACCATTTACCCCAAAATTACCTGGTAATCAGAAATTCTTTGATGAGATTCAACTAAATAGGATGATTGCCAAAGTTTTCTCAGAATGGCTCACCTCGATCATGCATCAAGCGACCAATTACATAATGAATTTAGTTCAAATATTCAAATATGCTAATGAAGTCACCAAGGCATTGGATTTTGACTTAATCTCATGGCAGAAAGAGAAAACTAAATGGGTAGTGATTTCAAAACAGATGCACGATATTCAGCGTTATGGTCTGATGAATTTTCTTGCTGAAAATCAAGTGCCAAGGTTAAATGAAGATGTAATGTTTATTTGCAAAGAGAGTATTGAATGGTGCAACCAGATTATTGAACAAGGTCATAATGAATCAGCCAGTCTGCATGGTGAATTAACAGTTTTAAGGGTGACCATGCAGAAGGATTTGCACTGCGTGGATGTTCAATTGCTTAAAGAAGATAGCAAAACCCTGGAAGATACCACAGAGATGATTAACCAGTTCAACAGCCACATTAAACAAATCAAAGTGGAGAAATCCTTGGCTGTGGAAGATTTCACAAGGATTTCCAAAGTGGAGTCAATGCTCACAGTTTGTCTCGATCACCTGGATTCTCACAGAGACAAAGTGCAGATGGTGAAAAGAAAGAAGGAGCTCTTGAAGCAAAGGGTAATTCACATCAGTTTGCCACACATAACTGTAATTCAGGAATTTTCAAAGGTGCATCGAGAGTGGAGTGCGGCGAAGGTGGTGATGGTGTCTATCTAAAACACCAACCCGAGTGATCACACCGGGACCGAGCAGATGGCATGACTAGCATTGCTGGCAGTTGTTTGCCAGCGAGTCTAGTCATTTTCCTTACTTTTGGTTATACAGTTAGTGTTGTTTTCTATTAACTCTTATGAGTTAATTTTACTTTAGTTAAAACTATTGGTCTGGCGACCTATATATATGTTTTGTAACAACTTTGAAAAGGTTCACTAAGTTTTTGAAAAAACTATCTTTAAAATTGGCTACACATTTTGTGTATGTAGAAAGTAGATGATCATCAATGAATGAAAATCTTGTTAACAGTTATCTTTGATTTCAAATCTATGTGTTTGTCATTTGAAGTTTGGTTTCTATGAAAATATGTTTCAAAGAAGGGGGTTGTTGTACTTTCTATATGTGCAAAAAACTATTGGCAAATTTCATCTTTAAGAGCTTTTCATTTTGTTTTAGTGTACGTGTGAAGTATGTCAGCTTTATATAAAGAGTTATATATGGATCAGTGCTTGCATTTATTTGGTATTGGCTGGTGAATGCAATACCTTTTAGTGCTTTCTGGTGAAAAGCACTCTATTAATTGTGTGTAATTTGGAGCTAATTGAATATTTTTTAGAGGGAGTTGTACCTTAATTCAGAGGTTAATCAAATATAATGATTTTCCAACTGATTGGTAGGGAATTTGTATTTCTTTTTGTGAGCCATAATGTGCAAGGGTAATTAAATAAAGAGAGACAAATCTGTTTACCAACAGGATGGAATCCATAATATTCATATACTATGGCCAGGAGTACATAAATATTACATAGATGGGGAATGTACTTGAATTCAAGCTCATTGCCTAGAGCTCACTACTCAAGTACAATAACCCGAAAGGCTACAACCTTTAGGGAAGTCTCACTGACTTACAATTTGATTACAATGAGGAAATGCAATGAAATCAACTCTGAAGTAGCATCTAACAATGCATGAATGAGTTCTAGTTAAGCACTAGATCTCTAACTGTCCTTTGCTCTACAAATACTCTATTTTTGTCTCAGACATCTACTGGATTATCTATGAACCAAATGCACACGTGAAACTACACTCAATCACACCAAAACTGATCACCACAATTGTATTACACTAAAAACTAATTGCTAATTTGATCTTATATATCTGGTCAACAAAAATAATCTCCTTCAAGTCAGCTTCAAGAAGTGTAATGTGTAGTTTCAAGTCAGCTTCAATATTTAACAAAACATAGCACCAGACCAAAAGAGTATGATCACATGCTTCCTAAGGATCTTCCCATTCCCTGAGAACACGAAATAAACCACCAAAATCACTGCAATCATTAGAAATGTTTTTGGACCAAAACATTACCAAGATAGCCATTTTTTTTATTGGTTAACTACCTACTAGTTCACTCCTACTTCCAGATAAGAGGAATCACAACTACCAGATCAAATATCAAAGAAGAGTTTCCATCAATGACAACCCTAAACCATAAATCAAACATCAGAAGTCTCCATATGAGTCTCAATTTCCAACAATTTCCCCCTTTGGCATTGATGGCAACACTCGTGAAAAATGGCTAGGCGTTGAAACTTGTGAAACCTATACACTGGATCAAGAATAAATAATTCTAAGGCTTCCCCTTAGATCAACAACCCAAAAAATATGCATCACCAATCTGTACACTCCATACATAACCAATCTGTACATTTTTCACCTTATCTCTCCCCCTTTGATAGCAATGCCAAAGATAGGATGTGAAGCAAAAATACTTGTACATATATACACACTGGATGATCCAATCTATACATACTTAAGTACATATGCATAAGAAACTTTAAGGAACCCAAAATAGGTGTTCCACCCTGCGTGTAATTTCTCCAAAATTGAAATAAAACTATTCAAAACATAAGCATGGAATTCTATTGCTGCAATCTCAGTTGGAGTCTCCTGAGACATATTTTGGATAGAGTCCATTTTATGGTATACTAAGGTGTCTAACTAGGGACCAATTAGGTTCCAGAGTTCACCTGTCCACCTAACCATTTTCTCCTTCTCCTTCTCAAAATTCCTAATTTGCTCCATAATAGTCAAAATTTGACCTTCAATACTACCGGTTAAGTTAGTCCTAGGGTCATAATCCTGAGAAATCTAAGCTAACTGACCTTTGCAATTATCTATTTTTTTGTCTATTTAAGTGGAAAAATTTGTCAAAACTAGACAAGACTTATAAATCTTACCGCCTTTCATTAAGGCCTCATCAATTAGTTTTAATTCTTAATCAAGTTGGGCCTTATCATTGCTAATCATTTGCAAAAATATTTGTACTTTGGCATCTTTGAATTTCTCCATAGCGTTCCTAGCTGATGCCTTGGTCAAATAATCAAACTAAGAGGATATGTGATCTATTAGATGTTGAAGCTTACCAGATGAACTGGTATCAGCATTGAGTTGTAGTTGTAGTACCACCTATTCCAAAACTGAAATAGTTTTCTCAATGAGTCTCTTCTGATTCGGATTGTGCTAGATCCTGACTAGCTTGAGCTTGGAGAGAAGCAATAGCAATCATCCTTTCTGTTAGAGACATTTTATTGAAGGGCTTGTCAAAACTGATGTTAAATTGAGGAAAACTCCCTTGGCTTTGAATTTTGAAGTGTCAATTGCCATAAGGATTGGAGCTTCTGCTATTTTTGCTTTCCCTTTAATCTATTCCTCTTGTTTTTCCTCATCCATTTCTTAGCCTCCTGCCCTTCTTTACCTTTATCCTCTATGGGTGACTCCTGTGCATGGGTATCACCACTTAGTGCATCATCCTCTGCCTCAACTCATTTTTCATTTCCCTTATCTTCCTCAACTTCTATAGAATCTAAAATTTGTAGCTCTACAACATCCTGAATGTCTTCCTTCTTATTTTTATCATGCTCTAAAGGGTTCTCTAACTGAGTGGCTATGTTATGTGAATCAAATTCTACTAGTCGGTTCTCAGTGAGAAATTTCTTCCAGATTTCACTGGTTTCTCTCCTTATTTCCTCTACTCTGCCAACCATCAAGTTATTGCCTTTGTGTTTTCTCCTAAATTCCTTTTTTTTTTTAACTAGAAAAATTAATCTATCAATTTCTTCAATAGTGATACTGGTGTACTAATTGACCAGTTCACTTTCCTTTATTTCTCTAGCCATCTGACTTGTAGATTTTCTTCTAGCATCAATTATATGTGTACAAAACTTTCAAAATATATTTTTCTATTTCAATTAAAGCTTTACTAAATACATCCATATACAAAACTACAGCTTCCTCAATCCACCTTTTATCCTTATCATCCATATTTTTATAATATACAAAAATATTCTTCAAATTTCCATCTTTAATAATCTCATCTATTAACTCTTGAGTAGACAAAGGAGGAATAATATGATACTTGGTTTGGGTGGTCTCCATCTTATCGAATTCAATTGCCTCATCCAAGTCATATTTTATCTTTCTTCCTTTCTTAAGCTTTCTTACCAGAATAGGATCAAACTTTACCTTCTTCTCCTTCAGCCCTTTCTTCTCAGCACCGGATTGAGGTTTCCGGATCACCCTTGCAAATTCTCCTTTCTTTAGGACCTTTGGAATGTCTACATCTAACTTAGTTTTAGATGCCACCAAGGAAACTACAACATACTCTCTCTGGGGTTTCTGCTTATTCCTCAAAACACCTTTTCCCTTAGCAGATGAACTGGAGGGTTCCAATTTAGCCGAATGTGTCTTCACCGGAGCGAGAGAAGACCCTATCACCTTTTCTTTGACTGGAGTTGGTGCAGTCTTTTGTTTCTTTGTCTTTTCTTTTGCATGTCTCATATCTCTTGCAGCTCTGACTTTCTCTCTTTGGTGACCTTCCTCAATGAGGATTTCCTCCACTATCTTAGCCACCTTCCTTTTCCTTGCTGGTTCAATGAACTTGGTGTGCAGTTCCATTGATTTTTCTTTTCAAGTTTTAAACCTTTCTTCTTTGGAGTCTACCAGAGCGTTCAATAGGTGTTGTGCGTAGGCATCTAAAGTTCTTGCATCAACCTCATAGCCCATAGGAATGATCCACACCATCCAGGGCTCAACTGCCTCCATGAAACATTCATCTTTATTCACCATAAAACAAATTTTCCCCTCATATTTCTTGACAATTTCCTTGGGGATTTTGACCCTCTGCTTCATCTTGTCTTGAAAAGTCTTGAAGAATGCCCACAATGAAATCTTTTGATTGTCCCTATTGCCAAGATTATCAAGACCCTACTTTATCTATTTGGTCATCAATCTATCAAAAACCCACTGCACTCTACTAGTTTCAAGAATCTGATTCAAGAAGTAAAGTGCCAGACAGATAACCAAGGAACCAAATTTGAAGACATGCTTTTTTTCCTACTTAATTTTCTTCAAATTTATTATCAATTACTTCGGTGAACATTACACAAATCATAATGAGCATCTTCTTTAACCATATGATAGGTTGCATGGATGGTTGTGTTGGATACTGAATTCAATCGGTTAGACTGATATACCTCATAACCAATGACCATCGTAGCAAACTTGACATCATCATCCTTGATTGTATTGATCTTCATCAAATTCCCATCAAATTCTGCACCAATTAACTTGTTAACTGTAGGGCTTGTGACCTTCCAAAGCCATGGCTTGTCACCGATTATTCAAACAAGTTACAGCCCTAATTTCCTCTAAAGTGATCTTATAGGGTTGGTCAAGCCATATAAACTCTGCATGAATTCTGCTCAACACATACCTCACCCATTCATTTTCATCAAATGATGAAAAGTTCACAAACTGGGTGAAACCCTTTCTCTACAACTACACAAATTCTGGCTTGGGGTTACCAATTTCGTCCATGATACTGTCTGTATAAAGATCCAAAATTTCTTTAGTGTTAGTTTCTTTGATCTCACAGTGAATGTATGCCCTTATATCATCTATGTGCAGAACTCTGTGTTGAAGGGAACTCCATCGATTTGTAAGGGTGCTTCTTAAACATAGGATGGGTTCTATCCTTGACCAAAACAACTAGTGGTGTAGCAATGGAAGAAGAGGATACCATTTCAAAATTTCAAAAATTCAAGCTCAAAAATGCTCTTCAAGAAATACCTCAACTGACTAATGAATACCCTAGATCACTTGCCGAATCACTTTTATCTCTTTGAACACCTAGAAATCTTGGTCTCCTTGTTCTGCAACTCAAAAACTCTATTCGCAAAGTGCAGAGTAATTCTTGTAGTTTCCCTTTTAACTTTGCAAACCCTAATTTCACTTTGAAATAAATGCACTTAAAATATCCAACCGGGTGCCCTACGCAACTACCAGATGCCAAAATCAACCATCTGAATCTTTTATATCAATTGATATTCAATTCCTTCCATCTATAATCCATCAACTACATATCTCATAAGGGATACTACAATATTTGCATGAATTTGTCTCCCCCCGAGGCCAAAAGCCCTAGTTACTAGATGAGGGTTCTACATCGGATTCAAGTACAAATCCATTATTTGCATTAGATTCATCTTTCTTTACCCACATCTTCTTATGTTGATCTCTGATCTCATCAACCTTTTCCTTTCCCTTTTCATCTAATTTGTTCTTGTCTACCGGAGAATTGTTCTTGCTTCTGCAATACTTTGCAATGTGACCGGTTTTGTTACATGCTCTGCAAACAACATTATTCTGCATAGGTCTGAAGTTCATTTGATTTGGTCTTGTCCTGCACTAAGTAAAAATAAGTCCAAACATTGCACAAGCATAGCATCTCTATTTTTGAATTTTATTCATTACTGCTCTACACATATTTGACTTGTGTCCAAAATTATTGCATATGAAACATTGATCAGTAAAGGTAGGAACATTTACTATGTTGTTCATCATTTTATTATTCATCCTACTTCTGCACTAACTTTCCATATGACCAAATTTATTGCAAGTAAAGAATCTACATTTGAATTTATGAGCATTAGGTTGTCTTACATGAGAATTCTTTCTCTTCTTCTGATCAGGTTTTACATTTCTTTGTCCAGATTCAGAGGATTCACCTTTCTCAAATCCTAGACCTTGCATATCCTTTCGATGTCTTTGAATTTCCAACATCTCATCAAGCCTTGTTGAACTAGCTTTGACTTTGTCTTTGTACTCATTGGTAGTAGCAAGTTTATCTCTCAAGGTAACAATCTATCTTTCAAGTTCTTGACCAGTATTCCTTGATTGTGTCAACTCAAGCTTCAAACCAGTCATTATCATAGGTAAGCATGAAGCATTCATCAGCTCTTTCCTTCAATGATTGTACCAGATTCTCTTCATTTTTGTTTTGGTCCTCAATATCCTTAGTCAACCTCATCATAATGGATTAAATTGCATTCTTCAAAGCAACATTCTCTCTCTCAAGCTTGTTAACTTTATCAGCTTTGTCCTGGTATTCCATGATCTAGTCTTCTTTCTCCTTCAACTTGTCCATCAAATATTTCCTCTTCTCTCTAGAGAAATTTTCTTGTTCATTTGGATCATTAATAAAATCATCAGTAACATTTAGGTTCTTCTTCAAGGTACATATCTCATTTCTAGCTGCATCAAGTTCCTCAAGTGCCACATTGAGTTGTCTCTGCAAATCGGAATCCATTGAACCAATCTCTCAAATCTTCCTCAAGAAGTTAAGCTTCTTTAGAAGAACTAGGATTTGATACCAATTGTTAGAATTAGGGATCACTGAGAGGGGGGGTGAATTAGTGATCTGCCAAAAATCAAATCCACAAACTTATTCTTTATCCACCGGTTAACAATGCATAACAGAAAAAAAACATAAACAGGCAATAAATAAACCACACATCCACAACACAAGAATTTTTACATGGAAAACCAGAAAGGGAAAAACCACGGTGGGGTTGGAACCCACAAAATTCATATACTATGGCCAAGAGTACATAAATATTGCATAGATGGGGAATTCACTTCCATTCAGGCTCACTGCCTAGAGCTCACTACTCAAATACAATAACCCAGAAGGCTACAACCTTAAGAGAAGTCTCACTGACTTACAATTTTATTACAATGAGGAAATACAATGAAATGAACTCTGAAATAGCATTTTACAATGCATGAATGAGTTCTGATTAAGCACTAGATCTCTGACTGTCATTTGCTCTACAAATACTCTATTTTTGTCTCAGTCAGCTACCAAATTATCTTTGAACCAAATGTGCATGTGAAACTGCGCTCAATCACCCCAAAAATGATTTCCACAATTGTATGACACCAAAAACTAATAGCTAATTCTATCATATATATCTGATCTTAACAAAAATAATCTCCTTCAAGTCGGCTTCAAGAAGTGTAACGTGTAGTTTCAAGTCAACTTCAATCTTTAACAAAACATAGCATCGGACCAAAAGAGTATGATCACATACTTCCTAAGGATCTTCCCATTCACCGATAACATGAAATCAACCACCAAAATCACCTCAATCATCAGAAATCTTTTCAGACCAAAACATTACAAAGATAGACTTGTTTTATCAGTTAACTCATGCTTCCAGATGAGAGGAATCACGACTACTGGATCGAATCTCCAAGAAGAGTTCCCATCAATGACAACCCTGAACCATAAATCAAGCATCAAAATTTGTCGGATGAGTGTCAATTGCCAACAAACTCTAGACCAACAAGTGATGTATACAACACTAGACCTAACTCTCTATTGGGGATTAGGACACGGAACTTCTTGAGTACTTAGTTGAGATTTTTGTAACTTAAGTTTCTCAAGTTTTTGTCTAAGAAGTTAGGCTAAAATTTCTCTATCAATTTTGTAGGCAATCTTATACTCTCTATCTAGCTCAATCTCAACTTCTATGTAGTTAGGTGCACCTATCTTTAATTGCCAAGCCAAGTCATTGTTGGTTCCCTAGATTGCACAAAATTGGGGTTTTACACTGTTGCAGGGGCAAGAACCAAGCCGGGCCCTCAAATCACACATGGAGAGGCTAATTCCAAACTATTTTAGAGATACTCAGGGACTTGGACCAACATATGACAAGGATTATGCTAACTCTTCTTCACTTTGGGCTCTACAAAACCTGGGAGGGTGATCTCTTAATGCTTCTGCAATCTCCGCACCACACTTGCAGACAAAATTAAAATAAAGAAGAAGGTCTTTCTCCTAAAAGGGGCTCAACAAAGAGGGAGAATGCTATAGAGTGGCTAGCTCTTAGTGATCCTCGACCTACTTTGGAGTGTGAGACAACTTTTGACAAACAACATTATATACATAAATGAAAATATATTCTATATTATCAATTTACAACAAGTTGTCGATGAGCTATGAGTAAAGAGTTGTTACTGGAAATGACTAAAGCCACAACCAGTGTCTTATCCATTGGGAAAATGAAATTTTAAAACATAAGATGAAATATAACATAACAAAACATTAATATAATAGTTGGAGATCTTAGGATAACACTGCCTTACAATGCATCTCATCTATCTGTCCTAACCCAAAATGCATATTAGAATCCATGTATAAGCCCCATCAATCTGCAAATCTTATCCTAACAATTTAACTGGCCCCTTAGATCAAAGCATAAGATAGAAAATTCATACATCACAACAATGCAACGAACAAGAAAAACCCTTGATCTTACTCATTCAAAACATAATAGAGTTACACACTGGAGAAAATGAATTTGAACTATGCTTGCATTCATTTTATTTGCTCTGCAAATTCCTATTATAACCTACTCATTGCACCTAGAATTACTATACATGACCAAGGGTTTGGATCCAAACTTTTGGACCAAATTTCTCAACCCCCAAGACTTGTAACCAAATTTCTTGACCTTTGTCTCATGCCCCTGAATTCCCTTTTTATAGAAACAAGGGAGAAAAAAAGCTTCAAGCCAGAGGAGACACCTATCAAAAGCTTGTCTTCTTCTTCCTATATTTTCCCGCGTGAATAACAATGAAACAACCCCAAGCACTCCTTTTAAAAAATTCTCTATATCTGTCTAGCATGGCACATCACATGATCACCATCAGTCAATATTGATATGAACTTCCAATGTAGCAAGTGAGCCCATTAAACGTTTGACGAAGCATTGCCAAATCATGTCTAAATCTCAACTCTGTCAGTTGCCCCATTGTTGGACTTATTCATCTTGCCTAGGACATGTGGCATCGTCTTGTGATGCCACAGTCCTTAACCTTCCTACATCTTTCATTATGGGACTGAGGGTCATCTGATCTATTTGTTCATTACTTGCAGCTTTACAAAGTCCACCCAAAACTTGTTGCTATCCTTCGAGCATCTTTCTGCTTGGGTCATAACATTACCGTTCATTTAAACACATGCAAATTCATGGGACTTTTAGTTTCTTAGTACTTAAACAGGGAGATATAAGCCGAACATTAAGGCCAAACTTAGGGAAAACAAATGCCCATAGAGATATTAAAAGGGGACCTGACCATAATGGAAAAGACATAGTCTCTAGGAAAAATTAAAATGCCAGAAGAAGAAATAATACCTATGGAAAGGAACATGGTCCTTTCTGATGATGGAAAAGACCGTCAAGTTTAAGTAAAAAAGGTAATAAATAAACATAACATGCTTTAGGTTTTAAAATAAAAGGCTCACCTGGGAACATCTAAACCTAAGATCCTTAAACCCTAAGGGTAACACAGAGAGAAACATTAATTAAAAATGACAAAACATTGTCAAGGACACCAAATTTTGCATAGTCATTTTCAAGACTATTAGTTATCTAAGCCGTCAATGATTTCTTGTTGACCATCGTTAGGCACTAGATTAGGTTGCTCGAAGAGGAGTAAACCATCACCTAGTAGACCCCTTAGGACACATGCTATGAATTTCTAGGATGATTATGCAAATGATGATGGACTATGACAAACGTATATGGAGTCTAAACAAGGACTAAAATGAAGATTATGATTACACTAGGATGGACTAGGATGCTAATGGAACACAAATAATGACTTTCTAGGAACTATGTAAAACTAACGCAAGGACTTATGCAAAGATTATGATGACATATATGGGAACTTTATGAGGATGATGAAAGGACTTATGCAAAGCCTAAGGACATAAATGAGGATTATAATGAGGATGATAATGAGGACAATGCAAGGACTATGCAAACCCTAAGGACTCTAAGAAAACCTATGGTCACAAGTATGTAAAATTTTGGACTTTGTTGGACTGTCAGATGTTTCAAGATAGAATTTGTTTCAAATAACTCTGTTTGTAGGACAAGTCTTTTTTTCAATTCTGAGAACATTGTCTGAAGATAAGTATAGCTGGATGAATTGTGCTTTGAAGAACCCTGAGAATTTAGAATTATGTAAGGTAGGGCCTAAACTAGCCGAAATATTGACTCAGTACTAGTATAGCACAATGATGCACACAAACACACAAAAGACAATCTTAGGCTAGATAGTGGAAACCATTCAATGGGTCCCTTGCAACAAAATAACAAAACAAGGTGAACAAATATAGAGTCTAGCAGCACTAGCTCCACTCCACGACACACACTTCTCGGACATGCCAATCTCTCTTACCCCAAAGATCCAAAGATCTTATCACTAAGGATTTTATGTCTCATCATGCAAGGTACATGGAGGGTATCTATGGGGTACGATCCGCACACCCAGAACCAATAAACGTGGGATATGGGCTACTAAGTTGGTTCTTATTATAATTTTTGAGGGATCTCGATCCAATGATGGATTCTTAGAGAAAGCCACTTAAGGATTTAGTTAAGCTTATCAATGCAAAGAAGGCCCCCACATATGTCGAACTCACTCAACACTCTAGCCACTTGACCAATATGTTTATATAGCGGCTCAAAAAACCCACTAGAGAGTACACTGGGAGAGATGATATCCCCAACACATCACAATTTTAAGTACCTTTGTGGGGTGATGAAATCCCTAGTCAAAGATACCCCTCACTACTAAAAAGAAAAGTGGGTGTTGTTATCATCTTTCCCTCTCTCCCAACATCCCGAAGGTGGGTGGAAAGGTACTTAATACAACAATAGGTCCACCCAAGACACAAAAAAGTTCTTTTTCTTTTATATATTGCAATGTGTTATTTATTCTATTCATAAGGAAGATTCATGTCAATTTTAAAGTCCAAACTAAGGTGTGAGATATGCATGTGCATGTCTATTTTAAACACCAAAGTGAAGTGTGATATCATGCATGTCAATTTTGAACCCAAGATTTATTTTGAGCACCAAGATGAAGTGTGAGATCATGCATGTCAATTTTGTTGCTATTTTGGTATGGTTTTGTCATTGATGTCAACACTTATAACACTTATCAACTCTAGCACTTTGGAGGATCAACAATGTTCACTGGCAAGCAAGTGACTTATGCACAATGACCAGTATCTGGTACAATGGCAGGATATATTGTTCACCGGCACTTGGAATGACATGGAAAACTCTTGGCTATGTCAAAGACATTGTTTGGACACTTTGTCTTGGAGATTTGTTCATTGGCATACTCATATTTGCATATTTGTTGTTACTGGCAAATAGGTCCAGAATAAGCACTAGCAGGCTTATCTATTCTAGATCAGCACAACATGCTCTAGAGATGATTTTGTTGTTATTGTAAATGCATTAAGCTGACATGTTGAATCTGATATTGCATCGGTTATTTATTTACTTGTAATTATTTTATTGTTATATCTTTTAGAGTCAACCTACTAAAATTGGTCTTCAGTTATGGTATATATGTAAGATCTTATTTGTAAGATCGATAAGCGATTAAGATAAGGAATTGGAAGAAGGTTTATGGAAGAATAAGAAAAGGTATACACGCAGACATCATTTGAAGGTGAAGCAAGGTTTTTGTAAAGACAATTAGAACTACACCGGTACTGAATCTAGCATATGAAGATGCTATTTTGAGCAGTACATCATTATTGGATTTAACCATCCAATTGTAGTCAGTGTGACTCCTATTTGTGTTTGAGCAGTGATCTCTAGGTGCTTGGCCTTTCTACATGTGCATACCCCATTTGTATACACATACTATCTACAGTAGTATCATCTAATTGTGGGTAAGGTTTCCCACCGTCGCTTTTCCCCTTACAAGGTTTCCACATACAAATATTGGTGTTATGTGTTGTGGATGTTATTATCTTTCTGTTTCATGCATTAATCTTTACCGGTACTGTAATTAACTGATAAACTATCTACCGGCATAAAGTTTGGTTTACCGGTATTAAGCATTAAGGTTGGTTAAGTTGTTTTTGGTTTGAATTTATTTTGACAACTGATTCACCCCTCCCGCTCTCAATTGTCTCTAGGACCTAACAAATTTTAATCCGAAGATTTATTTTGAGAACCAAGATGAAGTGTGAGATCATGCATGTCAATTTTAATCCCAAGATTTATTTTAAGCACCAAGATGAAGTGTGAGATCATGCATGTCAATTTTAATCCCAAGATTTATTTTAAGCACCAGGATGAAGTGTGAGATTATGCATGTCAATTTTAATCCCAATATTTATTTTAAGCACCAAGATGAAGTTTGAGATCATGCATGTCAATTTTAAACCCAAAATACAAAATTGAGTTAACCCTAAAGGATCCTAAAATCAAATTGTTAGTGGCTTCCAAAATAATCTGGGATGATCAAGCCTTCTCTGTAATTTTGCCACACAATGCAAATAGGGAATTAGTAACCAGAAAAACACATAGAAAACCAGAAAATAGATAGCCAAACTATCTATCAAATGAATGTGTGACACTATCTAAAAAATGTGTAATTATGTCTAGACGATTGCATGATGATGACTGAACTAATGTGTAAATCTGATAGAGCGAATGCATGAAATTGACAAGAAGAATACGTGATAGATATACAAAAATAAAAAAACCCTACCAAAAAGCTTAAACTTCACTAGAAACCTACAAAATAGAATGTGAGGGCCTAGTCAGATCTCTCATCAACCATTCTATATTAATAAAGTCATATTTTACTGTGTATGATAGAACAAGGTTGTTGTATCTATCAATAGCTTCTTGGTCCTCTAGGTCTTGTATTCTCTTTTCTGCCTTTAGGATTTGCTGGTAATTTTTGGCTTGCCTCCTTTGTTTTGATGTTCTTCGAGCACCTGAAATCTTAAACTTTACCTTACGTGCCATGAGATATTATATTGAAATCATCATATAAGGATAAAAAATCTTCAGATTTGCAGAATATAATGTACAATTTAGACAGGATAGAATTAAAAATTAAAAAAATGAAAAAAATAGAATGCCTAAATATGAATAGCGAATGTGTAAATTTGTCTAGGCGAATGCATGATATGGTATGCATGAATGTGTAACCCTAACAATATGGATGCGTAAATTTGTCTATACGATTTTGTGATATTGTATGTATGAATGCGTGGTGCTTAAATCCACCTTTGAAATACATACAAAACCTACAAGAAATCTGAAAATCCGTACTATCCTGCCAAAACGCAAAAGAAATATAGAGGGTTAATTAGTTGTTGTTCACGTCAGGTTCACCAAAATGTATATGCTTAAAATCATCATTGCTAAATAGGAAATTAAAAAACTCATGAACTCCTTAACTATTCAAGCAATTCAAAACATAAACCAATGAAATAATACAAACAAGGAAATAAGGATGTAAAATATTAATCAAAACTCCCTATTCCATGATCGAATATGGATTCCATTGTTCTTCTCTTCCTTATGGTATGATGGCTCTTAGATGTCGTGTTGGTAACCTACAATTAAAACAAAGATTCAAAGTTCGTGATTGTTGAAAATGGAGGTTGAATGCTGAATTTATAGATTTTTGGGTGAGATTGATTGAGAGGTAGAACAACATGATTAAGAGGTGGAACTTAGGTGAGCTCACAAGCTGATTGATAGTTGAACTACTGATTTGGAGGTGGAATTGAATAAATTGAATAGTTAATTGAGTTAACTAAGTGAGAAAAAAAGTTGATTGAAAGATGAAAAAGAATGATTGGAGGATAATTAAAGAATGATGCAATTAATCAATTAAAATAGATGGAATAGTTAACTAATTGAAAGTTTTTTGGAAAAAAGCGAAGTGGAAGATAGAAATAGAGATTGGAAAGATAATGATTTAATTAATTAATTTAGTGTGTGCTTGCACTTTCACTTTGATTTTCAATTTAATATTTTATTGAGATTTAATTCAAATATTGAATTTATTTTAAATTCAATTTGTTATTTGAATATATTTAAAACTTTGACTTTGATATTCAATTTTATTTTTGAAATCATGCACATGTATTTGAAATTAGAATAAATTGGAAGAAAATGAATTTGAATTTGAATTAGAAGAATTAATGAAATTAAATGAAATTAGAAAAATTAAATGAAATTAGAATTTAGGGATTTGGAATTTGATTTGAAAGAATTAATTGGCTAATTAAATAATGTAAAGAAACTATTTAATTATTTAGAAATTGAATTTAATTAATAATAAAGATTATTTAAATTAAAAAAATTAAATCACAATTAATTAAATAATTAATATTAGAAAAGGGTTAATGATTAGTTGATTAGAAATAGAAATTGAAATAGGATAATTAGTAATATGATGAATAAATATGAATTTAGAAGAATAAGATTAATTAATTTAATTAAATAATTAAAGAATTATTTAATCAATTAGACGAATAATTAGTACATGATCAATGTGACATTTTTTAGGTGTCTACAGGTAATATACCTCAGATCTACAATTGTTGTTGTTGATGGAATGTGCTTTGAATGTAATCACAAATGCTGAATGTAATGGCATGACAAACACATGAACATGAAAAACCCTAATCACACACACATGCTTGCATGAACATTGATGTAACTTTGCTCCGTAATGCTTGAATGATGAATAAGCAACCTTGAATCTCTAAAAATGCTTAATGATGAATGCTTCATAGATGCACAAATGCTATAAATGGAGTCTTTTGTTGGTTATTAGATCTAAAATTAATTGAGAGGATTTCTTTATATAAGGTTCCCTCAGTAATTACCGATTAGTTTGACCTCAAACAATCATGTGTAGCCTCAGTGATTAAATTCTATCAAGGAGATATAACACCCACCCCATTTTAAATTGGAGCCCCTTTAAGAGGGACTAGGGCATTCCATGCCCTTCTCCTTCTATAAAGAGGACCAAAATAAGAAACCAAGGGGGAGGGCATCTCACAGTGGGACCCATAAGAGGTGTACATGATATCAAAGTTGGATAAGTGAGCTTGAATGGACCTGGAGAGAGAATGAGGATAGCACATGCTAAAGTTGGAGCATAAACATGAGGTGTAAATTGGACCAAACATAACTTACGATGCTACCCAGTCATTAACCTTGCCAATACTTGTCCTTTCATTGACTTAGTAATCAGGGTCTCTATATTTAACTTTTGAATTTTGTTGATCCATCTACATCTTTGGCCTGTCGCCTCAGTCTATACAAAGATATCTTTCATGGTTGCATTGGGGACAAATGCTACAACTTTGGCACCTACCAAGTATGGTCTGAAATTCTTTACAACCTTTACCAATGCAGATGCCTATTTCTTTGCAATATCATACTTCAATTCTACTACTTGAAGTAATTTTATTGGTCGTTCAAATACTTTTGAAGCATGACAGTTGTAATTGTATGAAAATATGCAAATGAAAAGATCTGAAAGGGCCTACTCAAGTTAGGCGATTTTAATATAAGTGCTTCCTTAATGGCCCACTTAATGCATCAATGGCTTCTATAGTTCAGTCAATCTTGGCCCCTTTCTTCAACATCCTAGAAATAGGCTTTACAATTTTTGAAAGTTATAAATGAATCTTCTTATAAATTTTATCTGGCTGAAGAATGTTTGTATGGCTTTGACCATTTTGGGGATGGGAATCTTGTCTATGGATAAAAATATTTTAGTATAAATGTGAACTCCATCTTTAGACATGATATGCCCAAGAAAATTTCCTTCAGTCATAGAAAAGTTGCATTTATTGGGATTGAGAGAGATCCCATACTCTATAGCCTTTGTAAAAAAAATAAATCTAAATGCATACAATGCTCCTCTACCTTCTTGGAAAATGCAGTCAAGTCATCTTGGTAGACCACCATGATAATATTTATCAAATCAACAAATACAACATCGATGGCCCTTTGGGATGTTGCTCCAGCATTGGTTAGTCCAAATGGCATTCTCACGTAGACATAAATCACCTAAGGAGTTGTAAATGTTCCCATGTATTGCTCCAACTCCTTGATTTTTACTTGGTTATAGCCTAAGAAGTCATCCATCATTGACAACAACTCACAACCTATGACATTTTTGCAAATTAGCCTTCATGTTAGGCAACCAGTAGTTGTCTTCTAAGGAAGAGACATTCAAATTCCAGAAATCAACACATAACTTGATGTCTCTATTACTCTTTCTTATAGGCACTAAATTTGAAACCCATGATAAATGTTTGATGGGCATGATTATTCCTCCATCTCTGATTTTCATCAACTCTTCTTGAATTTTTAGTGCTAGAGTAGGGTTAATAGGTCTATGCTTCTGCCTGAAGTGCTTTGTATCTGGATTCAATAGTATCTCATGCTATAAAATATCCTCTATGTATGCCTTCAAGTCATCATATGACCATGCAAAAACATGTTTATATTTCCTCAACAATGCAATAAAAATTGTTTTGATCTTCGGTCTTTTTTTCTTCCCACTATAAACTTTCTTAAGAGTTGGTTTATTTCCCAAGTTTATCTCTTCTAAACCTTCTTTGTTGATAGGGGTAGGTTTCATGGCATTGCTATTGTTGTTATCAAATACTCTTTCCAGTCCAACCAATCCTCTTGGAATCTTATTTGTCTTCAACTATACTACCTCATTCCCAAAGACATTATCTTTTTTCTCCACAACTTCAACAAATGCATTGAATTCAATCTCTTCTATTTCATATTGGTCAATGCACTACAAGAGCTTTAGTAGATCATCATCATCCTAGAAGAACTACCAGTTGCAAATGTTGTTAAGGATTGAAGGCCCGACTTTCACTTCTATCTTGGAAATTCCTATCAAAGTGACATCATTACTCCTCAAAGTTAAATTTGCCAAGAAATTAGTCATTATGTTCTTGGACCTATCTAGCCAATCAATAGAAAAGGCATCAAATAATTCCAAGGTGTCCCAAATAGAAAACTTATACTTTTTCAGCCTCTTATTCTTTGAGGAGTGCTTGGTTTTGACTTATGAAACAATCAACTTAGAGTCTCCAAAAACTATCAGCATCTTTATACCATGTTTACAGTCATGTTGAGGCTTGGTAGCAATGCCTTATACTTAGGAACAATATTAGTACACTCAAAATATAGCAAGGAAGAATATTTAAAGGTCTTTCAACTAGGAGAAATGAAAAGAACGACAACTCTTGAACCCTCTTTACTACAAGCACCATTGAAAAAAAAATTCACAACCCCTCTTTGTCATGTTGCAATTCATTCACTATGGGGTCTATGTTCTACATTTGTGGTACAACCATGTTTACTCTAAAATTACCCGCATCCATATCACGTAAACACACCATTTGGTCTGGGTCTATATGTTCAACAATATCCTCAGACCTTGGCTCTCTACTTAACTTGACCTCTTCCCCATTGATAGAGATAGTTTCAAATGATAATTCTAATTGAATATTCCCTCCTATAGTTGTGGTTCACTATTTGGATATCAGCATCCCATAATTGGGAGATATATCTACAACTGTTATGTCCACCCTATATGCAGCTTTAGAGTACGAGACCTATTTTACTTCAACATTTTTCATGACTCCTATCACTGGTACAAACCTATTATCAATAGCATAGTATTTCCCATAAGGATTATCAACCCACAACCCTAGTTATTTCATCATTGCCATTGGTATTATGTTGATGGAAGCCCCTTAGTCAATCATACATTTTTTCACTAACTTTTTATTTATCAATAGGGTTGTATAAAAGGGATCAATTTGGGAAGGATATTTGGTAATGGTGGTTCCTAAATAGACCTCAAGAGTTTTAATTATTTCTAATTGAACATAATTAACCTATTTACATTCTTTCTCCTGAGAATGTGATGACTTTGAATGTGAACTTGACTTTGCTGACACACTTGATGTAAGACCCCGCTTCATTAAAGATTAATGTAACCTCAAATTACAAATACATCTAAACTAATTAGGTTTAAATATGTGGTTATGTGATTATTTTCATTAGTTAAAATCTTAAGTGTGTTCTCTTTCCCTTGAGGTGCCTTGAATAAAATCCAATCTAACCTATTATGATAATTGAATAATTCATATGAATGAAATTATCATAAGAGGATTGATAGGTCTTGCGTTAATTTATTTGAAATATTATTAGATTATTATAAGATGTATGCACTTTAGAATTGTTGATATGATCTGGAATATAAGATGGAATTGGGGTGTCACAATAATGGTTCACAAGATTGTGAGAATTCAGCTAACAATTAAAATGTATTATTATTTTGGCCTAGTTATGTCAATGGTTGTATTGTGTAGGAAAAATGAAGAATTGAGAGACATCAAGACCAAACTAAATACCTCTTGGGAAGTCCCAAGTGTAGCTCTACTAAGGAAATGAGAGTATTCTTGTTAGAGGGTTGTGTTTTGGCCTTAATAATGTGAGTCTACTTTAAATATGTTTTGGAGATAGTTATTTGGTGGGGCTTAAGTTAGGATAGGGTATGGATAACCCTAGTTAAGTTAAAAACCTATGTGGATCTTTGTGTGGGTTTCAAAAAGGTGGTGTTTAGTCAATTTTATGGGTTCTTGTGTAAAATTAGGTCCCTAAGGTCAATACCTCAGGGTTGGGGACCTCTAGGACATGTGATATTGTCCTTTGGGCTTGATGGGATACTTCAAAAGCCCACTTGTTTGAAAGTGACGAGTTAGAGTTTGAGAGATAGTGTTAGGGTTGAAATCCCTATATATCTTATGATGATCAAAGGTAAAGTCATTACCCACTTCTCCTCTTGGAGAACTTTTATTTATGGAAGAAGATGGAAGAGTTAATAGGAAAAAGAAAACTGAGATTTTGTAGAAGGCGAAGGAAGGGCAAGATAGAGCTTGTAAAGATATAATTCTTCATATCCTTTTCATGCTTACTCTAGTGCAGATTTATTGTTTATGTATGGTTTTTTAGAGAAGTTTGTTTGGAGAAGTTGCTAGAAAGGTTTTTGTAACAAGAATGGATTTATTTTAGAAAGATAGATCTCATCATAGATCAAAATGGTGGACAATGGCTTTACTTGCTCAGGGGTATGGCTAGGATCCATGAGGTCTCATGATGTCATTATGGATGGAAGGAGAGCAATACCTCATTTGATTATTTTGGTTAGTTATATCTTTAATAGAAAATCATATATTTGTCTCGAAAAATGGTAGTACATGGGTTTTGGTGATGCTATGCATAATGTAAGGGAAGAGAAGTTCTTCATTTGTTATGTTTCATTGTTCCATCTCGAATATATATATATATATATATATATATATATATATATATATATATATATATATTGTTTTAAAGAAAAGTAATAGTCTAATGTAAAGTTACGAAGAATTTATACATGTGAATAAAATCAAGATGAAATTGTGTGTATTCATATTAGATGTTTCATTACATTAAGAAGGTTTAAGAGTAGGTCTACATCTGTTGTTTCTTCATTGTTTTACCTTGAAACATGAGTTATTTAGAGTTTCTATACTTGTGTGTAATGAAAGGGAAGATCATGTAGGATTTATAAATTGTTCAAAATTTTATTCATGATATCTTTGTGAAAACTGAATAAAATGTTTGTATATTTCTGTAAGATCAATGTTATGTGTAAGAGCAAGCCTTATTTTGTGGTTTTCCCCATTGTCTTGAAATGATAATTTGAGTTATAATCCACTTTGATGTTGGAAATTTTCATTGTGTATTCCATCTTGTGTTTAGGAAAATCTTAGTCTCATTGACCAATTTCAAAAAAAAAGTTTAGAAATCTTCGTATTCTTGAAATATAAATATATAAATGCAATGGTATAAATATTTTTTATTATATTTTTCTATGATGATAATTATATATAGAACAGCCCATTAATTGCATTAAATCATTTTTTAATACGCATACATTTAAACATAGATAGGTGAATTATTGTATTGGTATACAGGAGTATACACAGATTGTTTACTATAACTGAGACAAAATATATCCAATTATGACATGAAATTAAAAAGAAAAGGACTCCCTTCTTATTAGTAAAAGAAAAAAAAATACCATGGAGCTAGCTAGGAACAATATTCATGGTAAGACCAAAGTAAACCACAAATAGCAAGTATGGCAGTGGTTTTGGGAGTGGAATTCAATGAATGGAAGAAACAATACTAGTGACTTGCACTATAGGAATACATGAACTGGAGACTTGGACTCTTAAAGCCATCATATACGTTTTTTATTTTGCCATTGCACATGATGAGCTCTTATATTGACTATAGTATACTCTCTAATAAGATGTAATGCCCCCCCAGGAAACCCCTAAGGGTTTAAGTTAAAAACACTCAATTAGAGTGTAAATATTTTTTTTTCAAATAATAATTAAGAGCGTTAATGAAAAATTACAACATTAAGATAGTTTGAAGTTATCTCAGTTCATAATTAGACACAACATTAAGATACATTGGAGTTATCTGACAACTTAGATATCACAGCGGAAGGCTAAAACGATCCTAAGGAGTTTCCCAACGCGATTACATAACCTCACACCTAACTCAACTTGCGTCATTAGATCCATTAAACTGGATATCTTAATTACGAGATAATGCATAGATCTTGTTTATATATGTGTTCAATGGTTTGACATCTTATATCTTAAGGAGCGTTCAAATTCTTTGGGTGGTTAAGAGGCCATTGAGGGGTTATTTATTCAATGCACTTAAATTCATAATTTCATTTAGAGGCCTCCAATAGGTTCAAGCGTTTTAAATATAACAAAGTCCATTCATTAGGGTTTTAAGATAACCATCCACACTTGAAAACATCCTTAAATGCTATAAATATGCTTAACGAGATCCATTCGTTTAGGGTTAAACTAAGATTAGTAAAACAAGGATTCCATCATTTGATTTCTTTAAAATAATCACCCACATTTGATATATGTTTCTTAAATATTAAAAGGTATGGTTAATAAGAAAAATTCATTCCTTAAAGATTAACTACAGTTAATAGAATGAGATCTCTTCATTAGATTTCGTGCATAGCCAACTGATGAGTTGAAGTTCTTTTATGAAAGGTATAATGTGAGTAGCCATGGAATTCATTTGAAGTTTTAATAATGCAAATAAATGGACTAATATCATTAAGAAGGATATGCATTAGGACGCACGAGAGCATCCTTTAAATTAAAGTATCGTTAACTAGATGACATTCAACATTTCAAGATTAGAATAATTAAGATCATAGTGACATTCTTCTGTTAGGATTAAAATACAAATTCCTGATTGCATATCACTCTCTTTTTCTTTTTTTTTGTTAAATGAACTTAAAATGAGAGAGGTACTTTTACTAAGTTTTAATGTATAAACAACAAATCAACTTATTTCCCATTTTAGATCAACTTTAGCAATCATGAGGGATTCCTTTTATAAGGATTAAAATATGAATATCTAACTGAGTTCACCCAATTATAAAATAAATCTGGTGAGGACTATTGGTTACAATTGCGACATAAATAACTAAATATATTCATCCATATAGTGGAATATACTTAACATGGCGTTGCTCATTCGAGAAGATAAAAGTAATTACCTATATGTTGATCATCCTTTAGATTTCAATCTAGGAATTGTGACATAAATTTTAACTTTGTTTCCCTCTTACATTCATTCCATTAACATGCTTATTAACAAATTAATCCAATGAAGTATTCTACCAAGATTCTATCCACTATTACAATTTAAATTAACATATTTTAAATACTTTGCCATAATCCTAATTTACAATGTTTTATAAATCTGATTTACTACGTTCCTCAAGAAGTCTGATTTTGTGCATTTGATTTAAATTCGTTAATTTTCCATCATACACTTATACAAGATAACAACCATACATGATAACTTAAAGCATGAAACAAAGGAAACTGAAACAATGCAAAACACCGGTATGATCTGGAAGTTCACCCCTAAAGGGCTACATCTCCGGTTCTGCTCAACTGCAAGACCCCTCTGGCATTTAATATAGTTAAGATTACAAATTTTCATGTCTTTTACAATCCTGCCTCTTAGGCGATCACAACCATACTACAAATGACCACTTCAGTTAGTAAATACATCTCTACAAGTTTTTCCAACTAAGTTCACATAAATGTAAGCATCTCTCATTCAGGTATTTTACTTAATCCTTAGATACACATCACTGACATGTTGGTCTAGAACTATACACTAGTACCCCCCCAACGATTTATAAATCCATTGCATATATATAAAACAAGTGTATGTAAATCTCAATTTATATCTAACCGATTAAAATTATCGTCAGAACACTAAGGGTTAATTCACGGAATGTATTCGTTACAAAGGGACCAAGAAGCCACATATAATTAATATTATATGTTGATATAAGAAATTCCTAAGATATCATTTATTAAATATCCACATTTAACCATAGTTTATGATTAGTAATTATCAATGTTATATAAATCAGAATGTGGCAGAAAAAACATATATCTCTATATGAGTTTGTTCGAATTCCCAATATTCTAAATTCCATATATTAATTATTACTCAGCTTAAATAATATTAATTAAATAAGGGAGAAAAGTCTAAATTTAAATAATAAAAAAGACTCCATATAAAATCAATATAATGTTTTCCCTTTTCTTTTTTTTTTAATTCATTTATTAACATATCCTAAATTTATTGTTTTATTATTTTCTTTCGTTTAAAACAGTTAAAACAAATAAAAACTAATTAATAAATAAAATTTTTAAAAAAAATAAACACGTTGGAACAGGGGTTACCCACGTGGAACACCACGTGGGCCCCCTTGGTAGCCACGCTACCATTGGTAGCGCTGCTACCAACTGGTAGCAGGCCGCTACCCTTGGTAGCACTACTACCAGCTGGTAGCAGTAGCTACCGTGGTAGCCCTGAATCCTCCCAGCGATGGGGGGATTTCAGGCTAGTTTAAAATTTAAATTTTTTTTTTTTTAAATTATTTTGTTACATTAAATTAAAAACTTAGTTTTTTTTTTTTCTTTTTAAAAAAAAAACAAAACCTCTGTGCACCCACACAGCCAGAGACAGGGAAAAGAAAACAAATTCCAGCAACCTCCTTGATTTTGTATATTATTTTTTTTTTTTGAAAGAAACTCACATCCCAGTCAATCTCCCATTTTGAAAGGGATTCATCACCCATATGTTTTCCAGATTTCTCATAATAAACAACCAACTGGGAACTATTTTTTTTGTTGTTGAATAAACATGAACAAAACACCCAAAACGAAAATGTAGAAAAACCCCCATTTTTACAGTCATAAAATGAATTTCCAGATTGTTTAAACTAAGAATGGAGAAGATTTTCTCTTTCTCAAAATATCCCAAAAACCATGGCCAATCTTAAAACCAAGAAAACCAAGCCTTCAACCAAACTGAAAACTAAATCTAAAAAAAAACACTCATGGGTAGCATTCCTTTCTATTTTTCCAGCATTTCATGGAGGGCATAACAATAAACAAAAGGGAAGATTTAAAATTTCCTACCTCCAAACGTTTTCCGGGAAGAGATTTTTGATGAAGAAGAGCTCCCAAATTCAGCTGCTCTCAATCTCCATCCCTCTCCAAAATCCCCCATCTCCCTTGCAAGAACCATGTTTTTTCCAAAAAAAAGACCAAAGGCCAAGAACCCCCAAAATGTTTACAAAACTAGGTTAAAAAGAGAAACCCTAATTTTGCCCTAATTTTCAATTTCAAAATTAGGCATTTATTTTTAAAATAAAATGAATGAAAATCCCAAATGGAAGTCATTCCTTTCCATTATTTATTAATCTTATTTGTTTTCCCTTATTAAAATTAAAATGCTTCTATTTCTTATTGAGTTTTAAATTTTAATTTCTCAATATCGATTTAGGCCTACATTTATATTTTGGAACTATTGACCGGGTAAGGCGCTTTGATTAATTTTAATTTTCTAAAAATCAATCTTTTTATACTATATCAACTATACAAGTAAAAAGGGAATAATTTCTTTTAAATAATAATAGTTTACCCTTTTCCTTCCAAAATGCGAAAATGAGTAATTTATTTCTATCTTCCCAATGACTTTAAATTTTTCCTTTCCAAAAATGCATAACTCATTAAATTCATTATTTTAAAATTAGCTATTAAATTAACTCGCTATAACATAATAAAGCGACATTTTTAAATAAATGACTAATCTAATGCAAGAGTCTTGTTTATTCTAATTTCTCAACTACGAATGCATAAATGTTACAAATGCGTAAATGAGCACACTAACCCCAGTTAAATACCTTAAGCTTGCTACAATAACAATTTAAAACAATCTCTTTAAATTAATGATTAATCATATAAAGGAAGCTACCTATTTAAATTTCTAGATTACTAATGTGCACGTCTACTCATAAATTTGAATTTAATACTTAGGATAACAAACCTCACTTACCTCGCGCAGGGCATGCAAATCGAGGAAGTCCTCCAAGTCTCTCGACATGCATCCCAATGAAAAGCAAGCCCCACGAATCCATGCACGATGCTCACCTAACCATGGCTAAGGCAAGACGAGAGTTATATGTCCACCAAATCCGAATTCTAAAGATGAAGGAGGCATACTCAACCTTACAAATCCAAAGGAGATGAACCTTGCCCTAAGCGGTGTCGTACCTGCCATCTCTTGCACCCATGAATTCATACAAGCATGCATATACATATACATATTCAATGAAGGCGTTAGCTCAAGATTCAACACAAGGGTTAGGAACAATTACATTTACACGAAAATCGATGCAAAAGCACAATAATAAGTATGCACAGTTATTTATATTATCTAAACTACACATTTCACCATGGTTAACCTACCTTTCAAGAATGCCACATAGGAAGTCAATCATGGTCAAACGGGTTTTACAAGTCTAACTAGGGTATGGGCATTACATTCTCCCCCCCTAGGTTCCGACTTACTCCTGGAAGTCGCAAAGCTAAACGGAAGTCCTGCAACACTTATTAGTCCTTAAACTCAATTAACAATTTTCAATTTGCACAAACAACTATTTTGTCAACAATTTAAAACATTATTCACCAATAAAAATTCATCTAACATCATTCACACCTTCAAACATTCTATAATTTACACTCAATCATAGCAAGGATACGAGACTTTTCCCTTTTTATTTCGCCAAATTTAAAGCAATTAAAATATATAAGCACAGTTATCATACTCATTTATCAAACATGACAAGAAAATATGCTCTCAAGGTCAATTTCTTTCACCAATTCATCTCTTTCACAAAACTTTATCACATAAAACTAGCCTCAAATAACAATTTCTACCACCAAGTTAACTTTTCGACAAATAAGAGCCACGTAAGAACTCAATTGTTTACATTTTTCAGACATACAAGAACCATTCCAATGACTATGCCCCATAACATAGTGACAAGTTAGTACCATTTAATCCATGATTACACATAATATCCATCCACAAGACTGGTTTGCACAACACAATAGGCCACATGTGAGCATGTCTAATGCTCGGTCAAAGGTAACATATATGATCCACATCTCTATGCCTACTCTCAGAATAAATACATGATCAACAAATGTCCAACATCTCACTCGAGGGCTTGATGGTGCTAGGGTACACCATAGCAGTGCTACCTTCCATACAAGTCCCTCGTGAATATCCCTTATTGTGTAAGGTGTTTAGCCTCCAAGAGATAGTCACCACTCATAGGTAGGTAGTGGATCCTAGCTGTTTTCACAGCCTCACATACCTCCATCCTCAAGGTTCCTTGCGTCTACTTCCTCGTATACACTCATCCAAGCCCGTCTCCTACGTTCTTGGAGAGGAATTCACATTACAACACAAGACCAGCATACGAAAACAACAAGGATAAACCGGTCTAGCCACCAAAGTACAAAAGATTAAAGATAATATTTGTCAATTCCAATAATAAAACAAGAAAATAATTTCCGGATTTGCAACATCAAATCAAGTAAAATCAAGATCGCAAGATCATGGCTAAACTGTCAAGGTCAAAGTAAAATAAATTGCTGGCCCACAAGAAAATAAATAAATAAATAAATAAAAGAAATTCATAAGTGCACATTACATCACTATGTGACTAACAGCTAGCCACCAACGAGGAAGGAAGGAACAATCATCTAGCTATCCTAGTAGCTCATCATGTGGTGTGGCCAAGTCACACATCCACATGGCATGGCAGTGTGCACCTCGACATCACCCCGCATCACGTTGTCACGTGGCATGGCTCTACCCAATACCTAGTGGTAGGCCGCATGGAAATGTTTACTACATCCCGCATCGTGTCTCAACACGGCATGGCAATACTCCAAGCGGACAAAGCATGCAATGGACGTATCCCGCATGGCAGTGTACCCCGCGGATAAGGCACGCGCTGGTCACACTCTGCATAGCGATGTTCCTCTTAGGATACTCACCGTAAGCCAGAGGTATACATGGCTAAGGTCTACCCACAAGTCTACCAACACTAGTTAGTTGGCAACTTATGTAAGAAAATACCACGCCTCTCATGAAGACAAGGCAACAAATGCTCCAATGGAATCCAACAATATGCTCAAAAACTGTCATCTATATGCTCAAGATAAAGGATAGGAATAAGGCTGGCACACATGAACCTCGTAATTCGGTTCATCACAAGGGGAAGTATTGAGTACACCTATGTTATAGTTTCCGATCAAGAATTCAAAACAATCAAATTTTCTTTTGTAATACAAGTCTTCTTGAGAACAATAGCTATTCGTGATACGATACAATACAATAATACATCAAATCTAACATTGGAAATTCATAATATGACAAGGAGGTACATAAAGAGCTATCTTCTAAATTTTACACATTTAATGCATACAAATCATCAAGTCTTTTATTTACTCTTTCTTAAACACAATAAGGCAATTATCTAAATCCCAAGCAAGTTAAATGGTGCGTCATTTAATAGGTCCTAAATCACACTAGTTTAATTAAGCACATAAAACAATCTTTCAAGGAGCACATTAGTTCACTCTTGAAGCTACTACAATATGTCCTCTTTTGGTATTCCTTTCACATCAAGCAATTTTCACAAAATCACTATGCGCATATTAAAGCACCTTACTTAAGATGAAATTTAATTATATCACTCCTACCAAGCACATGGAGAACCCTTTATTGCAAACATACAATTTCCTATCATTAACCAAAATTTAACTCCCCAAAACATTCCCCCTTCACAATCTAAAACATAAAAACGTTATAAGGTTCACACAAGGCTCAAGATATATCATCCTTTCTCTTGCAATTAGAAAACTTAAATAAGAGGTAACTACACATATCAATTCCTTTTAATTTACTTAGAGAGAGAAAAGAAGATGAGTCATAATCACTCAATGTACTACGTAATAAGCATTAACATTTGTCATTCTAGTCTTTAAAGTGGACAATCATTAAAATAGATCATAACCATAGACAAGCACGTTTCGTACTTTTAGATTCAAGATATTAACAACTCACCCAGATGGATTAGTCAAAAGAGTAAAATAAATCGAAAATGAAGGTACATACGACTCCCTTTTAAAATAAGAGAAATCGTAGATCAAGACCTCCCTAAGTAGACAAAACACCCATAATTATTTCTAAAACACCCACATCATTAAGGTGAAAACAAGGTGTGAACGCACACGTTACACACAAGTAGCGTTTGTTAAATCACACCCTCACATCAAGGTGGGCAAGCATACAACATAAGATAGACACACACACAACAACTAAGGGCACAAGCGAAACCAGAGATCCCAGTGTTGCAACATGGGCTCTGATACCAAGTGTAATGCCCCGCCAGGAAACCCCTAAGGGTTTAAGTTAAAAACACTCAATTAGAGTGTAAATATTTTTTTTTTAAATAATAATTAAGAGCGTTAATGAAAAATTACAACATTAAGATAGTTTGAAGTTATCTCAGTTCATAATTAGACACAACATTAAGATACATTGGAGTTATCTGACAACTTAGATATCACAGCGGAAGGCTAAAACGATCCTAAGGAGTTTCCCAACGCGAATACATAACCTCACACCTAACTCAACTTGCATCATTAGATCCATTAAACTGGATATCTTAATTACGAGATAATGCATAGATCTTGTTTATATATGTGTTCAATGGTTTGACATCTTATACCTTAAGGAGCGTTCAAATTCTTTGGGTGGTTAAGAGGCCATTGAGGGGTTATTTATTCAATGCACTTAAATTCATAATTTCATTTAGAGGCCTCCAATAGGTTCAAGCGTTTTAAATATAACAAAGTCCATTCATTAGGGTTTTAAGATAACCATCCACACTTGAAAACATCCTTAAATGCTATAAATATGCTTAACGAGATCCATTCGTTTAGGGTTAAACTACGATTAGTAAAATGAGGATTCCATCATTTGATTTCTTTAAAATAATCACCCACATTTGATATATGTTTCTTAAATATTAAAAGGTATGGTTAATAAGAAAAATTCATTCCTTAAAGATTAACTACAGTTAATAGAATGAGATCCCTTCATTAGATTTCGTGCATAGCCAACTGATGAGTTGAAGTTCTTTTATGAAAGGTATAATGTGAGTAGCCATGGAATTCATTTGAAGTTTTAATAATGCAAATAAATGGACTAATATCATTAAGAAGGATATGCATTAGGATGCACGAGAGCATCCTTTAAATTAAAGTATCGTTAACTAGATGACATTCAACATTTCAAGATTAAAATAATTAAGATCATAGTGACATTCTTCTGTTAGGATTAAAATACAAATTCCTGATTGCATATCACTCTCTTTTTTTTTTTTTTGTTAAATGAACTTAAAATGAGAGAGGTACTTTTACTAAGTTTTAATGTATAAACAACAAATCAACTTATTTCCCATTTTAGATCAACTTTAGCAATCATGAGGGATTCCTTTTATAAGGATTAAAATATGGATATCTAACTGAGTTCACCCAATTATAAAATAAATCTGGTGAGGATTATTGCTTACAATTGCGACATAAATAACTAAATATATTCATCCATATAGTTGAATATACTTAACATGGCGTTGCTCATTCGAGAAGATAAAAGTAATTACCTATATGTTGATCATCCTTTAGATTTCAATCTAGGAATTGTGACATAAATTTTAACTTTGTTTCCCTCTTACATTCATTCCATTAACATGCTTATTAACAAATTAATCCAATGAAGTATTCTACCAAGATTCTATCCACTATTACAATTTAAATTAACATATTTTAAATACTTTGCCATAATCCTAATTTACAATGTTTTATAAATCTGATTTACTACGTTCCTCAAGAAGTCTGATTTTGTGCATTTGATTTAAATTCGTTAATTTTCCATCATACACTTATACAAGATAACAACCATACATGATAACTTAAAGCATGAAACAAAAGAAACTGAAACAATGCAAAACACCGGTATGATCTCGGAGTTCACCCCTAAAGGGCTACATCTCCGGGTCTGCTCAACTGCAAGACCCCTCTGGCATTTAATATAGTTAAGATTACAAATTTACATCTCTTTTACAATCCTGCCTCTTAGGCGATCACAACCATACTACAAATGACCACTTCAGTTAGTAAATACATCTCTACAAGTTTTTCCAACTAAGTTCACATAAATGTAAGCATCTCTCATTCAGGTATTTTACTTAATCCTTAGATACACATCACTGACATGTTGGTCTAGAACTATACACTAGTACCCCCCCAACGATTTATAAATCCATTGCATATATATAAAACAAGTGTACGTAAATCTCAATTTATATCTAATCGATTAAAATTATCGTCAGAACACTAAGGGTTAATTCACGGAATGTATTCGTTACGAAGGGACCAAGAAGCAACATATAATTAATATTATATGTTGATATAAGAAATTCCTAAGATATCATTTATTAAATATCCACATTTAACCATAGTTTATGATTAGTAATTATCAATGCCAGTTATATAAATCAGAATGTGGCAAAAAAACATATATCTCTATATGAGTTTTTTCGAATTCCCAATATTCTAAATTCCATATATTAATTATTACTCAGCTTAAATAATATTAATTAAATAAGGGAGAAAAGTCTAAATTTAAATAATAAAAAAGACTCCATATAAAATCAATATAATGTTTTCCCTTTTCTTTTTTTTTTAATTCATTTATTAACATATCCTAAATTTATTGTTTTATTATTTTCTTTCGTTTAAAACAGTTAAAACAAATAAAAACTAATTAATAAATAAATTTTTTTAAAAAAATAAACACGTTGGAACTGGGGTTACCCACGTGGAACACCACGTGGGCCCCCTTGGTAGCCACGCTACCATTGGTAGCGCTGCTACCAACTGGTAGCAGGCCGCTACCCTTGGTAGCGCTGCTACCAGCTGGTAGCAGTAGCTACCGTGGTAGCCCTGAATCCTCCCAGCGATGGGGGGATTTCAGGCTAGTTTAAAATTTAAATTTTTTTTTTTTTAAATTATTTTGTCACATTAAATTAAAAACTTAGTTTTTTTTTTTCTTTTTTAAAAAAAAAAAAACCTCTGTGCACCCACACAGCCAGAGATAGGGAAAAGAAAACAAATTCCAGCAACCTCCTTGATTTTGTATATTTTTTTTTTTTTTGAAAGAAACTCACATCCCAGTCAATCTCCCATTTTGAAAGGGATTCATCACCCATATGTTTTCCAGATTTCTCATAATAAACAACCAACTGGGAACTATTTTTTTTGTTGTTGAATAAACATGAACAAAACACCCAAAACGAAAATGCAGAAAAACCCCCATTTTTACAGTCATAAAATGAATTTCCAGATTGTTTAAACTAAGAATGGAGAAGATTTTCTCTTTCTCAAAATATCCCAAAAACCATGGCCAATCTTAAAACCAAGAAAACCAAGCCTTCAACCAAACTGAAAACTAAATCTAAAAAAAAACACTCATGGGTAGCATTCCTTTCTATTTTTCCAGCATTTCATGGAGGGCATAACAATAAACAAAAGGGAAGATTTAAAATTTCCTACCTCCAAACGTTTTCCGGGAAGAGATTTTTGATGAAGAAGAGCTCCCAAATTCAGCTGCTCTCAATCTCCATCCCTCTCCAAAATCCCCCATCTCCCTTGCAAGAACCATGTTTTTTCCAAAAAAAAGACCAAAGGCCAAGAACCCCCAAAATGTTTACAAAACTAGGTTAAAAAGAGAAACCCTAATTTTGCCCTAATTTTCAATTTCAAAATTAGGCATTTATTTTTAAAATAAAATGAATGAAAATCCCAAATGGAAGTCATTCCTTTCCATTATTTATTAATATTATTTGTTTTCCCTTATTAAAATTAAAATGCTTCTATTTCTTATTGAGTTTTAAATTTTAATTTCTCAATATCGATTTAGGCCTACATTTATATTTTGGAACTATTGACCGGGTAAGGCGCTTTGATTAATTTTAATTTTCTAAAAATCAATCTTTTTATACTATATCAACTATACAAGTAAAAAGGGAATAATTTCTTTTAAATAATAATAGTTTACCCTTTTCCTTCCAAAATGCGAAAATGAGTAATTTATTTCTATCTTCCCAATGACTTTAAATTTTTCCTTTCCAAAAACGCATAACTCATTAAATTCATTATTTTAAAATTAGCTATTAAATTAACTCGCTATAACATAATAAAGCGACATTTTTAAATAAATGACTAATCTAATGCAAGAGTCTTGTTTATTCTAATTTCTCAACTACAAATGCATAAATGTTACAAATGCGTAAATGAGCACACTAACCCCAGTTAAATACCTTAAGCTTGCTACAATAACAATTTAAAACAATCTCTTTAAATTAATGATTAGTCATATAAAGGAAGCTACCTATTTAAATTTCTAGATTACTAATGTGCATGTCTACTCATAAATTTGAATTTAATACTTAGGATAACAAACCTCACTTACCTCGCGCAGGGCACGCAAATCAAGGAAGTCCTCCAAGTCTCTCGACATGCATCCCAATGAAAAGCAAGCCCCACGAATCCACGCACGATGCTCACCTAACCATGGCTAAGGCAAGACGAGAGTTATATGTCCACCAAATCCAAATTCTAAAGATGAAGGAGGCATACTCAACCTTACAAATCCAAAGGAGATGAACCTTGCCCTAAGCGGTGTCGTACCTGCCATCTCCTGCACCCATGAATTCATACAAGCATGCATATACATATACATATTCAATGAAGGCGTTAGCTCAAGATTCAACACAAGGGTTAGGAACAATTACATTTACACGAAAATCGATGCAAAAGCACAATAATAAGTATGCATAGTTATTTATATTATCTAAACTACACATTTCACCATGGTTAACCTACCTTTCAAGAATGCCACATAGGAAGTCAATCATGGTCAAACGGGTTTTACAAGTCTAACTAGGGTATGGGCATTACATAAGATAACACCATCATATGAGTATGGTATCAGCTTGGAGAGTGGAGAAAGTCAGCAGGAAGAATGGGGGTGAAATCTGTGACATGAGCTTGACTCGACACTACATGGTTTGGATGTGTATATAGCCCATGAACCCTTTAGTAGGAAACCATCATAGGCATGCTTTCACCATTGACACATTAAATCTATGCACCTAGTACTTGCAATGATATTGCATTGGTTACTTATATCTTCACATGGCGATCGCTTGTGGTATAGGTCTCAACTATACAATCACTCATTAATATGCAAGGAGATGGGTTGATAAATTTGACTGATAATAGTCATAATGATAGTCAACCTGCTAAAAAGATGATGCTTACCCCAACACCCTCTTCTGGACTGGTGGCTTTAGGAGCCAATTGTAATACCCTAAAAATGGTCATCTAAACCATGGGCCCCTAATCTCGACAACATCACCAAGGTCCTAACCAAAGGCGATTAAAATTAATCTTGAGCACACAATTAATTTCTTAAATCATCAACTGTCACATGGCAAATTAATCACTCTGAATTAATTAAATAAATATCTAATTAATTGATCATTTCAAGTAAATTTTTTTTAAACAATTATCTTATTTATTTTATTAAATATCCTAGTATATTTAATTAAATAAATCAATTTGCCATTAAATCATCAAAAAAGGAATTAATTGGAAAAAAAGAATTAAAATTTGAGAAAAGAAATCAAATGGAGATAATCTTGAAAATCAAATAAAAAATTGAAAATATCTCAGAAAAGCAATTAAAACAATTAAATCTCAAAATTGAATGAAATAGAGAATAAATCAGTTTTTTCTGATTTTATCTTAATTTTAGTTCAATTTCTTTTAAAACTGAGAAAAGTAGACAATCACATCAATTCACCTGGATTGTGATTCCTCTTGGAAATCTTGACCGCTCATCATCATTTGATCTCACCCATTGGTTTCTTTCTAAATTTTCTATAAATTCAGGCTCTCATCTCCTAATCAAAGATCTTGGAGAATATATTGTTAGTATGTTGTTTTTGCTCTAGGTTCATTAAGATTTCATATTGAGAATATTTGCATATTTTTAAAATCATTTAGCTTAAATATTCATTCATAGCTTAATCATGTTAGCCTAATATTCATTAATCTTGCATCCATCTAGCTTAATCTTGCATCCATTTAGCTTAATCGCATGCTCATATAAGATTAAATCCTTCGTTTAGGTGTTGTCTAGTCACTAGTATTGCATATAAAAATTTGAGAGAAAGACTAAACTTGCATCTACTAGAAGGCAATAGGTCGCTTTGTGATGGTTTATTGTTCATTGTTGATTGATTTAATAACCATGCATCTAATGACTTAATTGAAGTGTTATGTATTCCAGATACGGATACAGGTCGATTTTCACACACACATTTTTGGTGCCCATCATGGGGCTTGGAATTCAATCCTTCGGCCTCAAAATCATCTTTATTTTTCAAGTCTCATCCGCATAGTCTGTACAAATATCGTACGAATATACATCCTTCATCATACAAAATTCTGTCAAGTCTTGTGTTTTATCATTCGGTTCAGAGAGAATACTTGTACGAGTTTCTTCTTTGAATATTTGATTCTATGTTTTCTAGTTTGGGTCTATGAGAATACTCGTATGATAAGGTATATACTGTCGTACAAATTTATGTTTTCTCGTTTCAAAAACAGTATACTTTTCAAGGTTTTTCATCAATGAAATTTGGATTTTATTGATGCTGATGCTAACCCTGGTCTGTCTTCTGTCTACCTGAGATTTTCACAGCCTAATTGGTTTTCTACAAAATGCTTGTCAAATAATTTATCATTTGAATATATGCTTGTAAAAGAATCAAAAGCAAAATGACTACTAATGTGTTGTCCTTGTAGGTTGCCTAAGGGGAATTGACTAAACATTGTGTATTCATTTAGTATTTTCATAGGCACTTAAATTGAATTTTGGTTAATGAACAAATCTGTCTTTTGTGCTTGAAGAAAAATCTAATAGGTAGGAGAGTATGCTCTTTTCTTTTAGAGACAATCAGAAATCTAGACCCTCGAAGCTTTTTCTAAGTTTTGAGATTTGTGTACCTTTAGCGAGCCTGTCACAGCGGGAAAAAGTAATCACCCTTTAAGAATGACCCAAGTAAGAACAGTTGGACCTGAGCATTCCAACTCACTATAATAAATAGGCCTCTGGTGATTAAAGTCTCAGAGGATGGGATTATTTGAGTTTTCTCTTTGAGATCTCTCATATCGAGCATTTTGTAGGGCCTTGTAGTCTCAATCACGTTTACGTGACTACAACTTGTTTGGATATCTTGTCGAGCTATAGGCCTCAATCATGCCTGCATGACTTCAAGGGCTAATTTTGAACAAAATTCCTAACTAAGAACTATAAGATAGAGGCTACCCAATTCACCTCTGAAAGGGGGATAATCTTTGTGTAAGAGATATAGTAACTCTTCCAAGGCACTTGCCATATCGTGCCCCCATTAGCGTTCGGAGTTGACTAATACAATGTTGAGAATCCATTGTGTGAGACTCAACGGTCATATTCTGATTAGCTATTGGGTGTGTACCTAAGTCCGCTAGCAAAGATTTTCTTCTCTAAGAAAACTTCCATAGGGTTAGCGTGTTGTGATTGAATTCATTATACATCTTGCATGTTTATTGTGTTTTCATCCCTGAAACTGAAACTACAATACTAAAACTAGAGAAAATGAATCAAAAACATCAACAACTCAGTGATCAAAACTCTGTCCGTATCCAAAACTGGTCTCTGTCAGGCGTCAAAACTATGTCTGTTAGAATTTTTTCTCTGTCTAGTCCTCTATCGTACTAGTCTACTGAATTGTCATCCTGCTACATATGTATTGTCGTACGAGTCATCATTGATCCTATTAGTTTGTTGTCTGGCTCTGTTAGAACTGTCATACAAGTCTGCACAATTTTTTTCTAGCCCTCAATATATTGTCTTACAAATACCTATTACACTTAATATATTTTCGTTTGGAGGCCACCAAACTATCATACGAGTTTAGGCAACAACTCGTACAATAAACTGTCCTTATCATCCGGGTTCTGCTAAACTGTCATCTAGGACTGAAAACTCTGTCGTATGAATTCCTAATTTTTTCAGTCCACACACTTTTCCAGAATAGTCAAACTTGCCTAAATCAATCTACAACGAGCATAAAACTGGTCGTCATAATCTTGAGCATAAACAATCTTGATAGTGTACCCCTATCGTTGTGTTGCACGATTTTGTCGATCATCTCTTAGCTAGTTCAATCAACTACTTATCAAACTTAAGTCACTTAGACTGCATCTTACATAGGATAGATCATTCCTAAAACCAGACTGAGTCTTAGTCACTTCTCTTAAATCACACTAAGTTGCTTAGATCACATCATACATGGGATAGATCTTTCCTGAAACTAGACTAAATCTTAGTTACTTCTCTCAATCACTACGTTAAACGAACAACTAGTTATAATTTGATCTTGACTTCTACATCACATCCAACTCTCGAACATATCATTCATAAATAGCTATTCAAACCAAAAGTTCTCGCAAGAAAACTAACAAAGGTAAAGGGCCCTCCTTTTCATCAAATGATAATCCATTCTTTGTAGAAGATCATGTTTCTAATAAACTTTCATCGTCAAATCTACCAATTTTTTATCAACCCTTATCGCCCACCATGTCTAGAGAAAGGCAAGAAAGACAAGCTACTAAACACGATACTTATGACAACCTCATCACCCATGCCTCTCAACCTACAAAAGTTGTTATAAATAGTTTTCCAAAGGATAAACATTTTTGAAAAAATGATGAAGATTATCATGACTAGAGTAAAGGAAGAACATTTTCTACAGCTAGAAAAGAAAGGTGCTAAACTTCCTATTGATTATAAAATTGAAACCCTTATCACTAAAGAAGAAGAGACACCTTTAGTACTGGTAAACAAATAATTGCAAGCGTTACGGACTGAAATCACAAAACTAAAAAACAAGGATAAATCATCAAAGCAATATTCTCTGGACACGATATGCCCATTTCCATTTGAAAAAAACCTCTACATGCCTCCATTTCCTTCAAGAGTGGAGATTCCTAAGTTTGACAAATATGATGGAAATGTAAATCCTCAAGACCATGTCAGATAATTTTATGCTTTATGTATGGATTTCATGCACGAACAAACATATCTCATACGCCTTTTCCCGAGGAGTTTAGGAGGACAAGCTATGGAATGGTTTTCAAGCCTACCTATGGGAATTAAAACTTTTGAGGAATTAATCAAATTGTTTCTCCAACAATACTCCTATAACATTCATCATCCAGTCACCATGATTGAGCTTTACAATACCAAATAGAAAACAGAAGAGCCCAATCTGACTTTTCTTCAATGTTGGAGAAAGATGTTCTCTAGATATTTATGGCCTATTCCAGATTTTGAGAAGATGGATATCTTCATCAATAACCTAATCCCTAAATTGAAATACAATAACTAGATTCAAGTGTACCCTTGATTCAACAAAATGGTAGATAGTGCCCTCAGAATGGAATATGTGCTTATAAAGAAAGGGGATATATCACTTTGGAAAGGAACACAACAAGGCTCTAGTTCCAAAGAAAAGAATAAATACTAGAAATACAACAAAGATAACAACAGAAATGTTGTCAATGATGGAGTGGTAGACATTGTTAAAGCAAAATTAAAACCCATAATATTTAATCTGGCTAGTGGCACACAAGAACTAAAAGTAGCTGAAACTGCAGTAGAAAATCCTCCAAAAAAATCAAAAGAATGGTTTAAAGAGAAGCCTTGGCTTTCAAAGCCAAAATGCAATTTCACTCCTCTGGAAGAATCATATGAATCAATGTTTAAAAATTTATTGGCAAATGATTTGATAACATTTCTAGACAACTCTAGACCATATGATCTAGAAGTTAAACACAAATGATGGAGGGGAGAAACCTTGGCTTTCAAAGCCAAAACGTGATTTCACTCCTCTAGAAAAATCATATGAATCAACATTTAAAAATTTATTGGAAAATGATTTGATAACATTTCCAGACAACTCTAGACCATATGATCTAGAAGTTAAACACAAATGGTGGAGGGAAAACAAATATTGTGAATATCATCAAAACAAGGGTCATACAACAAACAATTGCATGAAGCTCAAACATGAGATTCAAGACCTCATTGATGCTAGCAAAATTGTTGTTGGTAATCACATGAATAATGTTGATCACAAAGCTTTTAAAGATTCCTTACCTGCTTATGAAAAAGGTGATTCCTCAAAATCCAAGGGAGGTGCCAAAGTCAATTACACCTACACTAAAAATGACAATGTGATCAACATGATTGAATCTTTCTGTAGACACTTAAAAATGGTCAACGCTTGCGGAGTCATACTTTAACATTTGCGCATTGCCTTATTTTAGGGTTTTTGCATTGCATTAACATTTCTCCTATGATTCGCACTTGATCTTCATCATTTGTGAGCATTGAGTCTTTCTTCTGCATTCTTCATTTATCTCACTCTCGAATTTGGTCTTGTCAATAACTATATCAGTCGTGATTTTGGTCAATCTTATCCTGTTGCATCTATCTACGTATTCATTTGTCATCATTTTGGACATCGTCAATCCTAATTAGGGTTTTGTCCTCTTATCAATCTTATCATCTGGTGATCGATTTGTCATCAATCCTTATCATTTTCAATCTTGTCGTTTTAACGATCGATTTGTCATGAATCATTGTCATGCTTGATCTTGTCATTTTGCGATCGATTTGTCATCGATTGTGGTCATTTTCAATCTTGTCGTCTTGCAATTTATTTTGTCATCGATCCTTGTCCTCTTTTCAATTTTTTCATTTTGCAATTAATTTGCTATCGATCATTGTCTGTCTCAATTATGTCAATTTGGATCAATTAGTCATTGTTCCTCGTCAATTGGCGCATTTATCAATCAAATCATTTATCACATTGGTCCTTTGTTAATCAGAATCATGATCGAGTCAATTATCTTTCATCAAGACCTAATTGTCATCCTTGCATTGCTAATTCATCTTCTAGGGTTTCGTGATTTAATCATTTAACCTTGTTTGTCATTTCTCCCTTTAGGATTAATATATTATTTATTTATCCTAAGTCTTCTCATCGCAATTAAATGTTCATTTAATTGGCTAATTATTCCTCTTTTTGTGAATTAATTAATAAATGACAAATTATTAATTAATTCACCTAATTTCTCCTAATTCCTAATTTCCTAATTTTTCATCAATTTCTAGATTCCCTCTTTGTGAATTAATTAATAAATGAAAAATTATTAATTAATTCACTAAATTCCTATTTTTCTAATTTTCTAATTTTCTAATTTCTAATTCAATTTCCTCCTATTTTTCTCCTAATTTCATGGGAATGACATTTCAATTTGTCATAATTTGTCATAATTGACAATCAATCAATTTTTACATAGAAATTTGTCATAATTTGTCATAAATTATCAATCAATCAATTTTTGCATAGAAAGTGCAAATTTGTCATAAATTTGTCATAATTGACATTTTTGATTTACAATTTCCATTTGAATTGAATCATGCTAATTTGATCATCTCTCCAATTTATCTATAAATTGGATGAATTTCTTCAATCTCGGCTAATAATCACATTATTGAATAATTACTTGTTTGAATTACTTTGTCGAATCAATCACGCTTTGAGTATTCTTGTGCCAATGTCAATCTTGCTTTCACATTAGATTTATGCACTTGAAGGTGAGATCCACAAACAAAGGCTATTTGGAGAAGAAAGAAGGACAATGGAGCAGCATGAAGGAGACATTTGAATCTGCATCTGGTTTGCTTAGTTTTTAGTTTTGAATGTTTTATTTTCATGTCTTTATTGAGTGTATTAGGATTGATCATTGCAATCTTCTTTTGTGATTGAGCTATGACTAATATTGATTTGCTTTGATAATATCCACATTTCCTAGCTACACTTTCCAACCTAAATATTGCAATGTGATCATAATCAAAGATAAACAAAATAAAGCACAAACTGCAATTGTTGTAACCCGCGCTCAAAAGAACATTACTCTCCAAGGAGCTAGTTCCTCAACTTCTGCTCAAACATTATCAAACCTACCGACTTCTTCAAAAAGACAACCAGATATGATCACAACTAAATCTAAATAGTTGGCTTCATCATCCTCTCCTAGTTATAGCATTGTCGAACAATTGAAAAGAACTAATGCTCAAATCTCCATTTTTGAACTGCTTAATATCTCTTCTTCTTATAGAGAGATCCTTGACAAATATTTACTCACTACTAATGTCCCTAAAGATTTAGATTTCAATCAGTTTCAATCTATGGTGTGTCACCTGACTTCGCCTCATTATCTCACTTTCTCTTAAGAAGATGACAACTCATTGAATCACCCACATAACCAACCATTACACATCGAAGCTATGATCCATAAACACTGAGTCAAATGTGTTTTTATAGATGGAGGCATTGGGTTGAATATTTATACCTACAATCTACTGACACAGTTGGGCTTTTCTGAAAATGTCATTGATCCAACAAAGAAAATAACAGTCAAAGCTTATGATGAAGAATAAAGAACCTACAAGGGTCTGGTACTATTACCAATCAAGGTAGGACCTATGGAAAGAGATGTTATCTTTCAAGTGCTTGACCTTCCTCTTTCATACAACATCCTACTAGGCAGGCCATGGATTCATGAAATGAAAGCAGTACCATCTACATATCATCAGTGCTTGAAATTTCCTTATAATAGAGTTGAAGTTAGTATTCCTTCTAATACAAGCTATACCTATAATGTAATAACATAGAGTACTGATACTTTTGTTCCTCATAATAGAGTAGCCTCTACAGCTGAAATTTCGGCAACTTTGATGAAAGATTTAGAGAAGAAATTGAAAATCACAGATACTGGCATGGATGGATACAAAATAGAATATGTACTTTCACTAATGTCTCTTCCTTCATCACCAAGATAGTCGGGAAAACCATCAAAGATTATGAAGCCGCAAACTTCAACTCCAAATGTCATTTATGATGGTATCTTTGTGTAGTCTTCTACTTCCCTTGCAAATGAAATAGATGATGGTGTTGTTCTCAAATGGCTTTTCAAAGAAGATAGTAAAAGAAAAGAAATACGACATTGTGAAATTTCCCTGGCACAATATGGTCCAGGCTATAAGATGATTCAAGGCATGGGATATTCAAGTACCATTCCTCTAGGCAAGCATCAAGAAGGTATTGTTGAACCTATCAGCTACAAACTAAGTCTACAAATTCTAAAGCTGGACTTGGATACAATCTAAGAAAGTCATCAGATCAGAAACATACTTCTCATCATCAAACTAAGTGGAGGAAAAAGATACCGCCTTCACAGGAAATCAATACTTAGCAAACTCAAGAAAAGTATGAAAATGAACAAGAATAATTGGCAATCAAGAGAGAAGAAACAACTAGTAATCAAGTTCCAATTGTATCAGCAATAACACTACAAGGAGTAGAGATCCAAGAAGACATGAGAGAAGAAATCAAAGGAATTAAAGAGTTGTTTGCACCACTAAACATTCTGGTCACATATACAGGTAGACAACAAATAGATGATTCAAAAACTGATTCGAATGAGTATGAATGGGGTCCAGATCATCTCTTAGATACATCTACTATAGAACCTCTTCAAGAATATAGTGATATCATAGATGAAGCACAAGAGATAATACGCTTAAAGTTGCAAAAGGAAATAGAGGAAATCAGACTAAAAAGACAAGGAGACTATGAACAATAGCTGAAAGACGAAAGAACACAAGAAAATTCTTCACCAACTATATCTCCCTCTAATGAGATAGAGAAAATCAGGTATGGAACTAAAAAAGAAGAATTAGAAGCTATAGAAGCAGGGCCAATTATTACTCCAGAAGAAGCTGATGATGATGGAGACTAATAGAGCCATCAAGGTTATCCCAACAAGTATGTCAAATTCAAGTGATCAATGAACCAAATCACGAAGGAACTTGCAACATCAAAGATGTAGGTAATGATACTATACATACTTTTATTAAATCACTTGAAGAAGAGTCATAAACTTCAACTTATGACTCTAATAACTCTGACATAAGTTCTATTTATGAAAATACCTATTCAACATCAAACTATGACTACTACATCATGAATGTAGAGATTGAGCCTACTGACCCTGTTACTATCACACCACGATATGTAGTCTAGTCTGAAGTAGGGGACGGTGCTAGGAGTAGATTTATTGGGTTAGGTCCACTAAATATTAACATGCACTTCGATAATAGTGTTGTAACTCTTCCTGGTCTCGAGACACTTATGCAAGGTAGTCTTCTAGAACTTGACTTGTCAATTCGAAGTTATCATGATAATACCGTGAACTCCATTGAACCTGTTAAAATTTTATCCTTGGTACATCCTGAACTGATTGACTATACTCTTCACAACCAACCTTTGAATATACCTACCTTTGCTAATGACTACACATTAGCCTGATATCTTAATGCAGTTGAACCAATGGGCTCTTCCACCAGTGAACAAAGTAAAGACATTATAGCAGCAAGTGTCAAGTATCTTAGTTGCAAAAATCAAAAAAAGAAAAATAAGAAATCTAATGGTTAAAACCACACTGTGGCAGTGTCAGAATCAAAAATAGTAAAAATAAAGGATGTACCTAATGATGAAAACCTCTTTGAGGCACCTGAAGGTGAGATAATTGACATTTTGCCTTATCACTTTCAAGAGCGGTCATCAGTGCTAGTTGAACCTACACAGCCAGTAAATGTTGGAATAGAAGAATCTCATCACACCATACATGTAGCTCAATCCTTGATAGCTGAAGAATTAAAAGAATTTGTTGATTTCTTTACAAAAAAGAAGATTAATTTTGCATGGATGTATGTTGATATGTTGGGTCTGGATCCTGACCTCATCATGCATCATCTTTCTATCACTCCTGGAGTTAAACCTGTTAAGCAAAAACTCCAAAAAATGCATCCTCATGTTGCATTACTTGTTAAAGCTGAGCTAGAAAAATTGCTAAAATTTGGATTTATCAGAGCAATTGATTATGCCAAATGGATATCTAATATTGTACCTATTTCTAAACCTGACAAATCAATCCGCGTCTGCACTGATTTAAGAGATTAGAAAAAATCTTGTTCGAAGGATGATTTTCCCCTACCCAATATAGACATGATCGTAGACATGACTTTTGTCTATAAATTGTACTCTTTAATGGATAGTTTTCAAGATACAATTGTTACTACTTATCAAGTTGCCACTAGTTTTATATCCAAAGTCATTCTATATACTATAGTCAGTTACTACTACCGAAACATTCAGTCGGTATGCATAGAACAATCGGTTAAAAAAGAAAGTATTCATAGAGCCCAGTATTCACCGAGCTATCTACCGAGTAACATTCCATGTCTATCGAGCAAAAATAATGATACACTGAGTTGATATACACCAAGTGAAACGTGTTACCAGATTCATTGAATCTAGACACATAGGAAAACGTGTTACAAGATCGAGGAACATAGAACCGTTATCACATTGGAAATTGCACTTAAAGATTGTGTATGATTTTGAGGTCATCTAACCAATGAAATATTTTGTATAGTTATTCATTCGATAAATCATGTTTGTAAGATCGAAGCAATGAATCAGATCACCAACATAAGAGATCTATTTATACAGCATGGATTAAGGATAAAAGTGTGATAGAGAGAGATACATAGAGGTGTATGAAGCAAGACATGTGTGATACATAAGAAAGCACTAAGTGTTATGACTGTTATATAGACACAAAGGTCACCAAGAAGGATTTCAGAGAACAGTCAAAGAACAGAGTAAACAGAAGGGTTTACCGAGTTATTCTATCGGTTACCGAGGTATGCTATAAGCAAGGTAATTTCATTTTGAGCACATAGAATCTACTATAACATTCTAGATGTAAAGTTATAGATATTTGTAAAGATTTTATTGTAATATTTTGAAGTTGTAAGAGAAACCTTTAACAGGGTAAAAGAATCTAACAAAGTCTATAAATTGTAAAGCCTTTAACCAGGTGCAACATTTAGTTTACGTGTTGTAAAATCCTTTAGCAAGGTAGATCTAACGATCTTGATACTCCTAATAGGGTAAGATATCAAAAATAGCTGAACATGTAGCTCTAACCGAGCAACCTTTATTATTGCAGTAGTGAAGTTGTGGGTGCCAACCCCACCACAGTTTTTCTCTCTAACCAAGAGTTTTTGCGTAACCAAAATATATGTGTTATGGAGTGAATCATGTATGATTGTTATTTATTTGTTTTAGATTTATGTTATGTTACAATAGTTTGTGGTTTATGCATAATAGTAAAGATATTTTTTATGAAAGGATTTGAAGTACTGATTCACCCCTCCCCTCTCAGTACATTAGCTTTCGATATTGGGCCTAACAATTGGTATCAGAGCTTGAATCTTGGAAAAAGGTTTAACAACCTAAAGAGAAAGATCTTATCAATGGAAGGCTATAAACAATCTCAGACAATTGTGTATCTACAAGAAGAGTTGGATCATGCTAATCAAGTGATTGCAAACATGCAAAGACAAATGCAAAAAACATTGAAAGTTAGAAGGAGATTATCTGATGATTTGCAGGACTGTCAATAGCTAGTGGAACAAATTGAAACATCATCTGAGAATAGTATATCTGAAGAGACTGAAGAGATGATTGGACAACTAAAAGAAAAGAACAAAGCACTGACTGATCAACTAAAAGCAATGAAAAGAGGACATGAACATTTCAGCACACAGATGACTGAGAATCTTGATGCACTAAGGACATCTAAGGATAAAGTAAGAGATCTAGAAAGAGAAAAACAATAGCTTGAAGCATTAGTATCTGAAAAGAATGATAAAATCACAAGGTTGACTGGGATTCAACAAAATATGTCAAATCAATTGGGCTATGCACATCATGAAGCAAATCTGAAAGATGACGAGAATCAAGCATTGAAACTTGAAGTATCAAGGTTGACCAATGAACTTGAAATAGAAAAGAAATCTAAGGAAACACTGAAAAGGAGTTATGAAGCATCAAAGATGTTGGATGAGCAACTGAATACAAGAAGACCCAACAAAGATGCAAGACTCGGTTACAAAGGGAAAGACTCTATCGAGAAGGGAATTCATACAACCGAGAGAGGAGAATCATCAAAGCAAGCTGGAAATAAGAAGAATATCAAAGGAATGAAGCCTATTTGCAACTATAGTGGAAATCAAGGTCATACTGCTAACATGTGCCAAATCAGAAAAGGTAAGCAACCGAATGTCACTAAGTCTAATGGTTATTGTCACAATTGCAATAAATATGGTCACACATCTAATCAATGTAGGACAAAGACTATTAACAATTATCAGAAGGCAAAATTCAAAGGGTTTTGTAAAAACTACAATAGATATGGACATAGTACCAAGAAGTGTTGGCTTAAGCAAAAGAACTATATGTGGTCTGCACACCGAGCAAATGCTAGAGGTTACCGAACTCACACAGATCCTTATCGACAATATTCTGCAATACCATGGGATTACAATACAAGGATATGGTGTGAATTTTGTGGAAGATATGGACATATAAGTGCCAACTGCTTTATAAAGTTTAGAATGAACAACCAAAGATCATGGAAAAATCCTAGTATGGCATGTTTTCATTGTCACAAAGTTGGACACTTGGCTAGAGACTGCAGAGATCAACCTAGAGGAGACACTGAAGAAATAAAAGGCAAATTACAGATGATTTGGAAAAAGAAGGAAATTGTGTCAAATGAAGAAAGCACCTTACCTACCGAGTTAGGTGCACCTATTCCAAATTAATCAGTAAAGGTATAAAGGGACTACACTCTCTCAAGGTTCAATCTTAACAGTTCCTATTTTATTATGTACTTAATTCAAAATTTGCATAACTAAGATGTATTAGTAAGTTTGAAATTCTATCAAAGTCTTTTGGAGCACTATACAGGAAGCCTGTCAAGTCAGTGAATACAGGAAGCCTGTCAAGTCGATAAATGAAGGAAGTTTGGCACTTGGCTAAAGTGCAAAAAGGAAAGAAGGTATAGTGGAACCGAGTGCATTTAATGTTTTTGACCTAACTTGCATGGAGCCCGATAAGGTATATTGTGTACTTAAAGCATTTATGCAATCATTTTACACTTACCAAGTTTTCAAGAAAGCAGAGCAAAGCGAATCAAAGACAATCAAACCTCCTCCAAAGAAAAATTCAAGGTATTTACATCAATCTCAATGCATTGTTAAGCTGGTTTACCAATCATATCAAGTTGTTATTATCTGCTAAGTGTGAAGCATCACCTATTTGAAAATCTTCAAACCCTAAGAATCTTTTATTAGTATTTATCTGAAATCTGCAATGGCACCTAAGATCTAGAACCCCGTTGTTTTTGAGAACATCGAAAAGCCCTCACTGAAATACTCTTTAACACCCAAAATTGCATCTGAACCGGATGAGAAAACTGCATTTTCACTCATTCCAAATAGAGTTTTATTAGTCGAGGATGTGAGATTCTTTACCAAATGTCAAGTTGAAGAACTAGGTCATGTTGAAATCAAAGACACATATGATGAATTGTGCACCGATGGTAAAATGGATAACAAGTATGAGCACATTAAGATCAAGGGATTGGTTGAAGCTCTAACCTATCCCCGTGTATTCAAACCCCAGTGGGTCAAGTTTGTTCTGAGCAAAGCTCATGATGACTTCATGTGGCTAGAAGAGCAACCGTTTAAGATCACCAAGGAAATCATTCATTTGATCACTGGTTACCCTATTTATGATCATGCCTGAGCTCAGAAAATGATATCACAGAAGGAATTGATCAGTTTAACCAGAGTAGAATCTGATTGCAGGGGACTGAAACTGAACAATGTCACAGATGCAGAGATAAAGCTTGGCATTAGAGTAATAGGTTATTGTTTCTTCCAATCAGCAAGGGAAAATAGTGTACTCTGTGCAGCAGTAGACTTAGCATATAAAATTGTGAAGAAAGGCATGAAAATTGATTTATGTGAGGTATTGTTGAAAAACCTATTTGAGAATCTCAATACCATAAGGAAGCCATAGAAGAACAATTTGGCTAATACACGAAAGTTTGGATCACTATTAATATGCATGTGTAAAGCGGAAAAATTGAACCCTAGTTGTTCCCCCCACTCCACTCCAAGGAGAGAGAAAGGAGGGTCACTAGGGTTGACGGTTTTCACTTAGGAGAGACTTTACATTCAAAAGAGGGGTTGAAACCCACAAGATCCAATCCCACAAAATGCAAGACTGGATTTTAAATGAGTTTCAAGGGTTAAGACATCAAGGATACCCTCTTTTGTAAAGAATGTAGATAGAAGGATTGAACTAGGAATGCATGTAAAGTAAGAAAGATTCACTTATAAATGGAGATAGGGACACAGGATGAAGCTGAGGACCTAAAATTAGTGGTAAAATGTTGAGACAAAGCTGTCCTGCAAATTTGAGTGAAAGTTGACGGGACGATGGTGCCTGGACTGCACACGGTCCTCCGAAAAATCTGCGAAACGAAGGGGGATATGTTCGTCTCTGCACAAGGATTCCAGATCTTCAATTACAGCCATGTACCTACAACCTACACATAGAAAAGAGAGGATGATTAGGGGGTTAGGGATTAGGGGTTTGCCTTTAGGTCAAACCCCAGTTTTGGAATTAACCAAGAAATGAGAATGCTGTAAATGTAAATGTTTGTAATGTAAACAAGTACTGATACCTTGTTGTAAGAATGTTTGTATTCTTACATGCGAAGGTGTAAATGATGTTGTATGTCATATGTTGTAAGTGATCTCCTCTTCAATGGTTGAATCCTTGTCTTGAATGCAACACTTAGCCTTGAATGGAGACTTAGAATGCTCAATTGCTTGAAGGAATGCTTGAATGCTTGAATGTTTGAATGTTTGAATATCACTTCCGCCTTTTGCACACATATGTCCTCCCCTTTTAGGAGAGGAAAATTAGTTTATATACTTGTCAATTAGGGTTGAGAGACTGATTTTTCTGACCTTAGGCCGACCTAGAAACATTATTTTCCAATTTGCAAACTTCAAGACCCAATGCCCAACAAGAGATCAGGCCCAAAATAGGGCCAGGGACTAGGGCGTTGGGCGCCATGGTCCCACCTCACGGGACAGCAGGGTGCAAGGAAGGATTAGGCCAAGGTGCAGAAAAATGCAGTTTTTGATGTTGCAAGTAGGTTTCGGGGTCTCCATTCAGGTTCGACATTGCGCCGCTATCGTGAAGACCCAAATGTAGTTGAAATTGCAAGTGTCATAAATTTAGGATGCTACATTTAGCCCCCACTTTAGCAAGAGTATACGTGTACGCCCATACTTCTAGTAAAGTACAAGGAAACAACATTGAAAAACTTTTACCACGTCAAGGAGGCAAGATACACCAAGCCCCCAGTGGACTCAGGATCTTACAACTTTGATTGAAAAAATAAAAGGGAAGATCATGAGGGAGAACCATGACTATCAGTAGTAAGGTTCCCTCACAATGAGTCATGTAAGAAAAATACCAAAAATTTTCAAGGCAAAGCTAAGTTCGCCAAGAAACTTTCAAGTATCTTGAAGAGATATGAACGGGGTATCTTGAAGAGATATGAACGGGGTGTATGCCCCCCTATGTTAAAGCGATCGCACACACCTCATCGAGGGTGATTGCTTTAAGGTAGTGATACTTATAGGCAATGAGAAGGGAAAGGAGCACGTTATCACAAGGATTTAGCCCCCAAGTGTGAGATAAACCCAAGGATAATAGACACAAAACACAAAGCACAAGGTGACTTCAGTTTCCTCGGGGTCAGTATGCTGTATGATAATTCATGTATATCATATGTATGTATGCATAATTTGTTCTTCATTCCCCAATCAAGGAAGGTCACCTAGAAGAAGGGAACACATGTGTCTTTTGAGTCAACATGAGAGAGACCAAGAGATCTCAATGCTTTGCATCATCCTCAAGTAGACAACACTAAGGACAACAAATAGAAGAATGAGAATAACACATAGAAGAAGTAACAAAAGAGATCAAGAGAGGAGGAGAGAGTCTGCTATGCTAATGAAACTAGTCTAGCACGTCATCCACCCCTCGATCTTGCTGATCAATATTTCGGGAAGGTAGGAAACATGCTAGAGGAGGAACATCCAACACAGCAGATGGAGCTATCACAAGATCCAAATAAGGGCTATGTTCATGTTCCAAGCCACGTTGTTCTTGTCTAGGAGCTAGGATAAGTGCTTTAGAAAATGCGTTAGATAAATGGTTATCAACATCAACATATTCATATTCACTATCAGAAGAAAGAGGAGTAACATTTTCATCATGAATAACATTTTCGTCTATATCATCATCAAGGTTTATAAAAATAGGATCTTTAACTCGCACAGGATCAAGACCATCATGCATCTTATGTTTAGGAGATTTTGGCTCAATTTTCGGCTGAGGAGAAAATGGAATAATACTAGCTGAAGGTGTTTTTGGGGATTGCAAAGTTTGAGAAGCAGCTGCCTGAGCTCTAAGACGATGCTTTCATCGACGTTCACGTGCAGAACGGTTTTGTCTAGTCTTAGTAGGAAGTTGAGAAGATTGAGGAGGAGGAATGTTCTCATCCTTATCACTTGGGTGTTTAGGTTGTGGTATCTTAGGTTGAACAATAGGAGAAGAAGAAGGTCTCTTCTCTCTATAAGAGGAAGGAGGAGGAACTGCTCCATATAAAGGAGGAATATGTGGTTTAGGAAGGAGACCAAGTCCATCATGACGAGGAGGTATAGGTCTACCTTTAGAAAGTTTATTAGACATAGACATAGTCACATTCATAGGGATGGGTTGGGAATCTTCTTGAGGAAAGACATTAGTTTTATCTTTCAAAGGAAGAACTTCCTTCTCAAGAATGATGGGAATATCAAGTTTGGGTGTTCTAGGTTCACTTAGAGATAAGATCATATCTTTTTTCCACTTTTGATAAGATTTGAAAAGATGATCACTTCGCGGTGGAAGAGATTGGAATTGTTTGGGCCAAAAATAATCAATAGGAACGCTAGAAGTTCTTTCAGCTGGTTTAAAGAGACTATGATTGATAGTAACAATTTCACCATTATGGGGAAATTTCAAACACTTGTGAATAGGAGAAGCAACAGCTTTCATGTAAGATAGCCAAGGACAACCTAGCTTCACATGAAATTGTTCGGATGATGGGATAATAGCAAAGCTCACATCAAGGGATTTGTTATGGACCTCAATAGGTAATGTAATAGAACCAATTGCAGGAGAAGAAAATGCATCAAATAATTTCACAACCACATTTGTTTCATCATAGATCACTTGATTCAATTGCAAAGTAAAAACAAATTCTTCAGTAATGACATTAACCATACAAGAAGGATCAATAAGCACTCCACGGCAAGGTGTATTCTTGACTTTTGCAACTATATATAAAGGACCATCAGGTGCCCTGATAGTTTCACTAGAATCAAATGTGATGGAAGGTTCTTTAGGGATTTTTTGCTACTCTACAAAGTTAATCACATTCAGGGTCATAGACACAAGATCATCAGGTGAGATAGAGGAATCATTAGTATCAATCACATTAGAGGTATGAGAAGGTAATGGATCAGTAAAAATCTTAAGATTTTGGTTAGGAGGAGCTACAAATGTGTTGCCTTTATCATTCACACCAGAAACAAAGATAGTATTATTATCAATCAAATCTTGAATTTTACCCTTTAAAGCAAAACATTTTTCAGTATCATGCCCAGGTTGATGATGAAATTGACAAAAAGATTTGTTATCAAAATAGGGCGAATTAATCTTTGTATGATCTATTTGCCTTATAGGAGGAAGAGTGAGCACATTTTGTTCCAATAACTTATTCATAATACTATGCAATGATTCATTCAAAGGAGTGAACTTTCTTTCTTTCTTGAAAAACTTAGAAATAGGAGGCACACCTAATGCTGCACTCACATTGTTGTTGATGATGTTTTCATTGAACTTACTGGACTCACTGTTCGGTTTAAACTTCCCAAATGGTTGTTGACTACTATCACCCTTATCACTCAGAGCCATAGGATTTGCTTGTTCCATTTGACTCACAGTCAGCTGATAATTGTGAAGAGTTGTGCACAACTGTTGGAAAGAAGTAAACTCAGAAAATAGAAGTTTTTCTCTAATATCTTTTTGTAAATTAGAAATAAAGATTCTTTGAATATCATTGTCAGGTACTAGAAAAGAAATTTGAGCATACAAATGCTTATATCTATCAATGAAATCAATCACTCTTTCTTTAACACCTTGTTTACAATGCATTAAATCAATCAAAGTAACTTTAGGACTTATATTGTTTTGAAATTGTTGAATAAAAGCATTTGCAAGTTGTTCGAAAGAAGTAATAGAATAAGAAGGAAACGAGCAATACCATTGTAGGGCTTTATCTCTTAATGTTCTAGTAAATAGTTTTGCAAGCAACCTTTGGTCATAAGCAAAATTGGTACATATTGTTTGAAAGGTCTTAACATGCGTTAGAGGATCACCTTTACCATTATAAAGTTCCAACTACGGGATTTCAACATGCTTAGGGGGGATAGCTCTAACAATGTCAAGAGAAAGTGGGCTCGCAACATCAAATGTGGGCACACTAAACTTACATTGATTCATAGAGGTAATTTGTTGTTGTAAAGAAGAGACAGTTTGTGCAAGATTATTAATGGTCGCTTCAGTCGAAGAGTTCATATTAGACGTGTTAGACTGTGATGGAGGTATTATGTTGTTGAAAGAAGGTATTGATTAAGAGTAAGGTGGTGGAACACTATGATAGTTAGTCATAGGAGATGATTGGAAAGGAAGAACACTACAAGGAGGAATGGAAGGGTTAAATGAATTGCCCCCTTGTGTCATGTTTATTTGTGGAGATACAATAGGAACACTCATTGAAGGAATGAATGAAGAAGTTGGATTGAATGAAGGAAGAGGGTTGATTGAAGAAGAAGGATTGCCCCCATGAGTGGTGATCATAGGTGGAATGTCTTATATTGAAGTAGTTATTATGTTTGATGTAAAAGTAGGTATACTAGCAATAGGAGTTGTCAAAGGAATAGAATGATTAACTTGAGTAGGAGGTTGTGTATAACCTAAAGTTTCGGCACAACTCTTCATCGGCATCACATTTGAATCGACAATGTGTGCAATACCACGCAAAATATCAATTCCATTCTTATCACTTTGAACCATACATTTTAGACCCTCAATTAATGAAAGAGCTTGACTATCGGGATATTCTTGAGACATCCATCACTGAAAATCATCAAATTGGTTACCCAATTTCAAAAGTTGTTCTACAGGAACCTCATGGAGAGATTTTTCATCATTAAGAGGATTAGAGGAATTACCCGTGTCCTCGTTAAAAAGGCCATTCAAATTAGGTTCCATCTCCTCAGTAATTAAACCTTAGAAAGACTTAATTCTAAGGCTTCGTCTAACAGGGATAGTGTAAGTAGGGCTTATTGTTGTAAAACTCATGCACTAAAGAGAGAGAGAAGATTTTGAATTTTAGAGGTAGCAAATTTCAATAGAATCAGCCAATCTCCTAGATTTAAGCTGTTAAATACAATCAGGACAATCTCCCGAAATTTCAAAAAAAATGTCAGGGACCGTGGTGAACAGAGTGCACACGATCCTCGCAACTTTTCTTGAAATTTTCAGGGATGAAAGTTATGATGATTTTAAAGCTAATCTGAAAAAATTGAGTGATTTTACGATCTGTAGATAGGCCAAATTAAACTTGCAATCTCAAAATTGAACCCTACCAAGATTATTGAAAAATGCAAAATTTGAATCATGAAAAAGAGAGGGAAACTGAAATTTTTAATTTTACGATTTTAGAGGGAATACTGAGAGCAATGCAGGCTTTGAAATTTAAAAGTTGACTCAATTTCATGCAAAATTCAAATTCTGAAAGTGGAAATCAAGGTTGACACAATTAAACACTTAATTTCAAAGGTCGCAAACTGCAAAAATTTGAACAAAGCACTGAAATTTCGAATGAATGCCAACACACTTTTCAGATTTAGGACTGTAAGAAACACAATTTTAACACAAATTTCAATTTCAATAATTTTTGAATGATTATAAGCCTTAATCCAAGCAATCACTAGACCAACTTTGACTTTAATTTTGAAAGTGTTAGAATTGATAAAATCAGCCAAAATTCTGGATTTTAGCAGAAAAATACAGTAAGATCTAGCTCCCGAAATTTCAAAAAAAATGTCGGGGACAATGGCACTCGGGGTGCACACGGTCCTCGCAACTTTTTTCCAAATTTTCAGGGATGAGAGATATTGTGATTTTGTTGCGGAATCTAAAGTTACAGTCGATTTGGAGGTGTTTTGATTAGTGAAATTATCAGTCAAAGGTTGAATCAAGAGGGTTTTTTAAAAATTAGGGTTTTGACACTTAACCAATTAATTTTTAGAATTAAAGCACAAATATGATTTGACAATTTGCAATAGAAGGGTAGATCTGAAACAACCATTAACAATTAAACATTTCACAAGCTCAATTACTAAAAAGAAAATTTTAGGGTTTTTATGCAATTAACCTCTAAAATTTGCAAAAGATCAAACATGGAAATGTAATTAAGGAAGCCAATTTTTTAGATCTAACCATGAATAATCAGAATTAGGATGTTCACGTTGGGTTCACCAAAATGTAAAGTGGAAAAATTGAACCCTAGTTGTTCCCCCCACTCCACTCCAAGGAGAGAGAAAGGAGGGTCACTAGGGTTGATGGTTTTCACTTAGGAGAGACTTTACATTCAAAAGAGGGGTTGAAACCCACAAGATCCAATCTCACACAATGCAAGACTGGATTTTAAATGAGTTTCAAGGGTTAAGACATCAAGGATACCCTCTTTTGTAAAGAATGTAGATAGAAGGATTGAACTAGGAATGCATGTAAAGTAAGAAAGATTCACTTATAAATGGAGATAGGGACACGGGATGAAGCTACGGACCTGAAATTAGCAGTAAAATGTTGAAACGAAGCTGTCCTGCAAATTTGAGCGAAAGTTGATGGGACGATGGCGCCTGGAGTGCACATGGTCCTCCGAAAAATCCACGAAACGAAAGGGGATCTGTTCGTCTCTACACAAGGATTCCAGATCTTCAATTACAGCCGCGTACCTGCAACCTACACACAGAAAAGAGAGGACGATTGGGGGGTTAGGGATTAGGGGTTTGCCTTTAGGTCAAACCACAATTTTGGAATTAACCAAGAAATGAGAATGCTGTAAATGTAAATGTTTGTAATGTAAACAAGTACTGATACCTTGTTGTAAGAATGTTTGTATTCTTACATGCGAAGGTGTAAGTGATGTTGTATGTCATATGTTGTAAGTGATCTCTTCTTCAATGGTTGAATCCTTGTCTTGAATGCAACACTTAGCCTTGAATGGAGACTTAGAATGCTCAATTGCTTGAAGGAATGATTGAATGCTTGAATTTTTGAATGTTTGAATATCGCTTCCGCCTTTTGCACACATATGTCCTCCCCTTTTAGGAGAGGAAAAGTAGTTTATATACTTGTCAATTAGGGTTGAGAGACTGATTTTTCCAACCTTAGGCCGACCTAGAAACATTATTTTCCAATTTGCAAACTTCAAGACCCGATGCCCAACAAGAGACCGGGCCCAAAATAGGGCCAAGGACCAGGGTGTTGGGCGCCATGGTCCCACCTCCCGGGACAGCAGGGTGCAAGGAAGGATCAGGCCAAGGTGCAGAAAAATGCAGTTTTTGATGTCGCAAGCAGGTTTCGGGGTCTCCATTCAGGTTCGACGTTGCACCACTATCGTGAAGACCCAAATGCAGTTGAAATTGCAAGTGTCACAATTTTAGGATGCTACAGCATGTTTTTCTATTTTGAGAAATTCTTTCCATCAGTCAGTAAAGTTGTTTGGGAACTACACCGACCAATCACCCATCAAATCAATGACTTCATCAAGAAGCTAATTAATAATTTTAATGATATTATGGATGATTACTTTAGCAAGTTTCAAGAAAGGATGCATAACAGGTACCGGATTCCACCCAAGTTAGTGGAGAAATAAAAGGATGACATATGTTTTGAAGTAGACACTGATTACTGCTATGTTAATGATGTGGAACCGAGAACTCAATCTTTACCACCTATGGGTTATGAAATTGATTTTGACATCACACAATAGCAGATAGATGCATTTCTTACATTACCAAGGCATGCTACTGAGCTGAGGTATGAAACGTATGAAGAAGTGAAGGAAAAAGTAAAAATGAACATTGTAGTACCCAAAGCTACAAGGAAGGCAACAAAGATGATAAAGGCATTAACAGAGAAATTTGGAGAGGATTATTCCTCCACACCTATCAAGGGCACTATAGTAATTACCGAAGAGGAATTTGAAGCCCAAGAGATAGCTATAACACTGAGCACCGAATTGCCTAAAGGAAAAATGTTGAAAAGAAAGAAACAAGATACATCAAAAGTATCACTGACTCCTCCAGAAAAGCGACCTAACACAAGAGCATCTACAACATCACCAAGTAAGAATACAAAGAGTGTTACCACACCAAAGGTAACAAAAACTTACAAGAAATCTACTCGGAGACTCATTTTGGCAAAAGAGTCTAGTGACACCGAATCTAAAGATGCAAGTAAATTTCAAATTGTCAAGAGCAAGAAGGTAAATGTACATAGTGCTGAAAATTTTTGTGCTAATCTGAAGATATATGATGTATTTGGATCATTCAGATATGTAAAATATGAATCCAAATCTAATGATGAAAAGAGACAAATAGAAGAAGCTGTCATTTGCACACTATTGAAATTCTGTTTGGTCCCATTGGAAGTATGTAAATCTCTTCCAAATGAATTGTATTTGCATATTGACAATAGATGGAAGTATGCAATGGACTTAGAGAAATAGATGAGAGAAAGAAGTCTGGTACATCTTTTCCCAGACATGTCGGTAGATGAGATCATCGAACATCTGAAAAACTGCCACACAAAATTCCTAGTCAAGTAAAGAGCCTTGAAATTGATGAATGGCCTTTACTTGGATGTAGAGAATGAGACCAAAGAAAAATGGTAGGAAATATTTTGAATCAAGAATGCTAGTGAGCAAGCTGAAGTTGAAATAATTGATGTCACCAAGCAAGATCCTGAGATCACTGAGCAGGACCCTATTGACACCATACAAGTAGATGAAGATATCATGGATACAGAGGCACTAGAATAGGAAATGATAGAAGGGAATGCTTATGCCCAACTTGTATCCAGTGAATCATTTTTGGAGTAAGTTCAGCCCTATCCTCTGATCAATCAGCCTATCTCAACCGAGGTCCCTCAGGATATGCAACAAGGCACCGAAGGTCACAAGTCTACAATAGGAGAAGGTACTTCTCAAGAAAAGACCTCTCAAGCTCCATCTAACACTAAAAATGTTACAACCGAGACACCAAGCTCAAAGACACCAAAGGACACTACAAAGGCTAAAGAAACCAACTAAAGTGTTGTCTCTACCAAGCAACCTACCGAGGGTCAACAAGCCTCACAAGCCATTGTTTTAGTCCAACCAATGAAAGGTAAAGAAAAGAAAATGAAAAAGCATAGTTTCAAATTAGATTTGTCAAAACCAATAGTGTTGCCCAATGTCGATATATCCAAATTAAAGGGGCAAGCACTCATTGAATTTGGTGAACTATGCAAAGCCAAAGCTAAACAAGAGAAGCAAATGGCTATTCAAAAGAAAAATAAAGTACTTCAGAAGGTGAAAGCACTCTTAATCGACATGCTACCTGAAGCTATAGTCACCAAAGATGCAGCCATCCACATTCAACTAGATGAACTCCTAACAAAGATAGAGACATTTGGAGTAGATGCATCCAAATATTTGAGCAAGTTAAAAGACAAGGAGCTCACTACAAAAATGATTGAAGAGGTACAGAAAGCTATTGCCATTGGCAAAGTTAAACTTGTCAAATTTATTGTTGAGTTGACCCCCTCAACTCAAGCACATTCTTTATTTATTTCAGAAAATCTGTACATTTTCTTTATTCATTAAGGACATCAAGAATAAAACTGAAGTGATTGAGAACGAGATCACCGGTCTCTCTAATAAGTTGACCACTGAGCCACATTCCATTCAGAATTTTTATCCCAAGCTACAACAGCTCATGGCTCAACAATTGGAACTCAGGAATGAAGAACACAAGATAAGGATGGACATAATGACACTTCAAACATTATTCATTCCTCATCTTTCCTATGTCCAAGAATAGATGAACAAAGCTACATCCCTATCCACTCAACAAGAGGGAAGCACCTTAGATGGACTCATTTCACTGTTAGCTGACATTGCAGCTCAAAATTCACTCATGGATAGTGTTAAGGATGCCCTCTCTACCACTCTCACTGATGCCTGAACAGAATACAAATCCATTTTTGACCAGTTGCCACCACCGAATGGTAACTAAGTTTTGATATTTGTCAAAAACGGGGAGTGAGTATCATATCAAAGTATACAAGGGAATGTAGTATACAGGGGAAGTATATACTGAGCAAAACAAAGTATTCTAATACAAAGTCAATTTGACAGGGAATAGAGAACAGAGCAATGAACTGAGCAGTTATCACAGAACATTGATAACCGAGCATGCAAACTCAGAGTTTTGTATAGTATATTGATAAGGGGAGTATATCTAAATATACTCTTTCATTGACTAATGTATATACTGTCTGTTTAGTCAAAATTTTGTAAGTATAAAGATTTTTGAGTTATGACTTTGAAAGTAGTTTTTTCAAACATCTCAACTAATGTCAAAAGGGGAGATTGTTACTACTTATCAAGTTGCCATTAGTTTTATATCCAATGTCATTCTATATACTCTAGTCAGTTACTACTATAGAAACATTCAGTCGGTATGCACAGAACAATCAGTTAAAGAAGAAAGTATTCACAGAGCCCAGTATTCACCGAGCTGTCTACCGAGTAACATTCCATGTCTACCGAGCAGGAATAATGATACACCGAGTTCATATACACTGAGTGTAACATGTTACCATATTCATTGAATCTAGACACACATGGGAAAATGTGTTACAAGATCGAGGAACATAGAACCATTATCACATTGGAAATTGCACTTAAAGATTGTGTATGATTTTGAGGTCATCTAACCTATAAAATATTTTGTATAGTTATTCATTTGATAAATCATGTTTGTGAGATCGAAGCAATGAATCAGATCACCAACATAAGAGATCTATTTATACAGCATGGATTAAGGATAAAAGTGTGATAGAGAGATATACATAGAGGTGTATGAAGCAAGACATGTGTGATACATAAGAAAGCACTAAGTGTTATGACTGTTACAGAGACACAGAGGTCACCGAGAAGGATTTCAGAGAACAGTCAAAGAACAAAGTAAATAGAAGGGTTTATCGAGTTATTCTATGGTTTACCGAGGTATGCTATAAGCAAGGTAATTTACATTTTGAGCACATAGAATCTGCTATAACATTCCGGATGTAAAGTTGCAGATATTTGTAAAGATTTTATTGTAATATTTTGAAGTTGTAAGAGAAACCTTTAATAGGGTAAAAGACTAACAAAGTATATAAATTGTAAAGCCTTTAACCAGGTGCAACATTTAGTTTAAATGTTGTAAAATCCTTTAGCAAGGTAGATCTAATGATCTTGATACTCCTAACAGGGTAAGATATCAGAAATAGCTGAACATGTAGCTCTAACCGAGGAACCTTTATTATTGCAGTAGTGAAGTTGTGGGTGCCATCCCCACCATAGTTTTTCTCTCTAACCAAGAGATCCTGCATAACCAAAATATATGTGTTATGGAGTGAGTCATGTATGATTGTTATTTATTTGTTTTAGATTTATATTATGTTACAGCAGTTTGTGGTTTATGCATAACAATAAAGATGTTGTTTAAGAAAGGATTTGAAGTACTGATTCACCCCTCCCCTCTCAGTACATTAGCTTTCCATATTGGGCCTAACAACAATCAGATAAAAATTACACCTGAGGATCAAGAAAAGATAGCATTCACCTGTGCATGGGGAACCTTCTGCTAGAACGTAATGCCCTTTGGTTTAAAGAACACAAGTGCTACTTATCAAAGAGTCATAAAGATAATTTTTCATGACAGGATGCAAAAAAACATGGAGGATTATGTCGATGACACTCTAGTTAAGTCCATGAAAAGATCAACACATCTATCATAACTAGGTCCAATATTAGATAGAATGGAAAAATTCAAACTTAGATTGAATCCTAAGAAATGTGTATTTGGAGTTACATCTGGTAAGCTCCTCGGATATATTGTTTCAGCAAAAGGAATTAAAGTGGATCCAGAAAAGGTTAAGGCTATCATGGAAATGCCACCTTCAAAGAATATCAGTCAAATGAGAAGTTTACAAGGACGCCTCCAATCAATAAGATGCTTTATTTCTTAGCTAGCCGATAAAGCTCAACCAATTACAAAGGCATTATGAAAATGAGACAAATACAACTGGGATGAAGATTGTGAACAATATCTAAAACAAATCAGGGATTATCTTTCTAATCCACCTATATTGATGACACCAATTCAAGGTAAACTATTGATTCTCTACATATCAGCTACCGATACATCACTGGGGGCACTTATGGCACAACAAGATGAGAATAAAAAGGAAAGAGCTATATATTATATCAGCAGGACCTTGGTGTCCTATGTTATGAGCTATAATATCATAGAAAAAGCTTGTTTGGCATTAGTCTTTGCATCACAGAAATTAAGACACTACATGTTAGTACATTCTATTAAGTTGGTGGTTAAGATTGATCTGTTCAAATACCTTCTTAGCAAAGGAACACTTATAGGAAGTGTAGACACTTTAAAATAATTATTTTAATTATTCCTTGCATAATTAATTAATTAATTATGTTAATTCAAATTCCTCTCAATATTAATTAAATATAATTAATATTGTCACTATAGCATATGATTGATTTATTTAATAAATCAATTCCTTTATTTACTCTTCTAAAAAAAAATCAAATCCTCACAAATCTTCCTCTTAGTTAATTAATTTCAATTAATTAGTTAACCTACATGATTCCTACAATCATCTTCTTAATTCATTCTTCTAGAAACTCCCTAAACTCACTTAACATTATTCTTCTAATTTTTTATTCCCTCCACTCATTCTCTCTCCTAGTCAAATTCTCCTACAAATATTAATCCCACCTAACATTTCCTCTAATCCCCCTTCTAATGAGTTGTTAATGGTTAATTATCATGATTAGCCACAAAGTCAACTCTTTGTCCTTTTCATCCAGCCACTAGATTTTAATGCTCTTTTCCTAGGTGAATGTAAGATTTTCAAAATCACATATTCCTCTAGGCATCCCCTCTCCCAAAGAATTTTTAATTCCTTTTTATTCCTCCAATCCCCATGATATCCTTTTTTGGATAATTTTTAATTCCTCCAATGCATCTTATGGAGTGTGGAGATACGAAATGCCTTTAAGGCAGATTTCTTGGTCTCCACACCCTCTCTTGGACCTTGTGTGAGCTCACAAGTAAATCTTAGCCCTTCATCTCAAATTCATCCTAGCCATCCATTTTCCTCTCCTCTTCCTATAAAATAGGGCTCCATCCCTTCATTCAAACATCTTGAAATCCAGTAAGTTTATGCTACCCTTTTGAGCCCAAGAAATCATCTTGGCAACTTGATCATCTCATTCTTATCATTTTTCAAATCCATTCCATTTGTGCATAAAATTGGAGAGCCATCCACATCCAACAATCAAAGGAGCACATCAAGTGGAGCATTATCAAGGGGTGCCTTCACTTCATCAAGCTCAATCCGAAGGGGAAGGTAAAATAGCAAGGTAAAATGGTCTTTTCATGCTATTTTAGCATTTTGTAGGTTTATTTTTGTTATGTTTTGATCATTTAACCTTCTAATTTGTTTTCCCCTCTTCATTTTGGCATGCCCGGTGGGACCCACGTCCCTAAGAACTAATGTTTTTCTTTTAGGTTTTTGTGAGTTGTGAGACACAGGTTCCAAAATAGCGGGACTGCAGAAAAAAAAAAAAAAAAAAATCTTTTTTTTGTAGGTTCCAAAATAGCGGCTCTATATTTTTGTGCAACAGCTTCTTTTCTATTTCTGTTGCGTTTTTGTTTCTATTCTTTTTATGTTTCTATTTTAGTTTCAACATGATAGCTTTGCGATTAGCGCGAGCATTTTTGTGGGAATTTGAATTCTTGTTATCCGATCTGTTATTTACTCTGTTATCTGCTCTGTTTAATTACAATTTGTGTGAAAGTAGGAGAGTATGCTCTTGTCTATATAGACAATCAGAAATCTAGACCTTTCACTTTTCTATTTTGTTTAGCACGACTGTATGCTCTGACCACAGGAAAGTGTAAAAATAGGAGAGTATGCTCTTGTCTATCTAGACAATCAGAAATCCGAACCTTTGACACTTTTCTATCTGTTTAGTGCTATTGTCTTCTCTGTTAATCTGTCTGAAATTTTTAGACGCTAACTATAGTCTGGATTTCTTTTTTTTCATTTCCTATTATTTGCTCTATTTAAAGATAATCTATCTAACCACAGGAAAGTGTGAAAGTAGGAGATTATGCTCGTCTATCTAGACAATCAGAAATCTGGACCTTTGACATTTTTTTTTATTCTATTAAATTTAGGGTTTCTGCTCTGTTAAATCTAGGGTTTCTGTCTGCTTTGTTTAAATCTAGGGTGTCTGCTCTGTTAAATTTTTTCTATTTTTTTGCCATATCTTCTTTATCTCGACTCCATTTTCCTCCAAACTTCACCAGATTCTCCTCATTGCCATTTTCCACATTTCCTTCCTTGGAGGCCTTATCCCAAAAATCCACTTTTTGAAGCCCAAAATCCCATATTTCTCTATTTTTAGGGTTTGTCATAACTTCTTCCCCTTTTATCCAATCACCTCCAAATTTTTCCCATATTATCCATCTCCAACTTTTGCTTCTTTGTCCCTCTTTGACAAATTTTCCCATTCCTTCATCTCTCCTCCAAAATCCCCATTTTTTGCTTGCTTGTCCCTTGGAAAGTGGCAAAAAACCTAGTCAAACCCCATTTACCCATCAAAGTTTCCTTCAAATCCACATTTGTCATTAGTAAAAAAAAATGTATTTATGTTTTTCTACTTATTCCCAAAAAATCAAAAAAATTAATATTTTGTCATTTTGTTGTCTTTTGCAGGACGCTTGTTGAAGACTCCATTTTTCAAACTACTAATCAAGTTGTTTTGTAGGATGCTTTTTGAAGACTCCATTTTTCAAAACTACTAATCAAGTTGTTTTGCAGGTTGCCTAGTTGATTCACCCAAATCTTGTGCATTTATTTAAACTAGGCACCTAGATATTAATTAAAATGGAATGAACCATTGTCTTATGTGTCTTTAAAAAAAGCGTAAAGGTAGGAAAGTATGCTCTCATCTTACTAGATGATCATAAATCCAGACCCTCCAACCTTTTCTTGTTTGATTGTGTGTTTACCTCTAGCGGGTCTGCCCTCCCAACTTGCTCTTTGAGAAGGTAAGAGGGGAACGACCCAAGTGAGTACACCCGGACCTGGGGTTCCCAACTCACTATAATAAATAGGCCATTGACTACGAAAGGGTTAATGGTTGGGGCTATATGAGAGTTCACTCTCACATTGGGTGCTTAGTAGGATCCTAGAGATCTCAATCATGCTTGCGTGACTACTAAGTTCTTGGTGCTTCGTTGGGCTATAGGCCTCAATTGCGCTTGCACAACTTCGAAGGGTAGCTCCTAATGGGAAGACTTACTAAACACCTTGTTCATAGTGGCCAAAAACCTTCTAGTCATTGGTGCAGGAGGTCGGACCTCTGAAGCGGCCCATATTCTTACGGCCCTTAGTAGAGACACAAAGTTTGCCATGAGGAGTTTTCATGAGAATTGATGCTTGGCTGCCCCGATAAGTGAGTGCCATGGAGGGGAGCTAGTAGGGTCAAGCATCTAAGTGTCTGCTCTGGGTAAGCATAGATGGGAAACCAATTGGGATTCAATGACTATTGTCCTTGCTAGCCTTAAGAATGTTGTATATGAGCATGAGTGTCTTTGATATAATATGCATTTGATCACTGTGTTTTCTTTGTTTGATACATACTTGCCAAGAGAAGACTAAAAACACATCACTATCCCCAAACACTTTGCAAAAACACTTGTCAAGACACAAACAATTGTCCAAGTCATTACCCACACCAAGTCCAAAAAAAAAAAAAATACGTCAAAGCTCTGTCCATCCCATATTTCATAAGCCTAAGAGAGAAGCTGAGAGTCCGTCATCTCCATCAACGTTCAAGTTTGTCCTTTGAAACACCAACTATCATCCAAATCAGGGTGGTCGTATCCCTTCATACAACTTGCCATTCGAATCAATCCTTCATGTTCATACCAAAGACAACCTAGTCATCAAGTTTCTTCTAAAACCATACCTCCTCCATCAATCATCCTCAAATTTTCTAAGTCCTTTCATCACTTTTTCCTAAGTCTTTTCATCAAAAATATTGTGTATGGTCACAACTCAATCCCAAAAGAAAAAGATGGCTGAACAACAATATGGCATGCCGGACATTGATGTCCTATATGAAGATCCCACACAAGATCATACACAAAGTGGGCAACCTAGCGATCAAGATCAAAGTCAAAATCTTGACATGGTTAACCAAGATAAACTTTGTCTGAAAGTGCAAACTTTCCTAGCAGATTATTATAACCAAGAGATGATGGAAAAGTTTATTAAACACAATCCTACTGCACTTCTGAAAACTCTCCTTGAACATGGAGCTCAACTTTCGCCTGAATTTAATAGATCTGCTCTCACCCAACAACCACAAGGAGACCTCGCACCCACACAAAGTGCTGCACCTACTATTCAAACTCAATCAATTGCAGCCCCATCAATCATCTAGGCTCAATCAATGCCACCCGCGGTACCTCCCACCGTGGTCTCCATCCCACCTTCTTCCTCCTTACCATCCATACCACTATCAAATCCAATCTCATCTATTCTCCAACAAACTTCTATACCACCTCCTTCTATTCAACCACATATTTCTATTCCACCAACTTCCCTTCCTTCCAACAATGTCACAAATTTTATCCGGGCCGTATTCAATCCTATCACAATAGTTGGCAGACTGCAACCAACTATCCCTCAAAGCCTAGCAACATCGGTCATCACATCCCACGTTCCCACCTCCTCATCATATCAATATATTGGTGGTGGTGCACCTTCTTTGGTTCATCCAATTCTTGGGGCAAATACAATTCATCAATATCAAAGTCCACAACAAGACCTCATCAAAGAAATTCAAGACATGAAAAATATCATCAAGGACATGAAACAAAGGACTAATAAAAGGAAAACTTACTCGTTTGAAAAGTTTTGTCCTTGTCCTTATGATCCATCTATATCAGTTGCACCATATCCCCTGGGATTTGAGATTCCTAAATTCACCAAGTATGAAGGCAAAGGAGACCCCCGTGATCATGTTCAAGAATTCCACATCTTATGCCAGGAAGTCTCCTATAGTGACCTTTATCTTTGCAGACTCTTTCCCAAGAGTCTCACGAGAGACGCCCTGGCATTGTTCTCATCTTTACCACGAGGTTCCATTGTCTCTTTTCCAGACTTGGCAGAAAAATTTGTGGCCCAGTATGCATACAACATGGGTAATGATGTTTCTATGATGGACCTATGTAATACAAAACAAAGGCCCGAAGAAACCTTTGCCAATTTCCTACAAAGATGGCGACATCTTATCAAGAAATTTTAGTGGGACATGCCAGAACAACATCAAATTGAACTATTCCAAAAGAACTTGGTGCCTGAACTTTCCAGACCTTTAATATCTTAATGTATTAATTCCTTCCAAAAATTAATAGATAAGGGCCTCGCCCTCGAACATGTCTTGTTGAAGGAAGGAACCTTGAAAAATTACCAGAAATCAACACAAAGTTCTTCCTCTTATTATAACGACAAGCTAAAATTTTGGTCCAAAAACAAAAATGTGGTCAATGATGGTATAACTAATGCAAAGCGGGTCCAAACCATGGCTGCTCCCCCAAAATCCACCAGCAATCATCAATTCAACAACCAAAATCAATCCCAAAAACCTCACAACAATGTCTCAATCCAGGGACAACCACCCTGATCGAATAACAGGACTCCAAGAGATTTCACTCCTCTGGCTGAGTCTATTGAAGTGGTGTTTCAAAAACTTGTCCAAGTAGGTATAGTGGTTTTTCCAATCACTTGCCCGTTTGACCCCAATCAACCTAAACCAAGATGGTATAATGAAAATGAGTATTGTGAATACCATCGTATCAAGGGACATGATACACGAAAGTGTATGAAACTGAATATCTACATACAAGATCTCATTGATAGAGGTGAGATTGAAGTAGCAAATGCAAAACCTGGTAATAACAATGACAAACTCAAAATGTACCAGGAACCCTTCCCGAATCATGATAAAGGAAAAGACTCATCATCTAATGCAATGGGTTATGACTACGCTAATCATGTAACAGGTTTTGATTTTTTGGTAGGTCGCATTGAACTTGCAGACAATAATGTCAATGTCATAACCATCCAAGGAGTTAGTCCTCCTTCTTCCCAAAGCAAACCAAATCTTGCTCGAATAGTCATTCAAGGTGCCACGCCTTCCACCTCCCATTTCTAGAATGACTGCAATGCAACTACACGCTGAGGAAGAGTCACCATCTAAGGAGTTCCTCCCCCACCAAACCCCCCACCCATGTCTTCCACCCACCGATATGACCTCCTTGATCAACTTGGGAAGACACTCACGCAGATCTCCATTTTGGAACTTCTCAAGACCTCCCCGGTCCATAAAGAAATTTTGGAACAAGCCCTTCTCCAATCACGCGTTCCAGATAACATCAATGCCACCCAATTCCAAGCCCTCATTGGAAACCTTATTGCCCAGCAGCACATTGTATTTAACTCCAAAGATGCTCCCGCAAATGAAGACCATAACAAACCTTTGCACATCGAAGCTCTTATCCACAAGCACAAGGTCAAACGTATCCTAATAGACGGTGGATCTGGGCTTAATCTGTGTACATACAAATTAATAAAACAATTGGGACTTTCTGAGGATCTGATAGACACATCAGGAAGGATCGCAATAAAGGCATATGACGATGCAAAAAGAATTTCAAAGGGCGTGGTCACCTTACCTCTTCAAGTGGGCCCCATTACAATTGAAACCCCTTGCCAAGTACTAGATCTTGACCTCCCCTACAACAATCTCCTTAGGAGGCCATAAATTCATGCCTTGCAGGTCGTACCCTCCACCTATCAGCAATGCATCAAATTCCCCTATAATGGAAGAGAGATCACTATCAAAGGTGATCCCCAACCTTTTCAATATTGCAAACTATTAGAGGGGAAGCATCCGTATCATTGCCCACTAAATAGACCCTCACCAATGCCTCCATCTGACACATCAAATGTTGCCTCCACATCATCCCAACCAGATAATCAAATCAAGATCTTGGACAATGGCTATGGAGAATACAAATTCGAGGACATCTTATTAATAGGCAACCTCCCTCTCTCTCCTAAGTCAATTGGCAAACCAAAAGAGATAAAAAAGGACCCAAAACCAGTCATGCAATGCCAAAACACCACCTTCCAACAATGGGGCCCACTTGATAACGAGAGCCTCGAAGCAGATATCTCTTCATGGTTGTACTGGGAAGAAGATGAAGATCCAACAAGAATATCCAAAGAAATGTACACAAAAGCATCTACCATAGTTGAAAAAATGGGTTACAAAGGACACGGCCTAGGACCAGAGGAGAAAGGAAGAAAAACACCCATAAATCCTATCTCCTACAGATACAACAAAGGCTTGGGGTACACCTCGGTGCCTAAGATTACTATCGCTGGTGCCCCTTCTAGTCCTTCTTCGGATATCGAAAGCACTGACGAAGAGGAATTCCATGAAATGCCTTTTGAATATGAGAAAGATATCTTCTTGGATGCTTACATCAATACCATCACCTCCGTAACCCCTCCCACTTCACATGAGCTACATCTTGTCCATCCTGAACTCATTGATTGGGGCCAATGAGACAAACCCACTTTAGATATCTGGGCTGATGATAATGCTCTCATTGCTCTCCTAACAGTACAAAATATGGAAGATTGTAGCAAAATTGAGGGTATTCAACTACACAAAAAGGGATACTTTGGTAGTCAAGTCAATGCCCTTAGCCACAAAAAAGATAATAAAAGAAAAAGATATGATTCCCTAGGTGAAAACCTCCCTGAGGCGCCTTTGGATGAACAAGAAATAAAAACAAAGGGTGTATCTGAAAGTGAAAACCTGGAAAAGGCACTTGACGATGAGGGATTTGACCTCCCTACCATTGGTTACCTTCCACAGGACAAATCAAATTTGTTGATAGAAGAAATAGACAGCATCAACATGGCCACCGAGGTCATTCTGAAAAATGTGCTCATTTCCAAATCCCTCACAGAAATTGAGAAACAAGACTTCATCAACTTCCTTATAGAGGTAAAAATCAATTTTACATGGTCCTATTCCGATATGCCAGGGTTGGACTCTGCCTTGGTGGTTCACAATATCACCATTCGCCTAGATGCAAAACTTGTAAAACAAAAATTGCACAAAATGCACCCACATATTGTACTCCTGGTCAAGGTGGAACTCCAAAAGTTGTTAGACGTAGAATTTATCAAACCAATAGATTATGCTGAATGGGTCTCCAACATTGTACCTATCGGCAAACCTACTAGGGGCATCCGCATCTGCATAGATTTCTGAGATCTAAATATAGCTTGTCCTAAAGATGATTTCCCACTCCCCAATATAGACATGATTGTGGACCTTACAATAGGACATGAAATGTTGTCGCTAATGGATGGGTTTTCTGGATACAACCAAATCAGGATAGCAGATGAGGATCAGCATAAAACTACATTCACAACACCATGGGGTACCTTTTGTTACCGGGTCATGCCTTTTGGCATTAAAAATGCTGAAGCTATGTATCAACGGGCAATGACAACAATTTTTCATGACCTCTTGCACAAAATTATGGAGGATTACTTCGATGATCTGCTAGGAAAATCCAAGACAAGACAAGAACACATCCCCATTCTAAAATAGATCTTCGAAAGATTGGAAAAATACAAGCTGCGCCTAAATCCTAAAAAGTGTGTGTTTGGTGTCATATCAGGAAAACTACTGGGATTCAATATTTCCAACAGAGGCATCGAGGTTGATCTAGCAAAGGTAAAAGATATTATGGAAATGCCTATGCCAAAAACTCTCAGACAACTGCGCAGTCTCCAGGGAAAACTCCAGTCTATCAGGCATTTCATTTCATAGCTAGCAGACAAGTGCCATCCATTTGCACACCTGTTGCATAAAGACACAAAATTTAAATGGGATTGCCTATGTCAAAAGGCCTTTGAGAAATTAAAAGAATATATAGCATCACCTCCCGTATTGATGCCTCCTGCTCCTGGAAAACCCCTTATTTTGTATATATGTGCTACTGCAGTGGCATTGGGGGCATTATTGGTGCAAACAGATGATCAAGGGAAGGAACACGCCATTTACTACATCAATTAGATGTTGGTAGGATATGAACTCAATTACACCCCCATTGAAAGAGCATGTTTGGCATTAGTGTTCAGCACACAGAAACTATGACACTATATGCTAAATAATAATACAAAACTAATTGCTAAAATTGATCCACTTAAATATATCTTGTCCAAAGCTTCTCTCATTGGCCGAATGGGTAAATGGGTCATGCTCTTAAGTGCATTCGACATTGAATATGTGGACAGAAAAGAAATCAAGGGACAAGTCATTGTAGATCAGTTGGCTGAAGCTCCACTTCCAAGCGACCATCCTCTTCTTACAAAATTACCAGATGAGTTCATTATGACTGTTACCACATCCTCCACATGGAAATTGTATTTTGATGGCTCCTACACTCAAAATGGATCGGGGGCAGGAATATTATTGGTCACACTAAAGGAGATGGCATCCCCAAATCATACAAGATATCCTTTGCATGTACCAATAACATAGCAGAATATGAGGCCCTCATCACAGGTTTACGCTTGGATATCCACTGGAAAATAAAGGAATTACAAGTCTATGGCGATTCCCAACTCATCATAAAATAAGTCAATGATGAATACCAGACAAAAGATGACAAACTCCTTCCCTATTGTACCATGGTTGAAGATCTTAAGAAACATTTCACAGCAATCAAGTTTGATCAAATCCCACAAACAAACAACAGGGCTGCAGATGCAATGGCCACCATAGGCTCCCTCCTTCAAATGCCAGCACACAGTCAGAAGTGCGAGTTCTTGGTCGAGCAATTGTTTATACCAGAATACAACCTACCAGAGTCTGAAATGGTGTGTGTTCTCATTGGTCCCGAGTCCCCTTGGTACCAAGAAACCTTCACTTTCCTTAAAGACAACACCATTCACACCTCACCAAAACCCAACAGCAAACCTTCATCCGCCGATGTGCCCGTTACACCATCCTTGCAGACACCTTGTTCAGAAGGCATTTTGATGGTTCCCTCCTAAGGTGTTTAGATAAACAAGAAGTAGAATGGGCATTACACGAAGTACACGATGGTATTTGTGGGGCACACTCAAGTGGACTCACATTGGCTAAAAAACTTTTGAGAATAGGATACTATTGGCCTAAAATGGAAGAAGATGCATGAAGAAATGCATCCCTTGCCAGCAGCATGGCGACAAGATTCATGCACCATCACAAGAATTGCAGCCATTCATTACACCATGGCCCTTCTCATAGTGGGGGATCGATCTCATTGGGAAAATCCACCCTTCATCTTCCAACAGACATAAATTCATTATCACTGCCACCGAATACTTCACCAAGTGGGTAGAGGCTATCCCTCTTACTTTCACCACCGACAAGCAAATATCCAAATTCATCTTGAACTACCTAATCTGCCGATATGGCATCCCAAAAGTTATCATCACAGATAATGTTAAACAATTTAAGAACTAGGATGTCAAAGAACTCTGCCAAAAATTCAACATTCAACACCGCTTCTCCACTCCATATTACCCCTAAGGCAATGGCCAAGCTAAGGCTTCTAATAAAACCCTAATAAAAATCCTCAAAAAGATAGTTAATGAAGCAGGCCGTGATTGGCACCTCCAAATCCATCCTGCATTGTAGGCCTACCGCACCTCCATCTGCACCCCCATAGGTGCCACTCCTTATTCCCTAGTATTTGGTTCTAAAGCCATCCTTCCCCTTGAGATCGAGATCCCCTCTCTAAGGGTATCACTGCAAAACATCCTACCAGAGGAAGAATACAGAATTGCCCACTTACAAGAGCTAGAATTGTTAGTTGAAAGGTGCCTCAAGGCCTTGAATCATCTTTAGGTATATCAAAACCATCTGTGCATGAGTTATCATAAAAAAGTCAGAACTCGAGAATTCCAAGTTGGTGATCTTGTCCTCATGGAAAATCAGAAAAATCTACAAGAAAGAGAAAAGAAAGGCAAGTTCGAGCCTAATTGGCTTGGACCATATGTAATCACAGCGAAATATGGATCAGGAGCTTATCAGTTGGCTACTCCTAAAGGCAATCCTTTGGATGATCCAATGAATATCATGCACCTCAAAAGATTTTATGCTTAGTCCTCAGAAAGTCTTAAATTGTCAAAAAAAAAAAAATCAAGAAATTTTTTTTTTAAAAATGAGAAAAAGATCCTAAAAAAATCGTCACTTTGATGAAAACCTGGCAAACAGGCACCTTATGACACAAAAAAAATAAAAAAATTAGAAAAAAAAAGAAAAAACAATTCGTCCATTAGTGAAAACCACTTGGTGGCGCTATGGAGAAGTACCTTGGTGAAAACCTCTATGTAGACACCAACGTAAATAACCGGATCCACTGTCTATCATGTCGATACTACAAATCATCTGCCATCCAGCCCACCCATGCGCAACATTCCTTCTTTTCCGCCTCCCAATAAAACATGCATATGATGATGAAGTCTTCGCCTGAGTCATGAACAAGGAATGTCACATTGAAACTGAGATTTTATGCCTTTGTGTGTAAGCTTCAAGAAGTCTTGAGAAACAATCCCAAGTCCATCCTAGTTCTACTCTAGGCAAGAGGTATCATGTGGTCACAAGGAAGAGACTTGTTAGATTTTGTTAGATCTTTTCATATAGGCTTGCATCTTTTGCCCTACGACTGCCACTATTTAAGACTGCTTGGGTTCTTCCATATCCAGGTACGTTATGATAGGTGCATACTGGGGCATATTTCATAGTATGGTATGTTTTGGATCCTTCTTGTATAAATTGGTGACCTGGTACTAGTGTTTATCAACACTTACCTTCTCATGTACAAGAGGTATCGGTGTGTTTGAGGGTTTCCTTGCACGAACCCACAACTCTATATTAGTGTTTCTTAACACTTGCATTGTTGTGCAGGAAATTCCCATTTGTCTATAGAGTCAGTCCATGCCCTGCGTTTCTCATGGCATCCTAATTTCTATAATCAATGGTGCAAGTCACTCAGGGCAACATCAAACTAGGTTGGCTCTCCACATTTGTTGTTCACAAAATCCCACCATCATTCCATCAAATCCTAAACTCAATAATCCCATGGAGTTCTCAATTGCCCCCATTTTCCTCCACGGTCTCACATCTCATATTCTTCTTTCCAAATACCTCATGACTGCTTCATATTTGTTCCTCATCTATCCCTTCCACCTTAATTTTTCTTCCTCTATTTTTTTTTTCCTCACATAATCAATTCTGATTCTGATTCATGTCTTATATAGGATGTATCATTCATGAAACCAGATGCTCTAATCATGTCTTATACAGGATGAATCCTTCCTGAAACTAGATGTTGTGATCAGTCATGTCTTATACAAGATGAATCCTTCCTGAAACCAGACGTTGTGATCTGATCATGTCTTATACAGGATGAATCATTCCTGAAACCAGACATTATGATCAGTCATGTCTTATACAAGATGTATCCTTCCTAAAACCAGACACTCCAATCATGTCTTATACAGGATGAATCCTTCTTGAAACCAGACGTTGTGATCAGTCATGTCTTATACAGGATGTATCCTTCCTGAAACCAGACACTCCGATCATGTCTTATACAGGATGAATCCTTCCTGAAACCAGACACTTTGATCATCTTTGTCTTATACAGGATGAATTCTTCTTGAAACCAGACTTAATCTAGATCTTATCAATCGAATCGAATCAAATCAAATCTATCGGGATATCAATTTCACAAAACTCCAAAGATCAAATACCTCAATTGATCTCCCGAGGGGGCATCACCATACCATAATCTATCAATCAAGAGCCGAGGCATCCTATCAAACCAATATTAGCATCAAAACAAGATTATTCTTTGAATCAATGTGTCATCATACCTCGCTTCAAAGAGGGGAAAAATGTAGACACTTAAAAATAATTATTTTAATTATTCCTCGCATAATTAATTAATTAATTATGTTAATTCAAATTCCTCTCAATATTAATTAAATATAATTAATATTGTCACTATAGCATATGATTGATTTATTTAATAAATCAATCCCTTTCTTTATTCTTCTAAAACAAATCAAATCCTCACAAATCTTCCTCTTAGCTAATTAATTTCAATTAATTAGTTAACCTACATGATTCCTACAAATCATCTTCTTAATTCATTCTTCTAGAAACTCCCTAAACTCACTTAACGTTATTCTTCTAATTTTTTATTCCCTCCACTCATTCTCTCTCCTAGTCAAATTCTCCTACAAATATTAATCCCACCTAACATTTCCTCTAATCCCCCTCCTAATGAGTCATTAATGGTTAATCATCATGATTAGCCACAAAGTCAACTCTTTGTCCTTTTCATCCAGCCACTAGCTTTAAATGCTTTTTTCCTAGGTGAATATAAGATTTTCTAAATCACACATTCCTCTAGGCATCCCCTCTCCCAAGGAATTTTTAATTCCTTTTTATTCCTCCAATCCCCATGATATCCTTTTTTAGAGAATTTTTAATTCCTCCAATGCATCTTGTGGAGTGTGGAGATACGAAATGCCTTTAAGGCATATTTCTTGGTCTCCACACCCTCTCTTGGACCTTGTGTGAGATCAAAAGTAAATCTTAGCCCTTCATCTCAAATTCATCCTAGCCATTTGTTTTCCTCTCCTCTTCCTATAAAATAGGGCTCCATCCCTTCATTCAAAACATCTTGAAATCCAGTAAGTTTATGCTACCCTTTTGAGCCCAGGAAATCATCTTGGCAACTTGATCATCTCATTCTTATCATTTTTCAAATCCATTCCATTTGTGCACAACATTGAAGAGCCATCCACATCCAACAATCAAACAAGCACATCAAGTGGAGCATTATCAAGGGGCACCTTCACTTCATCAAGCTCAATCTGAAGGAGAAGGTAAAATAGCAAGGTAAAATGGTCTTTTCATGCTATTTTAGCATTTTGCAGGTTTATTTTTGTTATGTTTTGATCATTTAACCTTCTAATCTATTTTCCCCTCTTCAGGAAGATTGGCTAAATGGGTCATGGTTCTTACAGACTTTGGTATTGAATATGTATAATGCAAATCCATCAAAGGATAGGTCATTGTAGATCAACTTGTTGATGCTCCACTTGAAGATAATCAACCTTTGCACATAGAATTTACAGATGAATCCATCATGCACCTTACTCAACAATCATGGAAGATGTTCTTTGATGGGTCTTTAACTCAACATGGCTATGATGTTGGAATACTTTTTATTACTCCTCAAAAATATTCATCTCAAAAGCTTACAAGATTATCTTCCCATGCGCAAACAACATTGTAGAATATGAAGCTTTGGTAAATGGGATCATGTTGGCTATCGAATGGAAGGTTGTCAAATTACACATCTATGGAGACTCCCAAATTATTATCAACCAAATCAATGATATATATTAGACTAGAGATGACAAACTGATGCCCTATAAGAGAATGGTTGATGATCTCAAGAAATACTTTACCTTTGTATCATGTCAGTAAACAGAGCAGCAGATGCTATGGCTACCTTGGCATCTATACCACAGCTACAAGAGTCTAATTTTTTCTTTGAATTCCTAGTGGAAGAGTTACATTATCCTGCCTACGATTCTCTTGAGTCTTAGATTGTCAGTTCTATTATTGGACATTACTCATCTTGCTACAGCCACATTTACTCTTACTTGTGTGACCAAATTATCCCTACTAATCTTACCTGTAATGAGAAAAGGAACCTAATCCAAAATGCTTCATAGTACGTCATCATCGCTAATGATCTATTTAGGTGAGGTTTGGATAGTACTTTTCTTAGGTGTCTAGAAACTGAAGAATCCCAACGCGCATTATCTAAAGTCTACGAAGGCATTTTGTGGATCCCATTCAAATGGTCTAACTTTAGCTCAGAAACTACTAAGAGCTGGTTACTACCAGCCAGATATGGAGAAAGATGCTATAAAATTTGCTAAAACTTGTGAGAAGTGTCAACTACATGGAAATCTCATACATGCTCTAGCAAGGGATCTCATACCTTTCATTACACATTGGCCTTTTCAACAATGGGAATTTGATCTCATTGGCCAAATATATCATGCATCATCTAACAAACACAAGTTTATTATAACTGCCACTGAGTACTTCACTAAGTGGGTAGAAGTGGTTCCACTAATCAAAGAAACTAGTAAACAAGTAGCTCTGTTCATCCTTAACTATATCATCTACAGGTATGGGATACCTTCTTCCATTGTGACTGACAATAGATGACAGTTCAAAAACAAAGATCTAGATGAGCTCTGTGAAAAATTTAAAATCAAACAGCACTAGTCATCCATATACTACCCTCAATGTAATGGACAAGCTAAAGCATCTAACAAAAATTTGTTGACTACTTACACAAAACAGTAAATATATATAAAAAGTGTTGGCAATATTACATTATAACAGACAATGAAAGATTGTTGACATTTCAATAAGGATATTGAGAAGGTTGTTGATGATTATGGACATAACTGATTAAAGATGTTTTACTATCTTGATATTATTATTTTCTCATTGATGTCAAGAAATTGATTTTCTAATTCAGTTTGATGTTGCCATATCTTGAGAAGTATGATATGAAGATTATAAAGAAGTCGGTAAAGACACAGGAAAGAATATGATGAATAAGGGGATAAGTTATTCAATGGGCAACTCTACCGAGTCAGACAATGATGAGATCTTGATGTTTTAGATTGTTTTAACATCATACATATGTTGTAAAATGTAAAGGTTAATACTACACTATGATATCAGGCAAAGAACCTAGTCAGTAAACCCTAAGGAACCTAGTCGGTAAACCCTAAGGTTATCGTTGTTGCTTAATGAAGGCAAAATTTCTACCAAGTGAAATTTATTATTCACCGAGTTACAACCGAGCTATAACATAATGCATTAAATGTTTACATGGGATATTTAATGAAAGAAGCTAATGAGCTGGAGCAGATCAATGATTGGTAAGCCATGGAAGAAGTTTGTTAATGAATCTAAGGCAATGGAAAGTTGGCATGAAGATCTACAACTCAGATTGAACCGCATTACCCTAACACAAGTTCCAAGGTAAATGTGCAAGTTCCAAGGCGGGGTAAAACATTTTCAGATCGAAAGATATAATGAACCTAGACAAGACTGAAGATCTGATGGCTATGATTGATCATGGGAAATGTGATCAAGGAGATTAAGCGGTTAGAAGATTGTTTATAAATAGGAAACTATTGATAAACAATGTATGTGGACAAGTGTATGCACAGGGATGCTACATAGTGATTACCGAGCATAGAAGCTTGAAGAACTGTTAGTATAATAGAGTATTGATGCCTAGTAGATAGACAAGATTAGTTATATGTCTAGATTGTATTGAACAAATAGGAATCTGCTTTAGCATTTTAGATGTGAAGTTGCAGATAGATTTTATTACTATTATTTTGTGAAAGTGATAGGAAATCTCTTAACCGAGTGGACTTAACAGTCTTATATGTAAATGCTCTAGCAAGGTGACATTCTGATTGAGTGTTTGAAATCCTTTGACAAGGTCACTTCTAACAAAGTGAAGATCCTAACAGATCTGAGGGAAATCTCTTAATCGGGTCACATCTAGCAATGTGTTTGTAATCTTTAACAGGATTTTCTTTTAACCGAGCATACTCTAGAAGAGTATATTTCTTAGTGGGTCTGAAATCCAACAGTGGTTTTTCCCTATTTGGGTTTCCACATTAAATCTGGTGTTATGAGGTTTATATTGTTCATATTCTTTCGAGTTTGCATGTTTGACAGTTTTTGGTTATATGATTGATATAAATGTTACCCAGGTTGAATCTAATGTTTTTATGGATGATTAAGTTTGTATGATTCACCCCCCCTCTCATCTTGTTGTCTATTGGATCTGTACTTATATTAAGTATCAGAACTATCAATTGGTATCAGAGCTTTGTACTATGAAAGGAAAGTTTAAAGCCACTTGAGTTAAAGATCCAAAGATGTATAAGAGGGATGCACTGAAGCTGAACAAGTCAAGTTTCTCTACATGGCAAAAAAGGATGAAGCTACATCTATCAGAAGTTGGAGAATATCCTATCTACTATCTGGAGAATGATTTTGTTGCACCGAGCACCTATCCATTGACTATAGAAGAGATAAAGGTGAAGCAAGAACACATTCAAGGAATGATTGAAATAACATCTGCATTGACCGACTCAGAGTTCAATGATCTAGAAGGCTACAATGATGCAAAGGAAATATGGGATAAGCTCATATTTGTATATGGAGGAGATGAACATATTCAAAGAGCAAAAGTTGATAGTTTAAGAGGACAACTTGAATCTATGAGGATGAATGAAGGTGAGAACATAACCCAGTATAGTACAAGACTAATGGAGATTGTAAATCAAATCAAAGGACTAGGAGGAACTATTGAAGAAAAGGATGTGACAAGTAAGTTGTTAAGAACCCTTCTACCTGCCTATGCAATCCGAGTCTCTGCAATCAATGAATTAAGGTTTGTACCCAATATGCCAATTTCCTTGGATGCTACTATTGGTAAGCTACATGCTTTTGAGTTAAGTAATTTTGATAATAGTGGGTCATCAGTAAATAAAGTTGAATCTGCATTTAGTTCTTTTCATCTGAATGAACCTAATGGTTACAATGAAAGAAAGTATAAGTACTCTAAAAGAGATCACAGTGGAGCAAGTGAAAGATTTCGGAAGAACATGGAGGAGGTACACAAACTGTATGAAGAAATCAGAAAGCAAGAAGAGTTTGAAGCACTATTGGCCAAAAGGTTACCGAGAGGCAAAGGTAAGTATAAAGGAAAACTACCTTTGAAATGTTTCAATTGTGATAAGATTGGACATATGGCTTCTAACTGTCCTAACAAAGATTTCACTGAAAAGAGAGATTACCGAGATGACAGACAGAAAGATAACCATTCCAAAGGACACCGAGACTTCAGAAGAAGAGATAAAAAGACATGCTTAATAGCTGATGAGGAATCTAACGATGATAAATCAGATGAGACTGATACAAAAGAAGTTGTTTAAGTGGCTATCAAGGATGGATTAGATGAAGAAAGGTATGAAGAAAAAGCCCTAATATCTCACATAGACACTAATGATTCTTGGATTATAGATAGTGGATGCTCACATCATATGATAGGAGATAAACACAAGTTTGTTATGTTAGAAGATTATGATCGAGGCTATGTTAGATTTGGTAATGATGCACCATGTCTGGTAAGAGGTAAAGGATCCATAACACTTATTGTTAATGCAAGATGCAATGATGTTTATTGGGTTGAAGGTTTGAAATACAATTTGTTGAGTGTAGCATAGATAAACAACACAGGTTACCAAATAGAATTTCAGAAAGGAATTGTCAAAGTTCATGTTGTTCACCAAAAGTGATAACCCAAGAACACTTGCAAATCTTTCTATGAAATGGCCAATTTCAGTCTACAAAACACATCAGGGCTTGGACAACATAACATAGGATCCTAATTGATCCTCCTGCACTTCAGGTTCTGCTAGACCTAGGGGGGGACACCCTCTTGATGCACTAAATACAACAATTACAGACACGTAACTGTATCAACATTAAGCAGATAGATCATTTCACAAGCTCAACAGGTTAGGAAACATTAGAGATTGGCTAGATCTGTATAAACAATAGGATGAAACAGAGCTTGGAAAGAATGGAACACAAACACCCCTAAACATGAAGGGAAAATAGATTTATCTTTTAAAATGTATATCTGAAAACATCCCCAAACTTGCAAGACCAGTGCCTTGTTCATTGGGCAACAGAGTCACAGACATAACTACAAATATGAATCATAGATGCAAGCTTATTTTCTTTAAACAAGATATTCACGCATCAATACCTTATATTAATGCACTATTTGATTCATTCACAATTTTATCAGATCTGGAAATATATTTCATCATTTATGACTGACTATAGAATTTAAAACCTTCCTTGAAGGATACCTACAACAGTCACACAATCTCCTTGAGATGACAAATTTCATCCTCCTTGAGGATTGAAGTCATAATAATGAAAAAACATATCATAGAGACAATATCATGGGAAATTTACTCATGCCTGACACAAGTAAGACCTGCAACTAGAAAACAATCTGTCATCCTGCAATGTAGCCTCTGTACCCTGAATAGATCCATAGAACTTTACAAGTTTGGGTCAAGAATTTTAGAAAATGGAAGCCATGAAAACTAGAGCACTTCCTCACAGAATTATGGAACCCTTACAACTAAGAAGAATGGGGAATAAAAAGAGGAGGGAAGAAACAAATTCACAACTGAAAATTGCCAAGTGTCTCTCCTCCCTGACTGAATTTTATTTCCGTGAAAACTGCATCCAAAATATCCCACATTTGCCAAAATTAACCTCATATTTGGATTCCTCACTCCGAGAGCTTTCCGGCGATATATAATACTTTATATTTTGGCCAAAATTTAGAGCCTCGGTGAATTAATTCTCATTTGTGCTCAGTCATTTAAATATTTCGAAATTCTCTATAGTTTAAACTATATCATTTAATCATTTTAAATTTGATTTTTGCCTCCATTTGTGCTCTAACGCCTTGCCACGTGGTGGCCTCTGATTGGTCGATGGGGTTGACCGGACGCCACCTGGGATAACACTTCATCATCGCCACGTCATCTGCTTCGTCACTGCCACTTGGCCGCTTGCTTGTATGCCACATCATCGCCACCTCACCGGGACTCGCTTGCTGGACTGCCACCTATCACGACACGTGAACGGCTCACGTTCATCCTCGCTATTTCGCGGGGTTTAAACTTTGTGCATCTTCCTTCGCGAAATAGCGCGAGCCGTTGATCTCTCCCGAACATGCTCGCTCGTTAACCGGCCTTCGTCTGCAAAATTTCACCTCTTTGCCTCGGGAAGCGTGCCTGCGTGGGGTCCACCTAATCACCATCCAATCAGCTCCTCTATTGCCTCGGAAAGCGTGCTCACGCGTGGGCCCACCTTGGGCGCCCATGGGCATCTTGTGTCAAAAGCCTTTATGGCTTAGACATTATAGTATAATGCGTTTTTGTATATAAATACCAAAAACGTCCCTTTCCCAGTCAATGTGGGATAATTCATTTTTGCCTGTAGCTGCACTTTTAAGCTTTCTCCCTGAGTTTTAGTGGCGATTTTTAGATTTTGCTCGAAAATGTTGGTCTTTCAAACCATGCCACACTGCAAGGGAGGATGAAAAAGGCACGTGAGAGGGGTTTGAATGGCATTACACCTGCCAAGAGATTTATTTGAAAGTTTTTTTTAGTGCCCAGCACCCATGCAGACCCAGCACCTCCTTCACTTGCAACCTTAAGTTTTCCTGTGGCTGCTCCAAATGCCATACATGGGGGGAGGTTTGCTAACAAAAGCACAATGGGGAGGAGGCAATCCCAATATGCATTTGCTGTTTGTTTAATGCTTTTCCCATCTCACACCACGCAGGGAGACCTGGCAAAGGTTGTAGAATTTGGGTTTTACAATGGCCAATGACATCTTGCCATTTGTTTAATTTGCTGAAGGTTTCAATTACACTTGCCAACAGCTATTGCTTGAAGACCTCTGCACATTCACCATGAACTCCTTTAACATTTGTTTGAAAGCTTATGTTGCTGCTGTTTTGATTTTTTGTTCTTGCTTCCCAAACTCAACATTAGCATGCTCTGCAGCTTACCCATCACGTGGAGGAAGGAATGGGAGATCTTTTGTTTAAAAAACATTTTTGCATTTAAAAAACATACTACATGCCATGTGATCTACCATAGCATCTTCTGAGATTGCTGGTAACTTCAAACATTTACATTGTTTTCCACATAGGATGAAAGGATGTTGGCAAACGTTGGATTTGGTAGATGTTTTATATGTCATTTCCATTATCCACATTGCATTCTCTGAAGTTGCTGCAACCTCTTCAATTGTTACCAATGGGTTAATATTAAGACCACGTTGTCTGCTGCTCACCAATTTGATTTAAAAATATTTAATGGCCTTCACCAAACACTATGCAAGCCCAGCCAATTTCATTTGTTTAAAAACTTCATTATTTGCTGCTGAATTTGGTTTAAACACTCACCAATTGCATTTGGTTTGTTTCTGGTAGCCTTCTTCAACTCCATGTGAGCATGCTTGCCAATACACTACATTCTGAAAATCCCCAAATAGCATTTGTTGAAGATTAGATGCCATCTGCCAAGAAGATTTTCTGAAAATGTCTCTTCTTTGTCGCTGAAGGAGGATTTGGTATTAAAATCACCAATCGAAATTTGCTTGGAGGTCTACAGTCTTTTCAACTCGCATGACATGTTTTGTGATTACAATCCTTCATTCATAATATTCTACAAATCTCTCAGCGAACAAAGTCGCCAAGAAAATCAATCCGCGAGCATGAGCCAGGTCGGGCCCCAAAGTGGGTCCGACTAAAAAAAATTTCATTTTCACGCAACTGACCTTTGAAAAGATTTGCGAACCTCAAACATACCTCTGGAATCGATCGGCACCATTTTCGGATCATAAAATTGCATTTTGCAACTTTCAGGCAATTACGCCACAATTTTTGCATTTAATCGCGAAGACGTAATTTTCAATGTGGTCAAAACACCTTTCTGGAGCTCGCCGTCTGACAGGCGTGTACTCTGATATACAAGGATGATATCTACCAAACGGTTTCTCAAGATGAGTCCCGAGCGAAGAGATAATAATTTCCGAAAATGCCCAACTGGCTTTGTCGACACTGCGGACCTGATGAAGTCAATGTTCTGGCAACACATGATACCTTTCTTAAAAATACCAAACGACCTCCGTAAGCTCTCAAATTTGGAACATAGGTACCTTTAAGTACATATTAAATCTTTGAATTCTCAGTTTGATCACCTGACTGACAGGATGCAAATGGCGCGCTCACCAAAATGGCTACATTAACTGATCTAACACTGGAAGTGCGGATAACTGAATTTGATGGCAAAATGAATCCTTTTGAAAACCGATCAAACGGATTGATAAAAGCTTGAAATTTGAAATGTAGCTCACCATTTATACCAACATTAGCCCGGAACAAATATTCTGACATGACGCTCACCAGGACATTTTTACACTTGTGCAAACATCACAAACTACAAACAGATTGAGCTTTGAAAACTGAGCAAATGGATTCATAAGGACTTGAAATTTGAAACGTAACTCACCATTTATACTAACATCAACCTGGAAGAAACACTTTGGCATGATGCTTACTGAGGCAAGTTTTACAATTGCGCAAAACAGGGCTCCGACTAGCTGCCGAAACAGGGACTTGCCAAAACACACAAACTGCAAACGGATTCAGTTTTGAAAACTGAGCAAATGGATTCGTCAAGACCTAAAATTTTGCAAGGTGACTCACATTAATGCATACAATTGAATCCATTTTGAATTTTTCCATGTCGATCAACAGGGCAAAAGATATAATCGCTCAAAGTAGGCTACTCAATAAAATATGCATTTGTGCCTAAAATGCACTTCCAGCTCACCCCTCAAACTGGGTACCTCATAAACTTATCCAAATTGAATTCTGAAAGTTGCACATCACTAAATAGGCCAAATGAAAGGTGTGGGACATGAATCCCGAGCCTTACCCTTTGAAAATCAACCTGCTCCATTTTACCCCCTTGCTAACTAGGTCGTTCAAACTGACTTCATTTAGGTATGCAGAGCAAAAATTTGAAATGGGCCTATAAAATTGAGTCAATTTTAAATAGTCCCAACAGTGGCTCTGACTAGGGATGGTTGATTGCAAGATCAACACAAGAATCCAGATATCTTTGGTTAAGCAGACCACCCAAAAAATGGATCATTCTTCTCTCAATTCTTCTCTTCTCAAAACAGGGCTTCCTTATTCTACCCAAATAGCAGGGCATTTTATTGAAAACCACACAACTGAAGCAAAGCGACTGTACAAGATATACAAACATGCTAACAACTAATACAAGCTGCTCCACTTACATACATTTACCTCTGTCAAAAATCTGATTCTCATCACCTGACATATTGATCAAAACAAAGGCACCTTCTAGTAACAACTGAGCATGATCATTATAATCAACCTCTTTTGTCTCATTACTGAAACAACTAGTGTGCATACCTTTGGTCTGATTTTGAACTTTGTGATCACACACTATTTCAACACAAGTAAAATCATGAGACAAATCACCATAGAGGCGTTCCCACAAGCTGACATACCTTTCACTGTCCCACTCAACTCTATCATTTGCAAGGACATCATCACGCTGAACTTGAAAAATAAAACACTCATTTTCAACATTGTAGTTCCTATCAGCACATACCTTATTATCATTTAAATCAATAGAGTGAGGGACACTACTAACCAACTGATGCAAACAAGGAACATGAACATTACCATCCAGATGTGATACTTCACTATGCTGATCACACCTCATACTATTCTTGCTTATCAAACTGAAAACCTCTGCATTCTCAACATCCCATTCATGGAAAAGAATGCATACCTCTGGCTGAAGCAAATCCTCAGCTAACTCTTTCTCTTTCAGGCTCACATCCACCTGAAACACTTTCATTTGTGGTTTTAAATGGTCATCACATAATCCATGCCTCTTACTTTCATCATGAAATAAGTTTTCACAACATATGCTATTGTTGTTCGGAATTCCATCAGTATTATGGACCGGTTCATCATTTACAACATTTGGCTGATCAATTATTTCTTCATACAAAGGGTTAGAAACAAAATGAAGAACCCCCTTATGAACATTATGACATTGAAGTGGCTGGTCTGTATCTATATCAGCATTGAATAAAACATTAGTAAAATTGCTAAAGACACCATCTATCCGATCATCATAATCATCTTCATCGGACAAAGAAGAAATTGAAACATGGCTGGAACAATCATTAGTTTTCCATGTTTCACATCCATCAAATTTCATCCTATTACTATCATTCTGAAAATCAAGATAGTCATACTTATCTTGCCACAACTGATCTTCTTCACCAATTGAACACTCGTCATCAGCCAAAGAATGAACATGAACATCGCTGCAATTTACTTCATCTGATGAGTTTTTAGCATGTTCACTAAATCTTTCTGTCATAAAACCATCTGTTAGATCAGCATGTTCATCAAGTATACAAACATTCAATTCACAGTCCTTTTCCGAAGAATCCTCTTCACTATATTTCAGAAGGTCTTCATCAACAGCTCGAAGGCTCTCCAACATTTGAACTTTCTTATCCACAACTTCAAGAGCTTTCTTAAGTTCTGCAATCTTCTGGACTTGCATTGCACTTTGCTGTTCCATGTGAGATTCCATAAACTTTTGTCCATCCATGTGTGCTATATCTTCATCGCAATCATGTGTACCATTACAATTTTCTGAATTAACATTGTGCATATCTTTCAAAAAAGAAAGATTATCAACATGATTACAAGAAGCAAAATCTGAAGTGAAATTTGAAAAAACATTTACTTCATCCTCAACACAATTGACATCATCAATGTTTAAAAGAGGATCAGCTATTGTTCGCACCAAACAATTCTGATTTTCATCATATTGCACACTTTCACTTGCACAAATAGCAACACTTAGTAATCCCTCTGTATTTGGTATTTCAACATCAAATACATCAGCAGCATGTAAAGATTGATGGTCATCACCATCATTATTTTCACCAATATTATCCTGGAGAGATGCATAATTCACTTGGTAATTAGCAGCCACATAATCAACATAACCGGCATACAAATCAAATGGTACATATCCCTTGTACATATCTGTCTCTGTATCAACATTTTCACAATGCTTCCCACTGATCATTCCATCACTACTGCAAGAGACAACCGGCATTAACAGCAAAGGTTCTTGACTCTCATTTAAATCTGAAACACATGCATCATAAAAGCCATTTGGAACTGCAGAGCTTGATGCACCTAGACACAGAATGATTTGCTGAGACTCACATGATATTTCACCATTGAAGGTGCTTTGACAAGAAACCACAACAGACACAAACCTCTTAGCTATCCCAAATTTCAAGTTATTTTCCATATCCCTAGCTGTGTTAAAGGCTTCATACAAGGTTTTGGGTTCTTTGTTTCTCAATAGGAAACCCATCTTCTCATCAAATGCACTCATATAAACATCCAGACATACTTTATCATCAAGTTTATACTTTCTGGAAATTTTGGACAAAGCTTGTGAAAATCTGATGTTAAACATTGGTACCAATTCATCTTCCCTGATTTGTATATAGGTGAATCCTTTCAGCAAGTCAGAATCACTCACCTTCTCATCGAATTGATCCATGAAATCTGAAACCAATTCCTCCCATGAGGTAATAGAATTCACTGGCAAAAAAGAGAACCAATCTCTTGCATCTTCTTTTAATGACTGAATAAACAATTTCATGCATACATCTTCGTGACCAATTTCAAACTCTCCTACCAAATCTGAAAATCTTTTCAAATGTTGACATGCTGATTCTGATTTCTTCCCACTGAATATGGGCAAATACTTTCTAATTTCTGTGGGTATGGGTTTTGGGTAACCCGGAATATCTCTGAAATTTAGAGCAGCATAATGGTTCATGATGAAACTTCTCCTATTATACAGTTGTGACACTTCACCAGGCATGGCTCTATGTGGAAATACACAAGGTTGAAAATCTTTACTACACATTTCTTCCTACTTCCACAAATGATATACAACCTCGGATAAAAGAATGAAACACTTCAAGCACAAATCCTTATACTGAAACTGTTCATAACATTGCTTAATATAGAACTTTTTCCAAATTTGCATACTATAACAGAAGAACATATACTCTTGACATTTCAGTAGAATAAATATGCAAATGGACTTTGAAATCCCCTCTTTACCTCTTTACTAGTGCTATTCACTAAATGGGAAAACTATTTTAGTACTTCAAATTTGAAATGGGCCTATAAAATTGAGTCAATTTTAAATAGTCCCAACAGTTCATGACAAGAATGGAAAGTTAGCTACTACCGGGACACAAACAAAAGGTAATACATTTCACCTTGACTCAACTCACAATAAGTGTTTGCATGCAAAGATTGATGATACCTGGTTATGGCATAAAAGGTTTTGTCATGTTAATTTTGATAATCTGATCAAAATAAGTAAGAAGCACCGAGTAATAGGTCTACCGAGTCTTGAAAAACCTGAGAATGCTATGTGCCGAGGATGCCAGATGGGTAAGATGACAAGATCAAGCTTTACAAGTAAGTCCTACACTTCTAAGGGAATTTTAGATCTTGTGTACACTGATCTTTGTGGTCCTATGAAAGTTCAAAGTTATTATGGTGATAAGTATTTCATATTATTTGTGGATGACTATTCAAAGATGATGTCAGTAATGTTTTTAAAAGAAAAATCAGAAGCTTTTCCAATGTTTAAATGGTACAAGGCAAGAGTTGAAAATGAAATAGGAAGACAACTGAAATGTCTTAGATCAGATAGAGGAGGAGAGTTCACATCTGATGAGTTCAACCTATTTTGCAATGATCATGGTATTAAAAGACAAGTCTCTGCGCCGAGAACTCCACAACAGAATGGAATAGCTGAAAAAAGAAACAGATCTATTGTGGATTGTGCTAGAACACTGATGATTGAGAAGAAGGTTCCACAAACATTTTGGAGAGAAGTAATAAGCATAGCTGTTTACACCTTGAACCGAGTTCAATTGAAGAAAGGTACTTTGAAGACAGCTTATGAAATCTGGTATGGCAAGAAACCTAATGTAAGTTATTTTAAAATCTTTGGAAGTAAATGCTATGTTCATAAAGATGATAGAAATGGCAAGTTTGATTAGAAAAGTGAAGAAGGAACATTTCTAGGATATTATTCTAGAGGCAAAGCATTTAAATGTCTGATCAAATCATCTAACAAAATAGTAGAAAGTGCAAATGTGAAAATTGATGAATTTGCAGAAAGAAATGATGAAGGAAATTCCAAAGAACCAGAAGACTATAATGAATTTGTCTATATGGAACTGAGAAGTCCTACCGAGATAACTGTTGAAGAAAATGAAGAAGATATCCAGTTACCGAGTGATGAAGAAGATCATACAGAGCCTACCGAGCCTGTATTAGCCAAGTATGGCAGAAGACACCATGCACCAAGTCAGATTATAGGAGATAAGGATGATCCAGTGATGACAAGGAACAAACTGAGATAGAACACATGTTTGATATCTAAATTTGAACTGAGAATAGTGAAACAAGCATTTAATCGTGAAGATTGGATAAATGCTATGATAGAAGAGATTGATCAAATCAAGAAGAATGACACATGGACACTGGTCCCAAGACCGAAGGACAAAAATGTAATCGGTACAAAGTGGATCTTCAAAAACAAGCTAAATGAAAAGGGTGAGGTCATTTGGAATAAAGCAAGACTAGTTTGCAAAGGTTATGCCCAAGAAGAAGGAATTGATTATGGTGAGACTTTTGCACCTATTGCTAGACTTGAAGGAGTAAGAACATTGTTGGCATATGCTGCTTTCAAGAACTTCAAGGTATATCAAATGGATGTCAAATCTGCATTTCTGAATGGAATATTAGAAGAAGAAGTTTTTATTGAACAACCTGAAGGATTTGTTGAAGATAATAATAAAGATCAGGTATGTAAATTGAACAAATCTTTATATGGTCTGAAACAAGCACCTAGAGCATGGTATGAAAGACTGCACTTTTATTTGATTAAGATTGGTTTTATAAGGACAAGTGAGAATAGCAACATGTACATGAAGAATGATGAGAATGGAATACTAATATCAGCCATATTTGTTGATGATATTATATTTTGTGGAAATGACTCTTTATGCAAGAACTTTGGAAATGAAATGAGAAAAGAATTTGAGATGTCATTAATCGGTGAGATAAAGTATTTTATAGGTTTACAGATACTGCAAATGAAAAATGAGATTTTCATTACTCAATCCAAGTACATAAAGGAAATCTTGAAGAAATTTGGAATGGAGGATTCAAAACCAGTAAGTACTCCTATGACTACCAACTGTAAACTATCAAAGAATGATGAATCTGGATCTGTTGATGAGACACTCTACCGATCCATGATTGGAAAACTACAATATGTTGTTCACAGTAGGCCAGATATAGCACATGCAGTAGGTATTGTTCCAAGATTCTCTGCAGATCCTAAGGAAATACACATGACGACAATCAAAAGAATTTTTAGATACTTAAAAGGCACTGAAGATTATGGCTTAGTATATCAAAAAGGAAATAATTTTGATTTGAAAGTTTATACTGATGCTGAATTGGGCAGGCAACATTGATGATAGGAAAAGCACAAGTGGAGGAGCTTTCTTCTTAGGAGAAAGACTAGTGAGTTGGCTTAGCAAGAAACAAGGATGTGTTTCACAGTCAACAACCGAATCTGAATATGTTGTTGCAGCACTAAATTGTACCAACATTGCATGGATCAAACAACTATTGGAAGGTATAAATGAGAAAGTTACCGAGCTAGTAACTATATTCTGTGACAATACTAGTGCCATTAATATTTCAAAGAATCATGTTATGCACTCTAAGAAAAAGCACATATCTATAAAATATCATTATCTTAGAGAAGAAGCTCAAGAGAAGAAAGTGGTGTTGGAATATGTTAGCACAAAGGAGCAAACAGTGGATATCTTCGCCAAGCCACTACCAAAGGACACTTTTAAATATCTTAGAAGTAAGTTAGGGGTCCTACCCCTATCTTCTACTCACTGATCGAGTTCAGTGAAAGCATCACTTCGATGACTCTATTGAATATCTTTTGGGGAGTTGATGCTGGAGTGATACACTTTAGAATGTTTTTTCTGAAAGTGTACTGGAAGTAATACTAGAATAATACAGACAATGATACAGGGAACAAGAATTGAAGACAAATGCTCTGACCGAGACTCAGTTGATACACAATAGCAGGAAATAACTTCTTACAGAAAGAAATTATGTTTTAGTTCTTTACTTTTTGGCATTGTTGTCAAAGGGGGAGAAGACCTGCCAATGGGGGAGAAGACCTACCAATGGGGGAGAAGACCTACCAATGAGGGAGAAGACCTAAGGGGGAGAAGACTAAGAATATATGGGAGAAGACTGAGAGAAGACTATAGATTGAAATAAAGACTGAACATAAGAGAAGTCTAAAGTATGGGGGAGAGCATTTCAAGCATTTTAGAATCATAGCAATCTGAATCTTTTACAGGTCGAATCAATTGGTTTTGCCATCAATGCCAAAGGGGGAGATTGTTGGCAATATTACATTATAACAGACAATGAAAGATTTCTGACATTTCAATAAGGATATTGAGAAGGTTGTTGATGATTATGGACATAACTAATTAAAGATGTTTTACTATCTTGATATTATTATTTTGTCATTGATGTCAAGAAATTGATTTTCTAATTCAGTATGATGTTGCCATATCTTGAGAAGTATGATATGAAGATTATAAAGAAGTCGGTAAAGACACAGGAAAGAATATGATGAATAAGGGGATAAGTTATTCAATGGGCAACTCTACTGAGTCAGACAATGATGAGATCTTGATGTTTTAGATTGTTTTAACATCATACATATGTTGTAAAATGTAAAGGTTAATACTACACTATGATATCAGGCAAAGAACCCAGTCGGTAAACCCTAAGGTTATCATTGTCAGTTAATGAAGGTAGAATGTCTACCGAGTGAAGTTTAGTATTCATCGAGTTACAACCGAGCTATAACAGAATGCATTGAATGTTTACATGGGATATTTAATGAAAGAAGTTGATGAGTTGCAGTAGATCAATGATTGGTAAGTTGTGGAAGAAGTTTGTTAATGAATCTCAGGCAATGGAAAGTTGGCATGAAGATCTACAGCTCATATTGAACCGCATTACCCTAACACAAGTTCCAAGGTAAATGTGCAAGTTCCAAGGCGGGGTAAAACATTTTCAGATTGAAAGATACAATGAACCTAGACAAGATTGAAGATCTGATGGCTATGATTGATCATGGAAAACGTGATCAAGGAGATTAAGTGTTTAGAAGATTGTTTATAAATAGGAAACTATTTGTAACGTCATAAATTGTACGCACTTGCTAAAGCAGTACAATTTCACACCTAGTTTAGCACCCACCTTGGCACATTTTGCATTTTGCATTGCATTTCCCCTTTAGCACTTAATTAATCAAATTAATTAGGTCTAAGGTCCTATTTCATCATCTTCCACATTATAAAGTTGGGCACTTTCATTAAAGTGTGCCCCTTTCATTTTATTCTTCCAATACATCATTTAATCAAAAACCCTAATTAGGTCCTATTTTGAACTTGGGGGCTTGATTTCAGGGGTCAAAACATCTCGAAATCACCTGTAACTTCGGGATTTTCTCTAAAATCATCATATCCGATGGCCCTGAAAATTTGGTGAAAAGTTGTCGGGACCATGGCGCCCAGCGTGCACATGGTCCCGGACATTTTTCCCAAAATTTTAGGAGTGCGATCCAATCATAAAATAAAGCTTAACCCCAAGAAATGGGCGGGAGATTCAATCTCTAGGTCGGCCAAAAGTTGAAATTAAGACCTAGGGTTTCATATATAAGAGCTCTCTTTCTTCATTTGAAAGGATCCAGATTTTTGGTTTTAGGGACTTTCTATGCAGCGAAAGAGCAGATCTTTGAAGACTTCAACAACATTCAAGATCCATCCATCAAGCATTCATCAATTTCATTCATCCATTTATGGCTTTGAAGACATTGAAGAGCAATAGGGGATTACCGACTGAAGATTGGCTTGTACCCCTCCCTTGGGGTTGGGTATGATTTCATGTTGTTTTCATGTCTTTGCATAAGCCTCATTATATCATTTGTATTCATGCTTTAGATCACATTGCATCTTGATTTGAAGCATTTACATTATCATTTACAAGCAATTAGTGTTTACTTTCTAGGTTACTCTAGTTTGCTTACTTGCATTTTAGGATCTTGCACACACACAAGGTCTACACACACACTACTTTTACAATACAACTTTTCTATTCGTGGAGGTGGAAATCACCGAAGTGGGAGTTTGACTAAGGCAAAACCCTACATAGCCGCCCAACACACCTTTTCAGATATAAGTACAGATTTCGGGATTCGGACGACGCCGCAAGTTGCAGATCCAGCGGAAGCAGACGGAAACCGACCCCCGCACCAAATTTCAGAGCAAAAGACCAGGACAGGGGCATGGGGTGCCTTGGTCCTACTAGGAAACGGGCACTAGGTGCCCTGGTCCCTGGGACAGGGGCGCTGGGCGCCCTGGTCCTTTTGTCAGACAGCAAGTTTCAGCATTTGGACAGCTTTTCAGGTTGCAAAACAGCAGTTTCTGGAGCAATTTCAGGGGCAGAATCAGGACAGTGGCACCCATGCCCCCGACCCAAACATTTTCACTCAGATTTTAACTCTGGGTACGCATTTGCATTCTTGTCTTGTCCTTGTGTTTACAGCTTTCCATTGTCTAAGTTCAATTCTGCAATCTTGTTATTAGTTCGTACTTGCAGTTTGGGGTTAGGAATTGAACTTGCATCATCTATCTATCATTTGCAACAAAGGAATAGAAATCCTAATAGGTAGCCCGTGGCTCTCTCTTCCACAAAAAGAAGTAGCCAATTGTGTGATACCTCTAGGCTCTTTCGTATTCCACAAATGTGTGATTGAAAGTGAGATTAGGGCATGTTTGCTTAGTGTCACTTTTTCCCCCACACATTTTGGTGAACCCGACGTGAACTCCAATCTTCTCTAATTCTGATTTATGTTTTCAAATTTGAGTGTTTATGCTATTTCAAAATCAAATTTGTATTTACAAGTTTTAATTTCTTGCAAGATTCAAAAATTTAGAGGAAATTTTTGCTAAAACCCTAAATTTTTCAATTCAAAGTTGAACTTGTGGATAGCTTAATTGGGATCAATAATTTCATTTAGGAACTCATTTGAATCATAAATTTCATTTTCTAAATCTACATTCTAAGTGCTTGCATTGAACATTTCCTTCTATTTTGCATGTGTTATCATTTGAAAGAGGAAAATTGTTGTCATGATGCATTCATCTCATAGATGTGATAATGGGTTAGCTTCCCTTGTTTCAATTTTTACTTCTCCTAAGGAATCTCCCCCCATCTATAAAAACATTTTAGTGCCTAAAAGAGTTGCTACCAATCCCTTTGAGACTCTCCCATGCTCTAAGGATGAAGACTGTAAGAGTGATCTTAACAACTCTCCTAAAATGTGCCCTTCCTATTTAGCTATCCTAGAGGAAGAGAATGATATCATAAACACCTTTCTTATTGTTACTTCACCTTCCCTACATGATGCCTATCTAAGTGAAAAGGTATTGATGGACATTGACTTATTTTCTCCTAAAGTTGGTCCTTCCAATGGGGGCATGTTAGTGCAACAAGAGGTTATGAACACTTCTTTCAAAGATCTCCTTCCTAAGCATGAATCTTTGGAGAAATATGTTCATGTTCCTCCTAAAAAACACTCCCTTCATGAGGATCCTTTTGTGCAAGAAGATGACATTATCCCTACATTTCCTAGTGATGGCATTTCCTTTTCCAACAAAATTCCCACTAGAGATGATGAATTAATGATGAATGCTCACCCTTCTCCTAAAGTTTGTCTTACCCATAAGCATCCCTTAGAGAAAGAAGATGAAATAATAAGAAATTTCCTTAATTCTCTCTCCCCTAAAGATCATATTGAACATATTTTGAGGAAAGAGGATGAGTTTAACACATCTATTGATGCTCTCCCTCCTAAGGATGAGGAATTAATAAACAATGTTATCTCCTCTCCCGAAATTGACAATACTTCAAACATTCCTTTCAACAACTTCACTATTTGGGATGAACCATTAGAAGAAGGTATAGATTATTCTCTACCCCTAGCCAAAGGGGATGAAATCAAGATTGAAAACTCCCTTGATAGTTTCTCACCTTCCTTGAATCTCAATTATTCTCCCTCTAAAAATAAAGCATCTCCCTCTCCTCAACTTGGTTCTACTCATAAGGAAACCCTAGTTCAAGGCAAGATGGTTAACATCTCTTTCAAAGATCTCCCTCTCAAGAGTGAGACTTTAGAGAGTAATGTTGATCCTTCTCCTAGAGAGTTTATTCCCCATGTAGATCCTTTGATGATAGAGGATGATATGACCTTTCCTCTTCCTACTGGAACATCAATGCCTACCCCTTGTCTCTCTCCTAAAATTGATTTAATCCGTGATAAGATTTTAGTGCAAGAGAAGACTATCAATAATTCTTCCAACACTTTTGTCCATTCCTCTAAACCATCCTCAATTAATTTGATACGTGTGAATGAAACACCTAACAAACCTCTCTTCACTGTCCAAGGTGCTTGTCCTTCTAAAAATTCTCAACCTTTAAATAAGCCTATCTTAGTGGTTCAAGGTGGTTATGCTAATGATTCTTTTTTCACTCCTAAGAAACCTATTATTACTGTGCAAGGAGGTTATTCTACTAAGAGCCCTTATGAGCATGCTAAGCAACTGACTAGAGAGAGTTATAATGCAGTTGCTCATACCTATAACACAAGAAACAATAGGCAACCTAATCCTCCTCGAGTTATCCCAACTTCACTTCCTCCTTCCCAACCTATTCTTCCTCAAGCTCCACGTATTTCACAAAGGCTTAGTAAGGACTATGATCTTATAGAACAACTTAAAACTACTCCTGCTAAGATATCCCTTTGGGATTTGATCCAAACTTCTTCCACTCATCATGGAATGTTACAAGATGCCTTGAAAGATTTGAATGTTCCTCCACCTAATACATCTAGTAATATAGTATCTTTGGTTAACTCTGTGATGAATCCTAAAGCTCAAATTGTGTTTACTCAAGATGAGTTGCCTACTAGTGAAATTCAACATCAATATGATCCCTTGATGATTGTGGTTATCATAAATGACACTGCTGTAAGACGAACACTAGTAGATAATGGCTCTAGCCTTAATGTGTGTAGCATTAATCTATTGCATAAGATGAATGTGGATACATCCCTTATTGAGCCTGACTCTCATCCCATTCGAGGCTTTGATAATGTGGCTAAGTCTTCATTAGGTATTATCACCTTACCCATCACAGTGGGACCTGTTACTTTGCCTACTCCTATCCATGTTATGTCGGAAAATCTAACATACAACTTGTTATTAGGGAGACCTTGGATTCAAAGTATGCAAGCTATCCCCTCTACATTGCATAGACAAGTTAAATTTATTTATAATAATAAGACATATACCTTGATAGGTGATACTAATTTTCAAGCTTGTTTGCAAACATCTACTGCCAAAGGGAGTTCTTCTAAGCCTTCCTCTTCTAGTGATGACTTGTTAAACAAGATACCTATGGATGAATCATCACCCTCTGATAATCAAAATTCTTTGGATGAGTCTGAAGTTCCTGAAGAAGATTTTTCTCAACTTGAATCTACACATGAAAAGGTTTTTTATCTTGAGAAGGTTCTCGCAGAAGATGATTGGGGATCTCTTGATTTCAATCCCACCTTTGTAGGTGAGTATAGGGTTCCTCCTAGAGAGCTTAAAGTTAAAAAGAAGGAAGAAACTAGAGATCAATCAGTCTTACCTGAACCTATGAGCAATAATTTTGTGGCCGCTTCTCAAACTTCTTCTCCTCACACCTCTAATTCTGAAGAATTTGATTCTTTGTCTTATGAAAAACCACCTTTTCTTTCTGAAATGGCTAATCGTTATGGTCGTGGTTTTCATATTTTGGCTAAGAGTGGCTATAGTGGAAATGGTTGTGGCGCAAATGAACAAGGAATTAAAGTTCCTTTAGAACATAACATGCATGAATATTCATTTGGACTTGGATATAATCTTTCTAAGCCCACCAAAGCATCTAAAAGACCATCTCTCAATGTGAATGCTATATTTAGTAGTGATGATGATCTCACTTCAACTAAATCATCTTCTACTTCTATCAACCCTCATTCCCCTCATAAGGAAATCTTGGCGATGAACAAATCTCTTTATGACTCCCCTCAAATTTCTAAATCCACTTATGAATCTTTATCTCCTATTCATCATAAAGTCCTTTCCTCTAGGGATAAGGCTCTAATAAATTACACTCATCCCTCTTCTAAGATTTCTTGTGACTTTCCTTCTTCAATTTTTATCATTTTATACATGTTTTTGACCTCACTTATAGTTGAGCATTTAGCATGTCATATTCAAATACCTCATTCAATCCATCATGTCTTTAAATAACATTAATGGCTGTTATGTTGCTCATCATTATGTGACATTGGTAGCTCATTTACTAGGGGCTCATTGTCATTCATGATGGTACAATTTCAAATGCAATCATATTTTTGAAGCAACATAATAGCCTAATTGTTCTATGTTATCTCTTGTTCCTATGGGGTAATAACATGGAAATATTGATCATCTTTTCTTTAGAATCCTCTTTTCCTAGATATGGGAGAAGATGTGTATTCTCTTTCTTATCCTACCCACTTCTTGTGAGGAGCATTTTACATACACTAATGTCTTGCTTGCATGTAGTACATTTTGCTTATGTCTAAATCTCTCCCTAGAAGATCGTGTAAGTCCTTCTCATTGTCCTTATCCTTGGGAGGCAATGATCTTTCCTTATTTTTATCTAAGGATCCACTTTTTCCTATTTCGTGGATGGTGTGAACTTTATTACTTGATGTTATTCCTTATACATTTGTTGTTGTTTGTTCAAGGATTCTCTCTCACAAGAGGTGTAAGTCCTTGACTACAACCTCTTTTGCGCTTGGTAAAATACATCCATAATGAATTCACTCTCCCAATTGGGTTAAAAAGAGCATCATCCTTCATTAAGAATCACTTTCACCTCGCAAAAGAAGGAAGTATTGCATTCTTATTCTCTTCTTTGTCTTATTCTAGAAGATTATATTTGTCTAAGACAATTCCTCTCGGGGATAGGTGTCTTTTGTACAAAGATCTCTTCTCCTCTAAGGATCTCCTTTACATATAGTACAAGATATCCCTTTTTCAACTATCTTATCTATTCTTCTCATGGATCACCAATGTGTGTATTCATGGTTGTTTTTCCTTTCTTTTCTTCTCTTTGCATTTTGTTTCCATTTACATCCTTCATCTTGTGTTAGAGAACTCCCGAATCCTCACACTCTTTGTTGTGTTGGAATTGAGATTTAGTCCTCTTTCTTACCAAATGACTCTCCATTAGTTTTTGATCTCATATCAAATCTTCTTGTGAGCATTTGTCATCAATATTCTTTAACAATTCGAAGTGGTAAACATGATACCCTGTTTCAACTCACTAAAATTAGCAAGCTGAAACAGGGGGGGGCATATAGCTACCCTCGAAATTTCATCACCTTCCTTAGTAAGCATTAGGTGATTTTGTGATCTAACGTGTGTTTTGTAGGGTGCGGTTCCTAACTGTGTACTGCAGATACCACTGGGGGCTTCGTTCGACAGACTTATGGATATATCCTTTTTCAAATAATGTTTACTTTTCTGTACTTTAGCTTGCATATGCACGTAGTGTTCATATGACCGCTAAAGTGGGAGCTAAATGTAACATCATAAATTGTACGCACTTGCTAAAGCAGTACAATTTCACACCTAGTTTAGCACCCGCCTTGGCGCATTTTGCATTTTGCATTGCATTTCCCCTTTAGCACTTAATTAATCAAATTAATTAGGTCTAAGGTCCTATTTCATCATCTTCCACATTATAAAGTTGGGCCCTTTCATTAAAGTGTGCCCCTTTCATTTCATTCTTCCAATACATCATTTAATCAAAAACCCTAATTAGGTCCTATTTTGAACTTGGGGGCTTGATTTCGGGGGTCAAAACATCTCGAAATCACCTGTAACTTCGGGATTCGCTCTAAAATCATCATATCCGACGGCCCTGAAAATTTGGTGAAAAGTTGTCGGGACCATGGCGCCTGGCATGCACATGGTCCCGGACATTTTTCCCGAAATTTTAGGAGCGCGATCCAATCAAAAAATAAAGCTTAACCCCAAGAAATGGGCGGGAGATTCAATCTCTAGGTCGGCCAAAAGTTGAAATCAAGACCTAGGGTTTCATATATAAGAGCTCTCTTTCTTCATTTGAAAGGATCCAGATTTTTGGTTTTAGGGACTTTCTATGCAGCGAAAGAGAAAATCTTTGAAGACTTCAACAACATTCAAGATCTATCCATCAAGCATTCATCAATTTCATTCATCCATTTAGGGCTTTGAAGACATTGAAGAGCAATAGGGGATTACCGACTGAAGATTGGCTTGTACCCCTCCCTTGGGGTTGGGTATGATTTCATGTTGTTTTCATGTCTTTGCATAAGCCTCATTATATCATTTGTATTCATGATTTAGATCACTTTGCATCTTGATTTGGAGCATTTACATTATCATTTACAAGCAATTAGGGTTTACTTTATAGGTTGCTCTAGTTTGCTTACTTGCATTTTAGGATCTTGTACACACACAAGGTCTGCACACACACTACTTTTACAAGACAACTTGGCTATTCGTGGAGGTGGAAATCACCAAAGCAGGGGTTTGACTAAGGCAAAACCCTACATAGCCGCCCAACACACCTTTTCAGATATAAGTACAGATTTCAAGATTCGGACGACGTCGCAAGTTGCAGATCCGGCGGAAGCAGACGGAAACCGAGCCCCGCACCAAATTTTAGAGCAAAAGACCAGGACAGGGGCATGGGGTGCCCTGGTCCTACCAGGACAGGGGCACTGGGTGCCCTGGTCCTACCAGGACAGGGGCACTGGGTGCCCTGGTCCCTGGGACAGGGGCTCTGGGCACCTTGGTCCTTCTGTCAGACAGCAAGTTTCAGTATTTTGACAGCTTTTCAGGTTGCAAAACAGCAGTTTCCGGAGCAATTTCAGGGGTAGAATCAAGATAGTGGCGCCTGCGCCCCCATCCTGAACATTTCAACTTAGATTTTAACTCTGGGTACACATTTGCATTCTTGTCTTGTCCTTGTGTTTACAGCTTTCCATTGTTTAAGTTCAATTCTGCAATCTTGTTATTAGTTCGTACTTGCACTTTGGGGTTAGGAATTGAACTTGCATCATCTATCAATCATTTGCAACAAAGGAATAGAAATCCTAATAGGTAGCCCGTGGCTCTCTCTTCCACAAAAAGAAGTAGCCAATTGTGTGATACCTCTAGGCTCTTTCGTATTCCACAAATGTGTGATTGAAAGTGAGATTAGGGCATGTTTGCTTAGTGTCACTTTTTCCCCCACACACTATTGATAAATAATGTATGCGGGCAAGTGTATGCATAGGGATGCTACATAGTGATTACTAAGCACAGAAGCTTGAAGACCTGCTAGTATAACATAGTATTGATGCCCAGCAGATAGACAAGATTAGTTCTATGTCTAGATTGTATTGAACAAATAGGAATCTACTTTAGCATTTTATATGTGAAGTTGCAGATAGATTTTATTACTGTTATTTTCTGAAAGTGATAGGAAATCTCTTAACCGAGTGGACTTAATAGTCTTATATGTAAATCCTCTAGCAAGGTGACATTCTGATTGAGTCTTTGAAATCGTTTGACAAGGTCACTTCTAACAAAGTGAAGATCCTAACAGATCTAAGGGAAATCCCTTAACTGGGTCACATCTAGCAATGTGTTTGTAATCTTTAACAGGATTTGCTTTTAACCGAGCATACTCTAGAAGAGTATATTTCTTAGTGGTTCTGAAATCCCATAGTGGTTTTTCCCTATTTGGGTTTCCAGGTTAAATCTAGTGTTATGAGGTTTATATTGTTCATATGCTTTTGAGTTTGCATGTTTGACAGTTTTTGGTTATATGACTGATATATATGTTACCGAGGTTGAATCTGATGATTTTATGGATGATTAAGTTTGTATAATTCAACCCCCCCCCCCCCCTCTCATCTTGTTGGCTATTGGATCTGTACTTATATCATCTACAGGTATGGGATACCTTCTTCCATTGTGACTGACAATAGATGACACTTCAAAAAGAAAGATCTAGATGAGCTCTATGAAAAATTTAAAATCAAACAGCACTGGTCATCCATATACTACCCTCAAGGTAATGGACAAGCTAAAGGATCTAACAAAAATTTGTTGACTACTTACACAAAACAGTAAATATATATAGAAAGGATTGGCATCTGTAGCTCACTTCTACACTATGGGCTTATAGAACAAGTATTAGAACACCTACTCGGGATACGCCTTTTTCTTTGGTGTATAGGTTCGAATCAATCTTACCTATTGAGGTGGAAATACCATCTTTGAGAGTTTCTTTGCAAGGTCTCGATACTGATGAAGACTATAGAATATCTAGATTGCAAGAACTCGACTTGTTGGATGAACGTCGGCAAGTGGTGTTTGATCATCTAAGAGTGTATCAAAAGAGAATGTCTAGAGGTTATAACAAGAAATTTTGACAACGATAATTTTAGGTTGGTGACCTTGTTCTGAGAGAAAATCCTAAAAATCAATAGTTTCAAGACAACAAAAGGAAGTTTGAACCCAACTGGTTAGGTCCCTACATTGTTACTAGAATCTTTGCTCTGGTGCCTATCAACTCTCAACATCGGAAGGAGAACATCTCCATGAACTGATCAACACCATCCACTTGAAGAAATTCTTCACTTAGAATTCTCTGCTCTAGCAACCTGTATAGCTAAAATGTCCTGAAAAAATCCTAAAAATCATAAAATGTCCAAAACAAAATAGAAAAGAAAAGAAAGAATCTTTGCCAAGAAGATGAAAACTTGGGCGCCTCTTGTACTCAATAACTCCATCTATCAATGTAACGTTGGCATTTCCTGTTTTCATTTTCGCTTTCCTGCATCTTGGCTTTCACTTGTACATATATTTTAGTCGCTTTTGTGACATCCTGGTTCTTTTGGAACCCTCATGGCTTGAAACCGATCAATGTCCTAGTCTTAGGGTAATCGAGTGAGTAATTTATATGTCCTAATAAGTATCAACCAAGTCATCTTTCTGTCAGTGGTAATTGGTCATCCACTCTGAGTCAGTCACCTGTCTCCTAACTACTAAAGAGTTTTATCACTAAGTAAACAAGCAAAATAAGACTACTGAAAACAATCACTAAACTATTTGAGATATACATGAAATTTTCTTTGCATGTTGTCTTTTAAATTGGCTTTCAATTATTATTCCCTCTGAGTAACTTGAGGAAATCTATCTTGACTAAGAGGAGCAAGGATTGGGGGCATAATACTTTTTTTAGTTTTATGCTTGTAGGAATGAATCCGATGATCTAGAAACATCTATTAAGTTGGGTGTCTATGATAAGTTCCTTCACATCAAGGTGAAATCGCCACACATACCTAGACTCCACTTATTTTTATGCTACAGGGAGGTTGGAGTCATTTCTTTGTTTGTTTTGAGGGAATTTTTTTAATATACAATCTGGATGCATGCGTAATCTATCTAAGGATATGAACGAAAAAAGGGTCATTGTGGACAAGATAATTAATATTGCATATACAAAAAAAGGAACTCTTTTTTGCCTACTGTGTTTGTAAAATGCTCAGTGATGAAAATTAAGCATTCCAAATCCAGTGACTAGGTTTATGTTGTAACCCCACTATCATTTCTCAGCTAAGTGGTATCTTTTCATCATCATTTCCCCGATCAAGTACTTGTGTATTGAGATGTTAGCTACGTACATGAGCATCTTATATAGATCCATACATTTCATATATTTATTTACATTCATATTATTTCATAAAAAAAACTAAATATTTGCATTACTAGTTACTCATTTTCATCATTTATTTTCATATGAAAACAAACAAAAACAAACATACATACACATCTTCATTGCACACATCCATACTAAACATATATCCATACATATAGAATAAAGCATATAGAAAGACATCTCATAATCAATCAACACAAGTACGGTGAAAAAAAATCAAGATATCGTTTATATCATCATAAATGTCTCAGAGTACAAATGATATCAACTATAATATACAATGTCTCATCAGAGCAAGAATCATATAGGCTACAAAAAATGGGGTATATAAAAAAATCTAGGAGATATAATAAATCTAGCTCTCTACCTCTCCCTCATCGTCGGGTGGAGGAGGTGGTGCATGTTGACCAACGCCCTATCTGGGTACCCTATCTCCCTCTGATCGAGCCATATACAAAGAATATGGAACAACCTGTTGTGCTAATGGGACTGCTACACTGTAAGATGAAACATAATAGGCTACCCAACTCATCTGATGTAACACCTCTCATTGAAGAGCATCAAGCTCTGCTCTAACCTCTACAAGTTGTCAGTCTTGCTCTACCATCTCCGTCTACACCACTATCAACTATGACTACAAACCTATCAATCTAGTCCTCAGAGACTGTACTATGTCTGGTACCCCCTACTCTCTCCCAGCACCTTTGCCTCCCTCTCTGCCTCCCTGCTCATCTTTCTGCTACCTAACTTGCCTAGAAGCTATTCTCTCCTTCTCACCTCCACCCTCTGCTACCCTAGCACCACTAGCCTCAACCCCAACAGCTCCTAGAGATCCACCCTCCCCTCCCCGTCGTTGTCTAGCTCCAGCTGGTACCCTGCTATTACTAGCCCCAAGATCACCTCCCGGTCACCCCTGTACCTACCCTCATCTCCGTCCCTATCCTTGTACTTAACCTAGTACCTGTGATTGTGTTGGGGCCTCATCCTTGACCTCCTCTATAAGAGGTGCATGCTCTCTTGGATCTTTAAATTGAGGAAAAGAATGTCTCTAGAACCAATCTCTATACTGGGGCAATACCTTCACATCTACAACATCCTCTAGGTAATCCCACCTTTGTCATTGTAACCCTACTAACTCTTGCATGCTTAGTGCATATGATAGTCTCAGGGCCCATCCTTGTCTCTCCTCCTCTCCATATTGGGCATAGGTTGTGAACTCCTAGGATATACCCTACGGTCTCCCATACTACCTCATCACCCTAGATACTACAAATCTCTCAATAATAGACACTAATCTGCCAATGAGAGGCTGATTCATGAACATGTCCTTCCTCTAAGCTCTCCAATCATCCCACAGCTCTAGACCCCTGTATGGTCTCCATACTACCATGATCAAATCATCCAACTATCTCCTCCAATAGTCAGTCTTGCCCAGATGGGGCTACATAATAGAACTTGAATAACGACATACAATAGGCTGGTGCACCTCTCTAGAATCATTTACTATAGGTCTACATATAGGTATGTGCTCCCATGCCCATATCTGTAGAACTAAAATACCTACTGCCATGCTCTTCTCCTCCTGATACACAATATCATGCATCTCATGATACATATGAGCAAGTAAACATGATCCCCACCCTAATCTCACAGGATGAGTCAACAACCTCTCAATAATTCTATCCCAACCACATAGAAATCCCTGTTGTCCTCTATCAGGCATCGCAAAACTACCAATCATACCTACTAAAATGCATGCCAAAGGGTACTGCTCACCATACTTGTTCATCAGATCATCCCACGTGATGGTGCGCTTAAGAATCGTCTCATCATAAAATATCCATCTCAATGCTAAGACACCCGGTCACTGAGTAGAATCATAATCAGCCTTGTCTCCAACAAATGGAATCCTGTATACATCCTCTGGAGTAATCGTCATCTCTCCAACTAGTAGATGGAAGGTGTTATGCTCTGAATGAAAATGCTCTACTAACATAGTCAACATCCTGTGATTCACACGGATATTTGGCATCTGTAAAAGGTATCCAAATCCACATAAATCAATATGTGCTCTATCTACATCTAATAACCCATAGACTAGCCTCATCATTGGCAGATATACACACCGAAACAGGATATCTGGCAACCGAATCTGCAAAATCAAGCATACAAATTGTCAGCACGTGATCCAAATTGTGCTAAAAATATGTTAAAAATGCTCGCAAAGCCAAATACACAAAATGCAAAATCAAAAATTCATGTTTACACCCTAAAAAATGCTTGTTGTTTTTCATACGAGTTTTCACCAGACAAGCAGCAACTCGTATGAATAAAGATTACACTCCGCATGAGTAAACATTCCCATATGATAAAGCATAACATATCGCACAATACAATGGGCAAGAAAGAACAATCTCGTACGAGTCATGGGATGAAACAAGACGACAAACCCTATATGCCCATATGACAAAACAAACGGAGGACAGTTTATCGTATGAGAAACGATGTCAACCTACATGACAAAATGAGTAAAAACGACATTGAATGAAAATAAAATGCAAAAAAATCAACAAAAATTCAAAATTTAAGAAATGCAAAGGCTTAAGATTGATCACTTACCACTGGGTCGTAGTTTTGTGGTCGATTATGTCATCTTTGGAGCTCAAATCGATGTTCCTGGATCAGAATAGCCATTTTTCTTCGCAGAGGGCTTTTCAAATTTCAAACTTTGGGAGGTGAAAATGAATTGAAAATGACACATGAACCCCTTATATAGCCTAAACCCTAATTTTTCAACTTGCTCCGATGGATGTAAAACTTGTACTCTAAGCTAAATTGACTATCCTGAGTCCATTTTTGGGATTGAAATCAAAATTTCACGACATTGACCACTTAGCACTTTCCTCCTCAAGTCAATTTTTGAATAACTTTATGCTTAATTCTAAATCTCAATTCAATTCTCAAATCAACTCTAATTTTAATCTTTAATATCAATCTTCATGCTCAGATAATTATCATCGCTAAAAAATTGCCTAAAATCGTTAAAACCTCACTATCTTTTGATTTCGCTCCCGAGGGGGCATACACATGACCTCATTACACCTTTTCAATGATCATCATCATCAAAATTTGAGAAATTTTTTCAAATATTTATCTAAAGTCGAGCAAAAATATTTTCAAATCAATTAAAACTTGTTACTAGGGGCATCTTAACGAAATCACGTCATATCAAGTTGAGATTCTTCAATGTCAAATAAAGCAATCTCTAGGGGCATATCAATCTTTGTCCTTATCTAAATCAATCTTCAAAATTGACGTTCAATTTCAATCACATCAAATCAAGTTGGGCATTCTCTCTTGCTAATCGGTTCTTGTTCAATCAATTTCGGGATCAATTTTATCATTTTTCTCAATTGATTCTTATTTAATGAAGTTCGAAATCAGTTGTCTCTCGCTCAATCTAGTTCAATCAAGTTCTAGATCGATGCCTGTTTCTTGATCAATCAAGTTCGAGAACAATATCTCACTCTTTGTCTGTCCTAGTTCAATCAAGTTTAGGATTGGTATCGCTTTAATCAATATGTTTAGTTTCATCACTTCAAATCAAGTTGAACATCTCGCTCTTCATCGGTTTGTGATCCATCAAGTTCAGAACCGATCTATTTTTGACATCAAGTATTTTTTGAACCAACGCGTTGCTCACACATCAATTCAAAGAGGGGCAAATGTAATACCCTAAAAATGGTCATCTAAACCATGGGCCCCTAATCTCGACAACATCACCAAGGTCCTAACCAAAGGCAATTAAAATTAATCTTGAGCACACAATTAATTTCTTAAATCATCAAATGTCACATGGCAAATTAATTACTCTAAATTAATTAAATAAATATCTAATTAATTGATTATTTCAAGTAAATAATTTTTAAACAATTATCCTATTTATTTTATTAAATATACTAGTATATTTAATTAAATAAATCAATTTGCCATTAAATCATCAAAAAAGGAATTAATTGGAAAAAAAGAAATAAAATTTGAGAAAAGAAATCAAATGGAGATAATCTTGAAAATCAAATTAAAAATTGAAAATATCTCAGAAAAACAATTAAAACAATTAAATCTCAAAATTGAATGAAATAAAGAATAAATCATTTTTTCTGATTTTATCTTAATTTTAGTTCAATTTCCTTTAAAACTGAGAAAAGCAGCCAATCACATCAATTCACCTGGATTGTGCTTCCTATTGGAAAATCTTGACTGCTCATCATCATTTGATCTCAGTCATTGGTTTCTTTCTGAACTTTCTATAAATTCAGACTCTCATCTCCTAATCAAGGATCTTGTAGAATATATTGTTATTATGTTGTTTTTGCTCTAGGTTCATTAAGATTTCATATTGAGAATATTTGCATATTAATTATTACATATTTGTTAAATCATTTAGCTTAAATATTCATTCATGCCTTAATCATGTTAGCCTAATATTCATTAATCTTGCATCCATCTAGCTTAATCTTGCATCCATTTAGCTCAATTTCATGCTCATATAAGATTAAATCCTTCATTTAGGTATTGTCTAGTCACTAGTATTGCATATAAAAATCTGAGAGCAAGACTAAACTTGCATCTACTAGAAGGCAATAGGTCGCTTTGTGATGGTTTATTGTTCATTGTTGATTGATTTACTAACCATGCATCTAATGACTTAATTGAAGTGTTGTGTATTCTAGATATAGATACAGGTCCACTTTTCACACACAGACCAATCAACATGTCTCTTTCAAATAAATGTGTCATTTCTTATATCAGAATTCAAGAAAAATAGACCGGAGCACCTATCCTCTTTGAGCGACTTCCCCAGTGTGAAATTTGATTGTCTTGATATGATAACTACTCACTAGAAGGAATTTAATGTGTGTTGGCTCTAAGTTCCATATCGCCAGCTGATAGCCAACAATAGCTTGGCAAAACACTTTGACCCTATGGGTGCCTTATCTCTCAAGCAATAGGTAATTGTTAATGCTAGGAAACTATCAAGCGTGTGGACTATAGAGTTGTGCCCTTACACCTTCTTGATAAGGACAAAATGCTGAGAATAAGTCTATAGTTAAATAATATATTCAATCATGTACCTTGATGGCTCGTAAGAGTAGGTAGATGTGTTTATAGGCATCTCTTTCATCTAATCTATCTTCCTAGCTTGATACTTGAAGAAACAATGAACCAATATCTTGAAGCTAGCAAATATCCCTTTGAAGATCTGTCATTTCATGCAAGTTGTGTGCATAGGAGGGTACATGTCAAACAATACACAATGCTATTCTATCATCATACTTAATTTTTGTGAAGAGTTCCTTCGTTGATGTCATGTTCGTTGAGAGAGAATCCCAATATTAGGTGTTGTCCTATCCTTAATTGAATGATCAACAAATTGTTAACAAAGAATAATAGTGCAATCACAGTACTTCAAATTTCTTTTGGATACCAATTCAAAATTGATGTAGATACGAAAAGAAAAACATTTACGCTCATGTCAGGGAAAAGGAAATAATATAAAATAGGATAGAAATGTTAGAGTTGTAGTGAAATTATAAGTAAACATACTTTAATCGATTTCATTATAGTTTATTGAGGTCTATATGAAGGAAATCTTCTATATTAAAAAGAGTGATTTCATTCAACTACAAAATAATTTGTACCAAGTACAGATGAATCATTATGAGGTATTGTTAAGACAATGCTTAACAATGAGCATAATACTCTGTTGAAGATCTTAGATACGTCATTCCGAAACTAATGAAAAGAAGCCATTCAAGGTAAACCTATCATTCAAATACATAACTACATGAATTATTTTTCTATAATTAATTTATATCAAAATGGGATTGGTGTCAAGTTTTAAATGAGATTTTCTTGTTTAAAAATAAAATAAAATATTTTGGGCAGATGATAATAGGATAACTTCTATATTAAAATAATATTTTTCATCTACTAAAAATAGAATAAAGATTTCTATGAAAATTATAATACAATTATTTCTATATTAAAATGTGATAGATGTCCCATAAAAATAGAAGGAAGATTGATTGAAATCTTGCTTTATAGAATATAAAATGAAAGTTTCCATAACTAATTCTATAAAAGAATTAAGAAATATAATAAAATCATTCTATATTAGAAGGTAATATAGATACCATGCAACATTTTATTCTATAAAATAGTAGAAAGTGATAATAAAACCCATTCAATAATGGAATGTAATTTTATTTATTATAAAAATAAAATCAAAGGATCTTTTATTTTATACTATAAAATAGTGATGAGATGGGAATAAAATTATTTTCAAATTATAGTATAATTCTGATGGTATGATGAAAGAATAAGGATCTGGTCAACTACTAAGAGGGGGGGGGGGGGGTAAATCAGTAGATTAAAAAATGGTATAAACTTTTACCAATCTCAAAATCAACCTCTCAAAGCAAACTCTAAACTGACAAGTTAAACCACTGAACTACAAATTCAATATCACTGTCAAGTTAAACCAGTTAATTGTTATAACACACTAATAGTAAAACAACTTGAAAATCACAAACATCCAAATACTTTACTGACAAAAAGTAAAACCTCATTTCAGATTGTTGTCGGTTAACATAATATATCAAACTAGATTTAGCAGTTAAGCAATTCAACCATAGTAAACATAACCACAAAAACATTCACCACTTGACACAATATTTTTGACGTGGAAACCCAAATGGGAAAAACCGTGATGGGGATGAATACCCACAAGTATTATGAACTCTTCTAAAGTTCATGTTGTTAGGAGCCAAGCCTGTTAAGCTTTACAATAAGTCCTATTAAGAACAAATCCTATTAGGGACCACCCGGTTAAGGGATTGACTATAATACCCTATTAGAATCAATACCTTGGGAGGAGTAACCTTGGTAGAGGATTTGAAATCCAAGCTAATGGACCACCTGGCTAGAGGATTTGAATAACACTAAGCTTGTTATAGCTTACCCGGTTAGGGGATTTTAACTGTTGTAATTGTTAGAAAACAACAGGGGTTTTTTGATCTATTTGAATAGCACTACACTTGCTTGTTCAAATCATATTTATGCTCCTATTTGCCTTTACACAAACTACAGATACATCATCTGGCTTGGCAACCACACTCTCACTCTCAACTACAAATTGCCAACTCTGAAACAAAACAACTCATCGACCTTATAAACAAATCAATAGGTTGGTAACACAACATAAACATAACTCTCTCATAGAGATTACAAACAAATTAGTTCAAGTATGACCACTGGATTACATAATAATATCTGCTCATCATTCAAGATAGACTCGACCTCTCGTTTATGACCACTTCATCGAACTCTGTAACTAATCATGCGGTTCACATTACATGCAATATACTTTCTCATTCCCAAGATAAAAATTGTTATCTCAATGCACCAAAAATCATTTGAAACTCTTCTCATACAACATGTATACGTGTCATAATCATTACCGCTCATCATCAGATCATAAACTAATACAACCAATTCACCAAACTTCATCGGTTAAGGTTTATCATATCAGCAAGTATGGTTTACCATTTGATCTCACTTCTTCTTATCAATATCGGTTTCCTCCACAAACTCACTTACCGGTTGCAGTTCCCTTCACTAGCTCTTCCTATCAGTTACAAAATAACATTATAGAAAAATCATTACCAGTTAATTGATATCAATGACAACATGACATTTCATTAATGCAATCTTCATGCAAATGCTAATAATCTCCCCCTTTGGCATTGATGGTAATACAAATATCAATACCCTTGATTGCTATGATTGTGAATAGGAATCCTAGTTTACATTTTACCATGTACTCCCCTTGTCTTCAATTGGTAGATGGTTGTAGATCTTATCTCTGTCAATCATACAATTCTTCTCCCCATAATCACATAGTTATTCTCCCCTTTGACAACAATTCCAAAGTGAAAGTAAAACATGCAATGTCAAACTTCACTATTCAGCATCATCAACGTGCAACTTGATGCTCCCCCTATGGAATAACTCCACTATACATCAATCCTACTGTAAAATTATGCAATTAGCTCCAAGAATGATGTACTCTACATCATGCTTAATTGACCTCATGAAGGGGTACAACCCCTAGTTGACTTCTAAGATACTCAAAAGTAGTCTTAGGCAAAGGTTTAGTAAAGATATTTGCAAGCTGTTCCTTGGTAGAAGCATGCTCCAATATCACATCTTTACTCTGCACTTTTTCCCTAAAGAAATGATAATTCAATTCAATATGCTTGGTTTGTGCATGCAAAACAGGGTTCTTAGAAATATTTATTGCACTGGTATTGTCACATAAGATCTTTACAGGTTTTGTAAACTTCATCTTGAAACCTTCCAAAATGTGTCTCATCCAGATAGCCCGGGTACAATTCATATAAGCTACAACATACTCAGCTTCAGCAGTAGACTGTGATATACAACTCTTCTTCTTGCTACTCCATGAAACAATTCTTCCTCCAAGAAAGAATGCTCCACCAGTTGTGCTTTTCCTACATTAACATTATTTGCCCAGTCTACATCTATATACACCTTCAAATCAAAGTTACCTGCATATGGATACCATAATCCATAGTCAATAGTGCCTTTCAAATATCTGAATATCCTCTTTGTTGCTATAAAATGTGTTTCCTTTGGATTTTTCTGAAATCTAGCAACTAAACCAACTACATGAGTTATCTTTTGGTGTACTATGAACAACATAGTGTAATTTCCCAATTATTGACCTGTACTCATTTTCATCAAAAGATGTGGCTTCATCTTTCTTAGACAATTTACATCCTATAACCATTGGTGTCCCAACTAGTTTATAGTCACTCATTCCAAATGTCTTTAATACCTTTTTGACATATTTAGATTATGTGATGAAAATACCACTCTTCATTTGCAGAATTTGCAAGCTTATGAAATTTTTTATCTCTCCCACTAGAGACATTTCAAACTCACTTTTCATTTCATTTGCAAAGTCATTTCTCATGTCATCATTGCCTCCAAATATGATATCATCTACAAACACTTCACTAACCAGTATCTTATCTCCTTCAGATTTGACATATATGTTGTTGTCTTCACTGGTTCTCTGAAAACCTATCTTCATCAGGTGTGAATGAATTCTTTCATACCATGCTCTCAGTGCTTGCTTTAACCCATATAGTGCCTTGTGCAACTTACATACCATGTCTTTTTCATCGGTCAAAGCATAACCATCTAGCTACTCAATGTATACTTCTTCTTCTAGTATTCCATTCAAAAATGTTGACTTCACATCCATCTGATATACTTTGAATCCCTTATATGCTGAAAATTCAAGTAAAGTCCTGACACTTTCCAGTCTAGCAACAAGTGCAAAAGTCTCACCATAATCTTCTCCTTCTTCTTGTGCATAACCTTTTCAAATGAATCTAGCTTTGTTTCAAACTACTATACCATCTTCATTTTGTTTGTTCCTGAATACCCACTTAGTACCTATCACATTTTTATTCACCAATCTGGGTACTAGGGTCCATGTGTTGTTTTTCTCAATTTGGTCAAGCTCCTCCTCCATAGCTTTAATCCAATGATCATCTCCAAATGCTTCCTTAGCAGATCTAGGCTCAATAGTGGAGATTATGAAAGAATTTTCTCTAATTCTTCTTCGAGTTAACACTCCAGCATCCTTATCAACAATAATTTGGTTAGGATTGTGATTAAGTCTCACATACCTCAAAATAACATGATCATTATCTTCAGGTTCTTCTACTTCATTATCATCATCTTCTTCTGAATCTACCTATTCTGGTTGAACAACAACATTCTCTTTACCAGTTTCAGGTTTCACCAGTTCTGGTTCCAACAACAGAATGCAAGGATCTTCATCCTTTTTCTCTACACTGGTTTCCCCTGAGACTTTAGGATACTCATCCACTCGAACATCAGCACTCTCAATGATTCTCTATGTCTGGTTGTTGTAAAATTTGTAGGCCTTACTCTTGGTGGAGTAACCAAGAAATATACCTTATCACTTTTAGCCTCAAACTTACTAACATAGTCATCTCTCTTAATAAAACATTTATGGCCAAATATCTTGAAATTACTGACATTAGGTGATCTAAGATACCAGTATTCATAAGGAGTCTTATCCTTACCTCTCTTTACCAATATCTAGTTCATAGTGAAGACAACTGTGCTGACAGCTTCTCTCCAGAATTTTTTTGCTACACCTCCTTGTATCAACATTGTTCTAGCAGCTTCAACAATTGACCAGTTGTTCCTCTCTGCAATACCATTTTGTTGTGGTGTCCTTGATGCAGAAAGTTATCATTTGATACCATTTTCTTCACAATATCTAGTGAATTCATCATAAGTAAATTCACCACCTTGATCAGCCCTCAAATATTTTATCTTCTTACCACTCTCCTTTTCAGCTAAGGCCCTAAATGCCTTTAACTTACTAAATGCTTCTCTTTTATCTTGAAGAATGTGACCAACATCATTCTTGAGCAATCATCAGTGAAGATCATAAAATATTTGTCAACTTGAATACTTTTAGTCCTTATTGGTCCACAGAGGTCTGTATGAACCAAATCTAACAGTTGTTCCGCTGAAAAATATTTGCTCTTAAAATTTGAGGATGTCATCTTTCCCAACTGACATTCCTTACATAGAGCATTAACCAGTTTGTCCAACTGAGGCAAACCTCTCACTGTCTTGGACATACTCACTTTAACAATATTATCAAAACTTAAATGATAAAATCTCCTATGCCAAAGTCAACTATCATCTACTCTAGCAATTAAACAGTTGTTGACTTTAGGATTCAGGTGAAATGGGTTGCCTTTAGTATGCTTGCTGGTTGCAATCCATTCACCTTTGCTCCCATAGATTTTGCGCATACCATTCTTAAACTCCAATGTGTATCCCATGTTATTAAGTTGAGAAACACTCAAAAGATTGTGCTTTAGTCCTTGAACCGAGTAGACATCATCTACACTTCTCTTTCCATTAAGAGAAATAGTTCCCTTACCTTTTACCATGCAGGGTGAGTCATTACCAAATCTCACAACTTTGCCATCAAATTCCTTCAAAGAAAGAAATTTTCTCCAGTCACCAATCATGTGATGTGAACAACCACTATCTATTATCCAATCATCATAATTATCCATGTGAGAAACTAATGCTTTCTGATTAGATGTCTCTTCTTTAATGGATACAAAAACAATGTCTTCATTAGCATCATCCTCAGATTCCTCATCAGTGATACCACTATCAACTGCAATAATACAATCTCTTTTCCCTTTTCCTTTGTACTTCTCTAACTTCTCTCGCTTGTGCTCATTGTCATTATTAGGACAGTTAGCTACAATGTGTCCAATCTTGTTACATACAAAACATTTCAAAGGTAATTTATCTCTATATTTACTGGTACCTCTGGGCAACTGCTTGGCCAACAATACTTCAAGCTCAACCAAACTGTCTTCATGATCAACTTCTCTACTAGATTTAGATTCATAACTATGACTGACATTTCTACTTTTCCTCATAGATGGGTTAGAAACTGAAGCTCTAATTGCAGATTTAGATAATTAACACTACCATCATAACCATTTAATTCAAAAGTAGTAAGCTTACCAATGATGGAGTCAAGGGTTACCTTAGTTTTATCAATTGACTTTAGCTCCTGAATGGTTGTAACTCAAATAGTGTAGACCGGTAGAAGGGTTCTCAACACCTTTCTAACCATTGTGGCATCTTCCACTTTACCACCAGCACTTTTGATCTCACCAACTACCTCTTTTATCCTCTGACCATATAGTTGAATATTCTCACCTTCAGCCATCCACATGTCATCAAACTTTCCTCTTAGACTCTCTTCTTTGGAAATCTTTGCATGTTCATCACCACTATAAATCTCTTCAAGTTTCTTCCATACCTCATAAGAAGTCTCCAAACCATGGACATCTACATATTCTGCATCACACAAAGAACTGATAATAGCCTCCAGTGCTTGATTGTTTTCTTATTGCTCTTTCTTCTGATCATCAATCATAATCCCACTAGGTGCAACATATTAAGTACCAACATGTTCCCAATATTGACTTCCTAGACTCTTGATATAAATTTTCATTCTATCACTCCACATTTTGTAGTTCTCTCTATTAAACTTTGAACCTTCCTTCTCCATCATGTTCTACAAGATCTTTACCTCAAGTTGTTAGGCTTAGACCTTAGAGGACCTGAGAAGCTCTGATACCAATTGATGGTATGATGAAAGAATAAAGATCTGGTCAACTACTCAGAGGGGGGGGTGAATCAGTAGATAGAAAATTGATATAAACATAACCACAAAAATATTCACCACTTGACACAATATTTTTGATGTGGAAACCCAAATGGGAAAAACCACAATGGGTATGAATACCCACAAGTATTATAAACTCTTTTGAAGTTCGCGTTGTTAGGAGCCAAGCTTGTTAAGGTTTACAATAAGTCATGTTAAGAACAATTCCTGTTAGGGACTAGCCGATTAAGGGATTGAATATAATGCCCTATTAGAATCAATACACTGGGAGGAGTAACCTCAGTAGATGATTTGAAATCCAAGCTAATGGACCACCTGGTTAGAGGATTTGAATAACACTAAGCTTGTTAGAGCTTACCTAGTTAGGGGATTTTAACTGTTATAATTGTTAGAAAACAACAGGGGTTTGTTGAGCTGTTTGAATAGCACTACACTTGCTTGTTCAGATCCTTTTCATGCTCCTATCTGCCTTTACACAAACTGCAAATACATCATCCGGTTCGGCAACCATACTCTCACTCTCAACTACAAATTGCCAACTCTGAAACAAAACAACTCATAGACCTTATAAACAAATCAATAGGTCTGTAACACAACACAAACCTAATTTTTTCATAGAGATTACAAACAAATCGGTTCAAGTATGACCATTGGAATACATAATAATCTTTGCACATTATTCAAGATAGCGTCGACCACTCCTTGATCACTAATTCATCAAACTCTGTAACTCATCAGGCGGTTCGCATTACATGCATTATACTTTCACATTCCCAAGATAAAAACCGTTATCTCAATGCGCCAAAAATCATTTGAAGCTCTTCTCATACAACATGCATACATGTCATAATCATTAACACTCATCATTATATCATAAACCAATACAACCAATTCACCAAACTTCATCGGTTAGGGTTTATTAGATCAATAGGTAGGGTTACTGGTTGATCTCACTTCTTCTTAGCAATATTGGTTTCCTCCACAAACTCAATTATCGGTTGTAGTTCCCTTCACTAGCTCTTCCTACCGGTTACAAAACAACATTATAACAACATTATAACAACATCATACTAGTTAATTGACATCAATGACAACATTGTTAGGTCCCAGAGACAACTGAGAGGGGGGGGTGAACCATTTGTGCAATAAATTCAACCAAAATTAACTTAACCAAAACTTAATGCTTAATACCGGTAAACCAAACTTTATGTCAGTAGACAGTTTTAACAGTTAATTGCAATACTGGTAAAGATTAATGCATGAAACAAAAAGACAATAACATCCACAACACATAACACAAATGTTTGTATGTGGAAACCCTGTAAGGGGAAAACCACAGTGGGAAGTCTTACCAACAATCAAATCATACTACTACAGATAGTATGTGTGTACAATATGGATTCTACACCTGCAGAAAGGCCAACTGCCTAGAGCTCACTTCTCAATCACAAAATGAGAGTCACACTAACTACAATTGGATGGTTAAATCCAATAATAATGTACTACACAAGATAGCATCTTCATATGCTGGATTCAGTACCAGTTAAGTTCTGATTGCCTTCACAAAATCCTTCCTTCAACCTTCAAATGATGTATGTGTGTATAGCTCTGCTTATTTTCGCATATACCTTATTGCAATCCTTTTCACATTCACAATCCCATCTCCTTTTGATCTTACAAATAAGATCTTACATATATACCATAACCTAAGACCAATTGAATAGGTTGGCTCACTAAAAGATATTACAATAAAATCAATTACAAGCAAATCAATATTCGATGCATGATGTCGGCTCAATGCATTTACAATAATAATAAATCATTTCCATAACATGTCGTGCTGATCTGGGATAGATAAGTATGTCAGTGCTTATCCTGGACCTATTTTCTGGTAACAGCAAATATGCAAACTCAAATAAACAATTAACCAAATCGCCAAAACCAAGTGATCGAATAATGTCTTCGACATAACCAAGTAGTTTCCAAGTCATTCCAAGAGTTGGTGAACAATATAATATGTCGGTGAACCAAATACCAATGACTTGCATAAGTCTCTGTTTTGCCGATGAACATAACCAAAATCTCCAAGTGCTAATAACCATTGACAAGTGTTGACAAGCAATGACAAGTGTTGACATCAATGACAAAAACATATCAACATATCCAAAATACCAACAATCTCCCCCTTTGGCATTGATGGCAACACAAGATGGAAAAACCATCAAAGTGCCAAAACAAAAATGCCAAAAAACAAAAATCAACAATCTCCCAAACAGATCATAACCAGAAATCAAAAATACATAATATCTCTCCCCAAGGGATAAAGTCTCTCCCCCTAGGAATAATATGTGTTATCCATGTGTTTTTCCATATCAATCTCTCCCCCTTTGACATCAAATGCCAAAGCAATACAATTAGTTCAAAGAACTTTACAAAATACCAACTCATTCAATATACCAACTACTACCCCTGAGAAGTAGCTCTCCTCATTGTTGTTCACCAAAAGTGACTAACCCAAGATCACCTGCAAATCAATTTATGAGAAAGCCAATCTCAATCAATGAAACACTTTAGGGCTTGGACAACATAACATAGGATCCTAAATGATCCTCCTACACTTCAGGTTCTGCTAGACCTAGGGGGGGACACCCTTTTGATGCACTGAATCAAACTCGTTTTCTCACAATGATAGCATCAATGAAGCAGATAAACCATTCCACAAACTCAACAAATTAGATAACACATACAGATTGGCTAAATCTATATAAACCACAGATGAAAAAGAGCTTGGAATGAAAGAACACAACCACTAAACATAAAGGGAAATAGATTTGTCTTTAATTTGTATATCTGAAACCATCCCCAAATCTGTCAAAGACCAGTGCCTTGTTCATTGGGCAATAGAGTCACACACAGAACTACAAAATGCCAATCACAACTGCAAATTTATTTTCCTTACAAGATATCCCTGCATTAATACCTTATACTAATGCATTAATCCATTCACAAAATTATCAGATCTAGGACACATTCCATTATTTATGACTGATTATAGAATTTAAACTTTTCACTGAAGAATGCCTACAAACAATCATACAATCTCCTTTAGATGACAAATTATAAGCCTCCTTGAGGATTCAATTCATAACAATGAAATACATGCATAGAGACAATATTATGGGAAATTTACTCATGACTCACACAAGTAAGACCTGCAACTAGAAAACAATCTGTCATCCTGCAATGTAACCTCTATACCCTGAACAGATCCATAGAACTTTACAAGTTTGGGTCAAGAAATTCAGAAATGGAAGCCATGAAAACTAGAGCACTTCTCACAAAATTCTGGAACCCTTACAATGAGAAGAAAATTGGAATAAGAAGGAAGAGGGAAAATATTAGGTCTGCATAACACACTGCCAAGTGTCCCTTTTTCTAACTGAATTTCAATCCATTTCTCATTCCCATGGAAAATTCTCCCAAAATATCTTATCTTTGTTGAAACAAACTTCATAACTACATTCCTCATCTCGAGAGCTTTCCGGTGATATATAATACTTCATATTTTGGCCAAAAATGGACATCTGGGCGAATTAATCACTCATGTGTGCACAATCATTTAAATTTTTTATTTTTTATATAGTTTGCACTATATATTTAATCTGAATTTAACTTTGATTTTTGGCTCCCCTTTTGCCCTGACATCCTACCACGTGGTGGTCTCTGATTCATCGATGGGATCCACTAGGCACCCTCTGGGATGACAAATCATCACTCTGCCACATGTCCGCCACCAAGCTGCTTGCTCATCACCACATTGTCACCATGTGTCTGCCACCTATGTGCCAACTATATGCCACGTCACTGCCACCTATGTGCAATGGCTAATGAGCGAGCAACTTTGGCTTGCAAATCAACTCCGACCGTCGGATCATCTCCAAGATGCGCAATCTTTAACTCCTTCGCGATCTGCCTGGGTTTTTTGCTATTTCGCGAACCTTAACTCACAAGCATCTCCCCTTCACGAAGTTGCGTCGACCATCGATCTCCTCCAACCTGCTCGCCAGTTAAGTCGGCCTCCCTCTGCAAAATTCATCTGCCTCAGGAACCGTGCCTACATGGGGTCCACCTATCGCCACTTGTCGGCCTCCTCGCTCACCTCAGAAAGCGTGCTCGTGCACATGGGGTCTGCCTTGGGCTGAGCCAACACCATCCATCAAAAGCCTTTAAGCTTTAAAATATTAGATGTGTGTGTTATTTGTTATAAATACCACAAAATTCTATTTCCCAGCGAATGTGGGATTAAGGCTTATGCCTGAAAATGCATTTTTTGAAGCAATCTCTGAGTTTTAATGGTGCCAATGGTATTTGTTTGAAAATTTTAAAACCTCCATGTCACGCAGAGTGAGGGGAAATCAATTTTAGACCTCCCATCATTGCATTGGCTGAAGATCTCCAACACTTGCTTCAAACACTACAGCCACTAAGGAGATACGTGGGGGGGTTGGACTGGTGAATTTGATTAATCTGAAGGTTTTTTGAATGCTGAATATCCCCTTCCATCACCATGTCCAGCCATTGCTTGCATTTGATAAAACATGTTTTAATACCCTCCAAACACCATGCCATGCACAACAGAGAAAGACCACATAGAGGGAAAGATTTTCATCACACCTGCTGATTGCACTAATTTGTTTTCAAACTGCTTTCTTCACATGCCACGTGAGAATTGCTGAAGTCTTCTACAGTCTTCTCCAACTTCAATGCCATCACGCCAAAAAACTATACCTACTAATTACATTTTGCTTGCATTTTAATCAACGCCCTTGTTTCAAACACCACCGCCAGTAGAGAATGGGGAGGCACGCGAGGAGGAATTCATTGCTGCTACTGTGAGGATGTTTTGCATTCTGTTGGAGCTTCAACGCCTTCTACCAGTCATCACGAGCCATTGGAGATGGGCACTTTGTTTGTTGCCCCCTTCTTCACCATGTGAACACTCCAATCTGCATTTTTTGAAGTTTTAAATACCTCTCTCCAGCTATCACATCCACCTTGGAAGTCTTCTGCAACTCCTTCTGTTTGTATTTGTTGATTTCCATTTTAAGTTCTTTCAATGTCTGCAATTTCTTCTCCAATTGAAAATTCTTTTCAGAAGCATCTTTCTCCTTAACTTCCAGAACTGTGATTCTTTGTTGAAGCATATGAAGTTGTTCATTTGACTCTTTAAAATCCATTTGTATCTGTCTTTGAAGCTCCTCAATGATTGATCTGGCACATTCAAGCTCTTTGTTAACTAAAAAAGCTTCCACTAATTCCTCTTCAATTTTCTTCTTTTGAGCTTCCAAAGTATTTATTTTTAAACTAAGCATTTCGATCTCAACTCCATTAAGTTTAAGATGCCTCTCTAATTCACCAATGCTTTCTTCCTATTCCTTTAGACCATAATACTTAAGCAATTCATTTTCACAACTTTCTTCCCTTTTCGCTGAAAGACTTCGAGTTCATGGAGAGCCCTTGTAAATTGATTTTTCTCCATTACCACTGCCATTGAGTTAGTATTTACCATCATCACTCTTATAACATGTCTCATAATCACTATCCGCATTTAGATATTCTGAAATTTTTTTATTTAACAAAGTCGCCAATAAAATCAATGTACGGGTATGAGCCAGGTCAGGCCCCAAAGTGGGTCCGACTAAAAAAAAATTCATTTTCATGCAACTAACCTCTGAAATACCTAGGAACCTTAAAATTACTTCTTGAATTGATCGGCATTGTTTTCGGATCATCAGACTGAGTTTTGCAACTTTCAGGCGCCTTTGCCACATTTTCGCATTTAATCGCGAAGACGTAATTTTCAAAGTGGTCAAAACACCCTTCTGGACCTCGCCATCTGACAGGCGTGTACTCTAATATACAAGCATGAATTCTACCAAACGGTTTTTCAAGATGAGTCCCGAGTGAAGAGATATTAATTTTCAAAGATGCCCAACTAGCTTTGTCGACACTGTGGACCTGATGAAGTCAATGTTCTGGCAACACATGATGCCTTTCTCAAAAATATCAAACGACCTCCGTAGGCCCTCAAATTTGAAACAAAGGTACCTTGAAGTACATATTAAATCTTTGGATTCTCAGTTCAACCAAAAGTCTGACTGGGTGCAAATGGCGCACTCATGAAAATGGCTACTTTAAATGATATAGCAATGAAAGTACGGATCACTGAAAACAATGACTCAATGAACCCTTTTGAAAACCGATCAAACGGATTGGTAGAGGCTTCAAACTTGAAACATAGCTTTTTATTCATACCAAAAATAGCCCGGAATAAATATTATGTCATAACACTTATTGAGGCAACTTTTACACTTATGCGAAATAGGGCTCCAACTAGGCGCTGAAACAGGGACTTGTCAAAACATTCAAACTGCAAACAGTTTGAGCTTGGTAAACTGAGCAAATGGATTCATGAATACTTGAAATTTTGCATGCTGACTCACATTTATACATACAATTCAATCCATTTTGAAATTCTTCATGACGATCAACAGGGCAAAATATATAAACACCCAAAGTAGGCTACTCAATAAAATATGCATTTGTGCCTAAAATGCACTTTCAGCTCACCCCTCGAAATGGGTACCTATTACACTTATCCAAACTGAAATCTAAAAGTTGCACATCACTGCATAGGCCAAATGAATGGTGTACAACAAGTTTCCAAAGCCTTACCCCCTGAAAATCAACTGGCTCCATTTTACCCCCTCTCTAACTAGGCCATTCAAACTAACTCATTTGAAAATGCAAAGCAAAAATTTGAATTGGGCCTCAAAACTTGACTCAAATTTTAATGAGTCCCAATAGTGGCTCTGACTGGGGATGGTTGATTGCAAGATCAACACAAGAATCAAGATTCTATGGTTAAGCAGACCACCCAAAATGGATCACTCTCTTCTCTTCTAAAAAACAGGGCATCCTTATTCTACCTAAACAACAGGGTACTTTGTTGAAAACCACACAATTGAAGCAAATCAAGTGTACAAAATATACAACTTATAAATGGCCCCGGGCCATCAAAACTGAAATCAATTCTTACCTCTGTCAAACACATGATTTTAGTTTCCACGAATCAAAGGTAAGCTGAAATCACTATTCACATCTGGTTGTTCAGAAACACTTCCACTTCTAATCACCTAATCACATAAAACATAATCATCAACATGTTCATAATCAATCAATCTTTGAAAACCAAACAAATGCTGAAAGGGTTGATCACTAGGTGATATAAGAGTGTCATACTCTTTACCATTCTTTCCCAGCTGAAATGAAAAGTGGCCTAACTTATTCTGAAAGTTGAAAACATCAGGCACATCTCTATTGCTAGTTTTCTCAAATGATAAACACTCTTCCACAATAATGGCTTGCAAACTAGAGAGGAAAACTTCCTCATAACATGACTGCAATTCTACTTGTTGATCACAATTTCTATCAACACTTTGCACAAGTAAAAACACATGATCATCACTTGACAATGGTTCATTTCCCACTTGCAAATTAGGGAAAATTATTTTAGACTTGTCATGCCTTTTAAAAGCAAGATCCACACAATGCATATCAAATTTTGAGTTCATATCAACATATGAATCTATATCTTCACACCTATCAACTGTATATGCACTTTCATCTTGTCCATCACTCAAATCAAATACAGGGAAAGAATCAACAACATGTGTATCATACTTCAGACCCTCAAAAACATCATCAATATCATAACATGTACTGGTTGGGTATGAGAGATTGGGCACATGTTTGGATGCATACCTCTGAAAATCATTAGCTAGGAGCTCTGAAATTTGTTCACTACTTAGTGAACCTTCTTCATTTCCATTTTCCTTGGCTTCATGGTCTGAGATACAAACATTGTCCCAATCTGATAAAGGAATTAAACCAGTGGTACTCATGTCTCTATGCACATTTGTTTCATCATTACAACAACTCGCATCTGCATCATAACCATTATCATGTTGCTCATAAAGTGTTTCTATATGTTGCAACATAGTTTCATAACTTGGGTTGCAAACATTTTGTGGATTGAACGTAACAACAAGGTGATCCATATTATTAAAACTGAAACCTCTAAAGAGTTACAATCATGCACATTAGAATAACAATCTATATTTTCATCCTCCTCATACTGAGAACAAAATTTTGTACTATCATGCTGATCATAAGAATCATTTTCAAAATCACAAGAGATATCCTTGCTCACAAATTCATCTACATTACTTTGGTATTCACCCATTTCACTGTCAACATCAGTATACATAATATTATGTGCATTTTCATATTTATTTAGCTCAATCTCATCCATCCATTCTTTGATACAAGTGACACTTTCTTCACTCAAGGTTGGAGACCAATTAACTGAATCAAGCTCATCAAGCTCTAAAAATAACTCAATCAAAATAGACTCATGGGGTCTAGCATCAGTTGAAAGCTCATTCAATGCAGCTATAAATCTTTCATAGAAAACATATGATGACTCTGTTGTTCACCAAAATTGATAACCCAAGACACCTATAAATCTATCTATGAGATAGCCAATCTCAATCAATGAAACACCTCAGGGCTTGGACAACATAACATAGGATCCTAATGATCCTCCTACACTTCAGGTTCTGCTAGACCTGGGGGGGACAACCTTTTGATGCATTGAATACAACAATCATAAACATAAGACTGCATCAACAATGAGTAGACAAACCATTCCACAAGCTCACCAAATTAGGTAACATGTACAGATGGGCTGGATCTTATACAAATAATAGGTGAAATAGAGCTTTGGAAGGATAGAACATTAACCCCTAAACATAAAGGGAAATAGATTTATCTTTTAATTTGTTTAATCTGAAAACATCCCCAAACTTGCAAAGACTAGTGCCTTGTTCATTGGGCAACAGAGTCACAGACAGAAGTACAAATATGAATCATAGATGCAAGCTTATTTTCCTTAAACAAAATATTCATGCACCAATACCTTATATTAATGCACTATTTGATTCATTCACAAATTTATCAGATCTGGAAACATATTTCATCATTTATGATTGACTACAGAGTTTAAAACCTTCCTTGAAGGATACCTATAAACAGTCACAACCATTTCCTTGAAATTGACAAATCTCATCCTCCTTGAGGATTCAATTCATGATAATGAAATACATACCTAGAGACAATACTGTGAGGAATTTACTCATGCCTGACACAAGCAAGACCTGCAACTAAAACCACATTTACAACACTGCACTGCAATCTCTATACCCTGAAACCAAACCAAAGCATTTACAAATTTGGGTCATGACATTCAGAAAGTGGAAGCCATCAAATCTGGAGCCTTTTCCAAATTTTTAGGAACCCTTACAACTGAGAAGAATTGGGAATAAGAAGAAGGGGGAAAAAAGAAAGTTTCAATCAGAAAATGCCAAGTGTCCCTCCTTCTAACTGAATTTCATTCTTGACCAAACTGCTTCCAAAAAATCTGATATTTGCCAAAATTAACTCCATAATCAGATTCCTCATTTTGAAAGCTTTCCGAAAACATATAACACTTTGTACTTTCCTCAAAAAATGAGCCAAGAGAATTAATCCCCATTTGTGCTCAATCACTTAAATTTTTCAATTTTTGACATAGTTGAAACTATATCATAAACTAATTTTAATTTTGATTTTTGGTTCTGATTATGCTCTGACGCTTAGCCACATGGTAGGATCTAATTGGTAGAGGGGGTCCACTGGGTGCCACCTGGAATGACACCTCATCACTCTACTACCTGTCCGCTTTGTCACTAACACCTGGCCGCCACGTGTACACCACCTCAGTGCCACGTCATTACCACCAGGACGAGACCTGCCTACTAGACGCTGACCGCACCTGCCACGTGTATGCCACCTGGACTTCGCCATTTCGCCTTTTTCCTTTCGCCATTTTGTGGCCTCTAACGGGTGAGCATCTTCAGGTTGTGAAATGGCGCAGGCCGTCCAATCTCCATCCAACATGCTCACTGGTTAACCTGCTGCATTTTCGCCATTTTCATTTCGCCATTTCACAGGGTTTAACGTTTGAGCATCTTTGGCCTACGAAATCACGCGCTTCGTCGGATCATCCTAGACCTGCTCACTAGTTAAGCCAACCTTTCTCTGCAAACTTTGTTTGTCTACCTCAAGAAGTGTGCCTGCATGGGGTCCACTGGTCGCCGCCCAGTCACCTCCTCCATCGCCTCGGGATCCATGCTCGCGCGTGGGCCCACCATGGGCACCCATAGGCACCATCTGTCAAAAGCCTTTATGGCTTAGACATATTACTACTGTAAGGTTTTGCATTTAAATACAAAAAAGAACCACTCCCCAGTGCATGTGGGATTAATAGTTTTGCTTGGAACTTCATTTTTTGAAGCTTTTCATGCAGAGCTTTAATGGCGATTTTTTGAAACTTACATTACTTAGAAGATTAAAAAATCTCTACTCCTCCTTCTACGCCATATACATTTGCTTGAAAGTTTCTATTTGTCTCTTTACTCACCATGTGAACTGTTGGGAGGAGAGCATGTGAGAGAGGAGGTTAACTACTGAATCGTGGAGTTTGAAGTTTGATGCCCATTCCACTTGCCACGCAGGAGGATTAGAAACCATTTACTGCAGTTTTTAAAAAGAAAACCTTTTCATCATACCACGCAGAAGATGGCATTACACCTACCATATTGCATTTGCTTTATGGTTTCAATCTGGCCCCCCCCTCTTCACCACGTGAATTGCTGGAAGGCCTTTGCTACTGCTCTCTCCTCTCAAAAACCACATGAGACTTACTGAAGTCTTCTGCAAACTATTTCAACTACCACACTAACTTGTTGTCGCTACCAGAAGGAGACCAAGTGAGGGAGGAGCTGCATTCATTTTTTAAAATTGTCTGAAGCTTCCTTTAAAAAACATGCCACACACCATAATTTACTTCCTCTTGGTTTATTTTTTGCTTCCCAAACAATACACATTCAACCTGAAGGAGAGAAAGGAGGGCACGTGAGAGAGGAGGTTAACTGGAATTTACTTTGCATCTTCTACAGTATTTCATTAACCACGTTTTCCTGGAGGTCTAATCTGTTGCATTCCAAACTCCATTTTCCATTCACTTGGTTTTTTGACTTTATGTGTTGGCTTCTACCACGTGGGAGGAGGAAGATTTGGTTGAGATTCATTTGCTTGAAAGTTTTTGTAGCTACTGCAACACTTCATGGAGGAAGGAACATTGGCCTGGAGATATGCATTCAACTTGACAACATGCATTTGCCATTCATTTGACCTGAAGCCTTCACATGGGAGAGGAAGATGCTGCATTTGTAAAGAAATGTCTATGCCTGCTGGTAACTTCAACGCCCAACCACTGATTTTCCCTCTCTCATCTTGGTTAATTTGGAGTTTTTTTATTAAAAAAAATTCTCACCAATCATCACATGAGAGGAATCCAGCAAGGGAGCTCCAATTACAATATGCTTTAATCAGCAGCCACAGGGAGGATTCAGCATGAAGATACACATACTGATTGCATTGCTTTGAATTTTTTTAAAATCTGCTCCAATACCCATCGCCTTCCATTTTTAAATATATAAAACATTGGTGGAGATATCTCTCTGAAATGTTTGAGGTTTAAAACAAGTATGCAAGACATACACCATCAATCCATTAATGACCAATAAACTGGAGTCACCTCTCAACATCCCACTAGCAAATTGCAGTCGAGCCAGGTCGGGCCCCAAAGTGGGCTCGACTAAAAAAAAATTTGATTTCATGCAACTGACCTCTAGAATGATTCAAGAACTTTAAACACACCTCTGGAAATGATTGGCATCATTTTCGGATCATTAATCTGCATTTTACAACTTTTAGGCGATTACGCCACATTTTCGCATTCAATCGCGAAGACGTAATTTTCAAACCTGTCAAAACACCTTTCTGGAGCTCACCATCTGATAGGCGTGTACTCTGATATACAAGGATGACTTCTACCAAACGGTTTCTCAAGACGAGTCCCGAGTGAAGAGATATTAATTTTTGAAAATGCCCAACTGGCTTTGTCGACACTGCGGACTTGATGAAGTCAATGTCTTGGCAACACATGACGCCTTTCTCAAAAATATCAAACGACCTCCATAGGCCCTCAAATTTGAAACATAGGTACCTTGAAGTACATATTAAATCTTTGAATCCTCAGTTCAATCACTAGACTGAAAGGATGCAAATGGTACACTCACAAAAATGGCTACATTAACTGATATATCACTGAAAGTGCGGATAACTGAAAATGATAGCTAAATGAATCCTTTTGGAAACCGATCAAACGGATTGATAGAGGCTTGAAATTTGAAACGTAGCTCATCATTTATACCAGCATTATCCCGGAACAAACATTATGGCATGACGCTTACTGAGGCAACTTTTACACTTGTGCGAAACAGGGCTCCGACTAGCTGTCAAAACAGGGACTAGTCAAAACACACAAACTGCAAACGGATTTGGCTATGAAAACTGAGTCAAATGGATTCATCAAGACTTGAAATTTTTTAGAATGACTCACATTTATGCATAGAATTGAATCCACTTTGAATTTATCCATGACGATCAACAGGGCAAAAGATGTAATCGCTCAAAGTAGGCTACTCAATAAAATCTGCATTTGTGCCTAAAATGCACTTTTAGCTCACCCCTCAAACTAGGTACCTCATAAACTTATCCAAATTGAATTCTGAAATTTTCACATCACTACATAGGCCAAATGAAAGGTATGGGACATGAATCTCGAGCCTTACCCCCTGAAAATCAACTTGCTCCATTTTACCCTCTTGCAAACTAGGCCCTCAAATTGACTCATTTAGGTGCTTTTTTGACATGCAGAGCAAAATTTTGAAATGGGCCTCAAAACTTGACTCAATTTTAATGAGTCCCAATAGTGGCTCTGACTGGGGATGGTTGATTGCAAGATCAACACAAGAATCCAGATATCTTTGGTTAAGCAGACCACTCAAAAATGGATCATTCTTCTCTCAATTCTTCTCTTCTTGTCTCATTTCAAAAATAGGGCTTCCTTATTCTACCCAAATAGTAGGGCACTTTATTGAAAACCACACAACTGAAGCAAAGCGACTATACAAAATATACAACTTATAAATGGCTCATGGCCATCAAAATTGAAATCACTTCCTACCTCTGTCAAAAACATGATTCTCTTTTCCACAAACCGGAGGTAAGTTGAGATCACCATTCCAATCTCCCTGATAAAAAACACTTCCACTTCTAATCAGCTAATCACACAAAACATAATCATCAGAATATTCATAATCATGACATCTCTGAAAATCAAACACATGCTGAAAGGATTGGTCACTAGGTGACCAAAGAGTGCCACATTTTTTACCATTACTTCTTTGCTAAAATGAGAAGTAATCTGACTCCCTCTGAAAGTTGGGAATATCAGACAGATCCTTATTGCCAATTTGCTGAAATAACAAACACTCTTTCACAATAATATCCTGCAAACTAGAGAGGAAAACTTCCTCATAACATGATTGCAGTTCAACTTGCTGATCACAAAAACTATCAGCATTTTGCACACATTGAAATACATGATTTTTACTTGCCAATGGTTCATTTCCTCCTTGCAAATTTGAGAAAAACACCCTAGATCTATCATGTCTTCTAAAAGGTATATCCTCATAATGCATATCAAAGCCAGAATTCATATCAACATATGAACCTTCATTATCATACCTATCAACCATATATGCATTATCATTTTGTCTATCAAACATAGGAAGAGAATCAACATCATATGTATCATTTTTTACACCCTCAAAAACATCATCAGAATCAAAACATATACTGAGTGGGTATGAAATATTGGGCACATTTTTGAATCCACATATCTGAAAATCAGCAGCTAAGAGTTCTGAAATTTGCTCAATACATAGTGAAACTCCTTCTTCATTTTCATTTTCCTTGGCTTCATCCTCTGAGCTGTAAACATTGTCCCAATCTGATAAAGGTATTGGATCTGCAGTGCTCATGTCCCTATGCACATTTATTTCATCATCACAACAACTTGCATCTGCATCATATCCTTTATCACGTTGCTCATAATGTGTTGCTACATGTTGCAACATAGTTTGATAACTGGGGTTGCAAACATCTTGTGGATTGAAATCAACAACAAGGTGATCTACATCATTAGCATCTGAAACCTCAATGGGCTCATAATTAGTTGAACAATCACTGTTCTCACAAATTTCTTCTCACTCTGAATACACATCTGAACTTTCATGCTGAGAATAATCACATTCAGCATCATAGGATGTACATCCACTCAGGGGCTCATCTCCTTCATTATTTTTAATCTTGTGTATATTTTCAGATTGGTTACTTTCAATCATATCTATCCATTTTTTAATAGATTCAACACATTCTTCTCTAAAGGCAGTAGACCAATTAACTGAGTTAGGCTCATAAAGCTCTAAGAATATCTCAATTAAAACAGACTCGGGGGGTCTATTATCAGTTGAAAGCTCATTCAATGCAGCTAAAAATCTTTCATAGAAGACATATGATGATTCTCCTTTACTTCTTAGCCCTACTTTCCCTTTTAACAACCAGACAAATCTCTCTTGGATCATTTGAAGACATTTTTCAATTTCTATATTGATCTCTTTCAAATTTGACAAAGGATTCACGGATCTAGGAACTACATCTAGATCCATCAGGTTTTATAACAGTCACTGAACCATTATTTTTTGACCATGCATCTTATTGTGTCATAAATTCATTCCAAAACATATGCAGTCACTAATTTTCAGAATCATACACACTTCTCACCATATTCCTGACTAAAAACTTATTTCAATGAAGTATGTAAATTGTAAATTTCTTTTCCTTTTAACGGTGACTTTTTCACCTCATAAGGAACATGAATTGTCTCATTAATACTTTGAGGAATACCTGGAGTAAATTTGTTGTTGCTATTGCTGCTCTGATATTCGGTAAGATCTCTCTGAGATCTTCTAACATTATACACTGATCTTCGTACAGAGTCGCCACCTCCTTCATGTAGGAAAATATCTTCAATAGATTCTTTGGGATCTACAATCATAAAACCCCAAGCAGCTGCTAAATCTTTGATGCAAGTTCACCAAATATTTTAAAACTTTTACCACAAAGAACACTGGTGCAGAGATCTTTCAGAGTCGCCACTCACTGCTGTGAGAATTTATAAAATCATTTGTAGAACATGAACAGATCTAAACTCACACAAAGATAAAAGGACAACAAGTTTTCCACACTTGGCACAGAACACTACCAGGCACATAACTATAGATCTAAAAATGCTTTCAGATTTATAATACTTTTATGACTCTTTCCTCAAATGGATATGGCACAACTCTAGAATTCGATTCAACATGAGTTATTACAACACTTCCCTAGCAGAGTCACCATTTTTGTTGTGGTGACTCAGATGGGATAATCTCAACCTTATATGAATTAATTCTTTCTTAACCAAAGGCTCTTGACAGTTCATCTCTTCCCCAGCAGAGTCGCCACTTTTGTTGTTCACCAAAAGTGATAACCCAAGACACTTGTAAATCTATCTATGAGATAGCCAATCTCAATCAATGAAACACCTAAGGGCTTGGAAAACATAACATAGGATCCTAATGATCCTCCTACACTTCAGGTTCTGCTAGACCTAAGGGGGGACACCCTTTTGATGCATTGAATACAACAATCACAAACATAAGACTGCATCAACAATGAGTAGACAAACCATTCCACAAGCTCACCAAATTAGGTAACATGTACATATGGGTTGCATCTTATACAAATAATAGGTGAAATAGAGCTTTGGAAGGATAGAACATTAACCCCTAAACATAAAGGGAAATAGATTTATCTTTTAATTTGTTTAATCTGAAAACATCCCCAAACTTGCAAAGACCAATGCCTTGTTCATTGGGCAACAGAGTCACGGACAGAACTACAAATATGAATCATATATGCAAGCTTATTTTCCTTAAACAAAATATTCATGCACCGATACCTTATATTAATGTACTATTTGATTCATTCACAAATTTATCAGATCTGGAAACATATTTCATCATTTATGATTGACTATAGAGTTTAAAACCTTCCTTGAAGGATACCTATAAACAGTCACAACAATTTCCTTGAAATTGACAAATCTCATCCTCCTTGAGGATTCAATTCATGATAATGAAATACATACCTAGAGACAACACTGTGAGGAATTTACTCATGCCTGACACAAGCAAGATCTGCAACTAAAACCACATTTACAACACTGCACTGCAATCTCTATACCCTGAAACCAAACCGAAGCATTTACAAATTTGGGTCATGACATTCAAAAAGTGGAAGCCATCAAATCTGGAGCCTTTTCCAAATTTTTAAGAACCATTACAACTGAGAAGAATTGGGAATAAGAAGAAGGGGGAAAAAAGAAAGTTTCAATCAGAACATGCCAAGTGTCCCTCCTTCTAACTGAATTTCATTCTCCACCAAAATAATTCCAAAAAATCTGATCTTCACCAAAATTAACTCCATAATTGGATTCCTCATTTTGAAAGCTTTCTGAAAACATATAACACTTCATACTTTGCTCAAAAAATGAGCCCTGAGCGAATTAATCCCCATTTGTGCTCAGTCATTTAAATTTTTCAATTTTCGACATAGTTGAAACTATATCATAAACTAATTTTAATTTTGATTTTTGGTTCTGATTATGCTCTGACACTTTGCCACATGGCAAGATCTAATTGGTCGAGGGGGTCCACTGGGTGCCACTTGAGACGACACCTCATCACTCCGCTACATGTCTGCTTTATCACTGACACCTGGCCGCCACGTGTACACCACCTTAGCGCCAAGTCATTGCCACCGAGATGGGACCTGCCTACTGGACGCTGACTGCACCTGCCATGTGTACGCCACCTGGACTTCTCCATTTCGCATTTTTACTTTCACCATTTCACGGCCTCTAATGGGTGAGCATCTTCAGGTCGCGAAATGGCGCAGGCCGTCCGATCTCCATCCAACATGCTCACTGGTTAACCTGCTGCATTTTTGCCATTTTCATTTTACCATTTCGCAGGGTTTAACGTTCGAGCATCTTTGGTCTATGAAATCATGTGCTTCGTCGGATCATCCTAGACCTGCTCACTGGTTAAGCTGACCTTTCTCTGCAAAATTTGCTTGTCTTCCTTGAGAAGTGTGCTTGTGTGGGGTCCACCTGGTCACCGCTTAGTCACCTCCTCCATCACCTCAGGATACGTGCTCGCGCATGGGCCCACCTTGGGCACCCATAGGCACCATCCATCAAAAGCCTTTATGGCTTAGACATATTACTACTGTAAGGTTTTGCATTTAAATACAAAAAAGAACCACTCCCCAGTGCATGTGGGATTAATAGTTTTGCTTGGAACTTCATTTTTTGAAGCTTTTCATGCAGAGCTTTAATGGCAATTTTTTGAAACTTACATTGCTTAGAAGATTAAAAAATCTCTACTCCTCCTTCTATGCCATATACATTTGCTTGAAAGTTTATATTTGTCTCTTTACTCACCATGTGAACTGCTGGGAGGAGGGCATGTGAGAGAGGAGGTTAACTGTTGAATCATGGAGTTTGAAGTTTGATGCCCATTCCACTTGCCACGCAGGAGGATTAGAAACCATTTACTACAGTTTTTAAAAAGAAAACCTTTTCATCATACCACGCAGAAGATGGCATTACACCTGCCATATTGCATTTGCTTTATGGTTTCAATCTACACCCCCCCCTCTTCACCACGTGAACTGCTGGGAGGCCTTTGCTACTGCTCTCTCCTCTCAAAAACCACGTGAGACTTACTGAAGTCTTCTGCAAACTATTTCAACTACCACGCTGACTTGCTGTTGCTACCAGAAGGAGACCAAGTGAGGGAGGAACTGCATTCATTTTTTAAAATTGTCTGAAGCTTCCTTCAAAAACCACGCCACACACCATAATTTTCTTCCTGTTGGTTTATTTTTTGCTTCCCAAACAATACACATTCAACCTGAAGGAGAGAAAGGAGGGCACATGAGAGAGGAGGTTAACTGGAATTTGCTTTGCATCTTCTACAGTATTTCATTAACCACGTTTTCTTGGAGGTCTATTTTGCTGCATTCCAAACTCTATTTTGCTTTCACTTGGTTTTTTGACTTTATGTGCTGGCTACTACCACGTGGGAGGAGGAAGATTTGGTTGAGATTCATTTGCTTGAAAGTTTTTGTAGCTGCTGCAACACTTCATGGAGGAAGGAACATTGGCCTGGAGATATGCATTCAACTTGACAACATGCATTTGCCATTCATTTGACCTGAAGCCTTCACATGGGAGAGGAAGATGCTGCATTTGAAAAGAAATGTCTATGCCTGCTGGTAACTTCAACGCCCAACCACTGATTTTCCCTCTCTCATCTTGGTTAATTTGGAGTTTTTTTTTATAAAAAAAGTCTCACCAATCATCACATGAGAGGAATCCAGCAAGGGAGCTCCAATTACAATATGCTTTAATCAGCAGCCACAGGGAGGATTCAGCATGAAGATACACATACTGATTGCATTGCTTTGAATTTTTTTAAAATCTGCTCCAATACCCATCGCCTTCCATTTTTCAATATATAAAACATTGGTGGAATTATCTCTCTAAAATTTTTGAGGTTTAAAACTAGTATGCAAGACATACACCATCAATCCATTAACGACCAATAAACTGGAGTCACCTCTCACCATCTTACTGGCGAATTGCAGTTGAGCTAGGTCGGGCCCCAAAGTGGGCTCGACTAAAAAAAATTTTGATTTCACGCAACTGACCTCTGGAATGATTCAAGAACTTTAAACACACCTTTGGAAACGATCGGCATCATTTTCGGATCATTAATCCACATTTTACAACTTTCAGGCGATTACGCCGCATTTTCGCATTTAATCGCGAAGACATAATTTTCAAACCTATCAAAACACCTTTCTGGAGCTCGCCATCTGACAGACGTATACTCTGATATACAAGGATGAATTCTACCAAACGGTTTCTCAAGATGAGTCTCGAGCGAAGAGATATTAATTTTCGAAAATGCCCAACTGGCTTTGTTGACACTGCAGACCTGATGAAATCAATGTCCTGGCAACACATGACGCCTTTCTCAAAAATATCAAACGACCTCCGTAGGCCCTCAAATTTGAAACATAGGTACCTTGAAATACATATTAAATCTTTGAATCCTCAATTTGATCACCAGACTGATAGGATGCAAATGGTGCACTCACAAAAATGGCTACATTAACTGATATATCACTAAAAGTGCGGATAACTAAAAATGATAGCTAAATGAATCCTTTTGAAAACCGATCAAACGGATTGATAGAGGCTTGAAATTTGAAACGTATCTCATCATTTATACCAGCATTAGCCTAGAACAAACATTAGGGCATGACGCTTACTGAGGCAACTTTTACACTTGTACGAAACAGGGCTCCGACTAGCTGTCGAAATAGGGACTAGTCAAAACACACAAACTGCAAACGGATTTGGCTATGAAAACTGAGCAAATGGATTCATCAGGACTTGAAATTTTGAAGAATGACTCACATTTATGCATAGAATTGAATCCACTTTGAATTTATCCATGACGATCAACAGGGCAAAAGATGTAATTGCTCAAAGTAGGTTACTCAATAAAATCTGCATTTGTGCCTAAAATGCACTTCCAGCTCACCCCTCAAACTGGGTACCTCATAAACTTATCCAAATCGAATTCTGAAAGTTGCACATCACTACATAGGCCAAATGAAAGGTATGGGATATGAATCTCGAAACTTACCCCCTAAAAATCAACTGGCTCCATTTTACCCTCTCGCAAACTAGGCCCTCAAATTGACTCATTTAGGTGCTTTTCTGACATGTAGAGAAAAATTTTGAAATGGGCCTCAAAACTTGACTCAATTTTAATGAGTGCCAACAGACTCTTCTTTTCTTTTCCCTACTTTCCTTTTTAAAAACTAGACAACTTTATCTTGGATCTCTTGAAGACATACTGCAATCTTTTTATCAATCTCCTTCAGATTTGACAAAGGATTTGGAGATCTAGGAACCGCATATAGATCCATCAATTTTAAAACATCTAGTGAACCATTATCTTGACCATGCATCTTACTGTTTCATAAATTATTTTAAAAACATGTGCAGTCACTAATTTTTCAGAATCATACACACTTCTCCCATCACTTAACTGAAATTTATTTCAATATTTGAAGCATGCATACTACAAATTTCTTTTCCTTTCTATGGTGACTGTTTCACCTTATAAGGAACATGAATTGTCTCATTAATACTTAAGGAATACCTGGAGAAAAAATTGCTGCTCACTTTACTTCTGACTGGAAATTTGAAGAACTCCTCCAAATCTCAGGTTCGTTCTTACAGAGTCACCACCTCCTTGAAGAGGAATAAATTTTAAACCACTGATCTAAACTCTGAAACACTTTCAGATTTCTGGGTCTCACCACACACAATAGAGTCACCTAATATTTTTCAAATTTCTTAGGAACAAGAATTTCTAGGGTATACACTTTCAAATTTGAAAATGACTTTCAAATTTCTAAACTTCTAAGACTCTTCCCCAAATAAATTTTGGCTAGACTCATGAGTTTCACTTGACAGAAATTTTTTATATCATTCTCCCTAGCAGAGTCACCATTTTTGTTGTTCACCAAAAGTGATTAACCCAAGATCACCTGCAAATCAATCTATGAGAAAGCCAATCTCAATCAATGAAACACTTTAGGGCTTGGACAATATAACATAGGATCCTAAATGATCCTCCTACACTTCAGGTTTTGCTAGACCTAGGGGGGACACCCTTTTGATGCACTTAATCAAACTTGTTTGCTCACCATGACAGCATCAATGAAGCAAATAAACCATTCTACAAACTCAACAAATTAGATAACACATACAGATTGGCTAAATCTATATAAACCACAGATGAAAAAGAGCTTGGAATAAAAGAACACAACCCCTAAACACAAAGGAAAACAGATTTGTCTTTAATTTGTATATCTGAAACCATCCCCAAATCTGTCAAAGACCAGTGCCTTGTTCATTGGGCAACAAAGTCACACACAGAACTACAAAATGTCAATCACAACTACAAATTTGTTTTCCATACAAGATGTCCCTGCATTAATACCTTATACTAATGCATTACTTAATCCATTCACAAAATTATCAGATCTGGGACACATTCCATTATTTATGACTGATTATAGAATTTAAACTCTTCACTGAATAATGCCTACAAACAATCATACAATCTCCTTGAGATGACAAATTATAAGCCTCCTTGAGGATTCAATTCATAACAATGAAATACATGCACAGAGATAATATTATGGGAAATTTAATCATGCCTGACACAAGTAAGACCTGCAACTAGAAAACAATCTGTCATCTTGCAATGTAACCTTTATACCCTGAACAGATCAATAGAAATTTACAAGTTTGGGTCAAGAAATTCAGAAATGGAAGCCATGAAAACTGGAGCACTTCTCACAGAATTTTGGAACCCTTACAATGAGATTAAAATTGGAATAAGAAGGAAGAGGGAAAAGATTAGGTCTGCATAACACACTGCCAAGTGTCCCTTTTTCTAACTGAATTTCAATCCCTTTCTCTTTCCCATGGAAACTACTCCCAAAATATCTAATCTTTGTTGACAAAAAAACTTCATAACTACATTCCTCATCTTGAGAGCTTTCCGGTGATATATAATACTTCATATTTTGGCCAAAACTGGACATCTGGGCAAATTAATCACTCATGTGTGCACAATCATTTAAATTTTTTATTTTTTATATAGTTTGCACTATATATTTATTCTGAATTTAACTTTGATTTTTGGCTCCCCTTTTGCCCTGACGTCCTGCCATGTGGCGGTCTTTGATTCATCGATGGGATCCACCGGGTGCCCTCTGGGATGACACCTTATCACTCTGCCACGTGTCCGCCACCAAGCTACTTTCTCATCACCACGTCATCACCATGTGTCCGCCACCTATGTGCCAACTGTATGCCACGTCACCGCCACCTATGTGCCAACTGGGACAGGACCCACCTGCTGGACTGCCAACTGGCCCTACCACCTGGCTTTCGCCATTTCGCAATGCCTAACGAGCGAGCAACTTTGTCTTGTGAATCAATGCCGACCATCAGATCATCTCCAAGATGCGCAATCTTTAACTCCTTCGGGATCCACCTGTGTTTTTCGCTATTTCGCGGACCTTAACTCACGAGCATCTCCCCTTCGCGAACTTGCGCCGACCGTCGATCTCCTCCAACCTGCTCACCAATTAAGTCAGCCTTCCTCTACAAAATTCATCTGCCTCAGGAACCGTGCCTACGTGGGGTCCACCTGTCTCCACTTGTCAGCCTCCTCGCTCACCTCGAAAAGCGCACTCACGCGCGTGGGGTCCACTTTGGGCTCAACCAACACCATCCATCAAAATCCTTTAAGCTTTGACATTTTAGATGTGTGTGTTATTTGTTATAAATACCACAAAATTCTATTTCCCAGCGAATGTGGGATTAAGGCTTATGCCTGAAAATGCATTTTTTGAAGCAATCTCTGAGTTTTAATGGCGCCAATGGTATTTGTTTGAAAATTTTAAAACCTCCATGTCACGCAAAGTGAGGGGAAATCAATTTTAGACCTCCCATCATTGCATTGGCTGAAGATCTCCAATGCTTGCTTCAAACGCTACAGCCACTAAGGAGATACGTGGGGGGATTGGACTAGCGAATTTGATTAATCTGAAGGTTTTTTGAATGATGAATATCCCCTTCCATCACCACGTCCAGCCATTGCTTGCATTTGATAAAACATGTTTTAACGCCCTCCAAACACCATGCCATGCACAGCAGAGAAAGACAACACAGAGGGAAGGATTTTCATTACACCTGCTAATTGCACTAATTTGTTTTCAAACTGCTTTCTTCACATGCCACGTGAGAATTGCTGAAGTCTTCTACAGTCTTCTCCAACTTCAATGCCATCACGCCAAAAAACTATACCTAGTAATTACATTTTGCTTCCAGTTTAATCAACGCCCTTGTTTCAAACACCACCGCCAGTAGAGAATGGGGAGGCACGTGAGGAGGAATTTGTTGTTGCTGCTGTGAGGATGTTTTGCATTCTGTTGAAGCTTCAACACCTTCTACCAGTCATCACGTGCCATTGGAGATGGGCATTTTGTTTGCTTCTCCCTTCTTCACCACATGAACACTCCAATTTGCATTTTTTGAAGTTTTAAATACCTCTCTCAGCTATCACGTCCACCTTGGAAGTCTTCTGCAACTCCTTCTGTTTGTATTTGCTGATTTCCATTTTAAGTTCTTTCAATTTCTACAATTTCTTCTCCAATTGAAAATTCTTTTCAGAAGCATCTTTCTCCTTAACTTCCAGAACTGTGATTCTTTGTTGAAGCATATGTATCTGTCTTTGAAGCTTCTCAATGATTGATCTGGCACATTCAAGCTTTTTGTTAACTAAAAAAGCTTCCACTAATTCCTCTTCAATTTTCTTCTTTTGAGCTTCCAAAGTATTTATTTTTAAACTAAGCATTTCAATCTCAGCTCCATTAAGTTTGAGATGCCTGTCTAATTCACCAATGCTTGCTTCCTATTCCTTTAGACCATAATACTCAAGCAATTCATTTTCACAACTTTCTTCCCTTTTCGCTGAAAGACTTTGAGTTCATGGAGAGCCCTTGTAAATTGATTTTTCTCCATTACCACTGCCATTGAGTTAGTATTTACCATCATCACTCTTATAACATGTCTCATAATCAAAATCCGCATTTAGATATTCTTAATTTTTTTTATTTAACAAAGTCGCCAATAAAATCAATATACAAGCATGAGCCAAGCCAGGCCCCAAAGTGAGCCTGACTAAAAAAAAAGCGTTTTCATGCAACTAACCTCTGAAATACCTCAGGAACCTTAAAATTACCTCTGGAATCGATCGACATCGTTTTCAGATCATTAGACTGAGTTTTGCAACTTTCAGGTGCCTGTGCCACATTTTCACATTTAATCGTGAAGACGTAATTTTCAAAGTGCTCAAAACACCTTTCTGTACCTCACCATCTGACAGGCGTGTACTCTGATATACAAGCATGAATTCTACCAAATGATTTTTCAAGACGAGTCCCAAATGAAGAGATATTAATTTTCAAAAATGCCCAACTGACTTTGTTGACACTGCGGACCTGATGAAGTCAATTTTCTGGCAACACATGATGTCTTTCTCAAAAATATCAAACAACCTCCTTAGACCCTCAAATTTGAAACACGTGTACCTTGAAGTACATATTAAATCTTTGGATTCTCAGTTCGACCAAACTTCTGACTGGGTGCAAATGGCGCGCTCATGAAAATGGCTACTTTAATTGATATAGCACTGAAAGTACGGATCACTGAAAATGATGACTCAATTAACCCTTTTGAAAACCGATCAAACGGATTGGCAGAGGCTTGAAACTTGAAACATAGCTTGTTATTCATACCAAAAATAGCTCAGAATAAACATTATGTCATAACACTTATTGAGGCAACTTTTACACTTATGTGAAACAGGGCTCTGACTAAGCGCTGAAATAGGGACTTGTCAAAACATTCAAACTGCAAACAGTTTGAGCTTAGTAAACTGAGCAAATGGATTCATGAAGACTTGAAATTTTGCATGCTAACTTACATTTATACATACAACTCAATCCATTTTTAAATTCTTCATGATGATCAACAGGGATAAGGATATAAACACCCAAATTAGGCTACTCAATAAAATATGCATTTGTGCCTAAAATGCACTTTCAACTCACCCCTCAAAATGGGTACCTAGTAAACTTATCCAAACTAAAATCTGAAAGTTGCACATCACTGCATAGGCCAAATGAAAGGTGTACAACAAGTTTCCAAAGCCTTACCCCCGAAAAATCAACTGGCTCCATTTTACCCCCTCTCTAACTAGGCCATTCAAACTGACTCATTTGGAAATGCAAAGAAAAAATTTGAATTGGGCCTCAAAACTTGACTCAAATTTTAATGAGTCTCAACACTCATCAAAGCTAGAATAAAAGATTTCTCTATTAATTCTCCTGGTTGATGACAAACATCAACTGTCTAAGTCTCTAACGGTGGGGGTAGGACTCCAAGTTGCTCTCTGAGATACTAAAATGATTCCTTAGGCAAAGGCTTTGTAAAAAAATCTACAATTTTCTCTTTAGTATTCACATAAACCAGTTTCACTTCATTTTCTTCAACATTCTCCTTTAGAAAATTGAATTTGATAGAAACATGTTTAGTCTTAGAGTGAAATACCGGGTTCTTAGATATATCAATTGCTGCCATATTATCATAGTAGATAGTTATAGTTTACTCACATTTTACCTCTATGTCCTTCAACATTTACTTGATCCATAATACCTATGTATAGGTGGTTGTTGTTGCAACATATTTTGATTATGTTGGTGATAGACCTATACAACTTTGTTTCTTGCTCAACCATGAAATTGGTCTGCTGCCAAGAAAAAATGCTCCATCGGTGGTGCTTTTTCTATCATCCACATCTCCTGCCCAATTAGCATCTATGTATGCACATAAGTCAAAATTTTCATCTCTAGGATAACATAAACCAAGATTTGTAGTGCTTTGTAGGTACCGGAAAATCCTTTTCACTACTGATTCATGATTTTCTTTAGGATTACTCTAAAATATTGAAACAATACATATTGCATTCATAATATCGGGTCTTGTTTGTGTCAAATACAGTAAACCTCCTATCATATATTTGTGTCTAGTCGGATTAACAGGTGTAGATTCATCCTTCAAAGATAATTTATCAGTTGTAGTCATAGGTGTGCTTACCAGTTTACAATTTTCCATGTCAAATTTCTTTAGTAATTCCTTAAAGTATTTAGATTGACATAGGAGTATACCTTTATCAGTCTATGAAATCTGCAATCCTAAAAAGAATTTTATCTCTCCAATCATAGACATTTCAAATTCTTGTTGCATTTTGTTAGGAAAGTCTTTGCACAAACCATCTTCTCCTCCAAAGATTATATCATCAACAAAAACTTCAATAACCAAGATGTCATCATTAGTCACTTTGTAGTATAGATTGTTGTCAGCATTACATTTAGTGTAACCAAGCTTCAAAAGATATTTGTCCAATCTAGTATACCAAGCTCTAGGAGCTTGTTTCATTCCATATAAAGCTTTCCTTAACCTGCAAACCATGTCTTTGTTATCCGTCAAATAAAATCCATCAGGTTGCTCAATGTAAACTTCTTCTTCAAGATCTCCATTTAGAAATGCACATTTAACATCCATTTAATATACTTTATAGTTCTTGTGTGTTGCAAAAGCCAATAAAAGTCTGACTGCATCAATTCTAGCTATTGGTGCAAAGGTTTCATTGTAATCAATTCCTTCTTTCTAAGAATATCCCTTACACACCGATCTTACTTTTTTTCTGATTACCATGCCATCTTCATTAAGTTTATTTCTGAAAACCATTTAGTTGCAATTACATTTTTGTCTTTAGGCTGGGTAACTAATGACCAAGTGTTATTCCTTTCAATTTGTTCCAATTCATCTTCCATTGCTTTAATCCAATATTTATCTTCACATGCCTCATCAATTAATGCAGGTTCAATTTGAGAAATGAGACATACCTCCTCATTTGCCAATCTTCCTCTAGTCATAACTCCTTGAAATTTGTTTCCAATTATCTGATCTTCAAAATGATTCAATCTTACATACCGGGGTGTTTTTACTTGTTGATGTTCCTCAATGACTGTTGAATCTCCAAATGATGTCGGTGTAACTAGATCACCATTCTGTATCGATATATTTACAGTAGGTTCATTTGTGATTATCTCTATTGCCGGTTCAAAGTCTGTGTACTTTGAATTTCCTCTAAATTGTTCATCAATCTTCACATTTGCACTCTCAACAATTTTCTACAATCTCTTATTAAAACATCTATATGTCTTGCTCTTAGATAAATAACCAAGAAATATTCCTTCATCACTTCTAGGATCAAATTTGCCAATATACTCATCTCTTCTAATATAGCATTTACTTCCAAATATTCTAAAATATTTAAGAGTAGGAGTATTACCAAACCATAGTTCATGTGGGCTCTTACCGGTTTCTTCTCTGATGTGAACTCTATTGAATGTATAAACAGTTGTATTGACCGCTTCTCTCCAGTATATATGAGGTAGATTTGCTTCTGATATCATACTTCTGGCTGCATCCAAGATAGTTTTGTTTTTCCTTTCCACAACTCCATTATGTTGGGGTGTCCGAGGTGCTGACAATTGTCTTTTGGTCCCATTCACTTCATATAATGCATTAAATTCCTTAGATGTGAATTCACCTCCTTGATCTGATCTCAAACATTTGATTTTCTTATCGGTTTCATTTTCTACCATCACCTTGAATAGTTTGAATTTCCCAAATGCTTCAGATTTTTCTCTGAGAAAAGTAACCCAACACATTCTATAATAGTCATCAATGATTAGCATAAAGTATCTATCTCCTTGTATTCTTCTAGTTCTTGCTGGACCACATAAATCAGTATGAATTAAATCAAGAACATTGTTAGACTTCTCCTAAATACTCTTGAAAGATTCTCTAACTTGCTTTCCAAATTGACATTCCTTACATACCGGATTGTGAGGTTTAACAATCTTAGGTAAATCTCTAACTACCTTAGTAGTACTGATTTTCACAATGCAATCAAAATTTACATGACAGAGTCTCTTATGTCATAACCAACTTTCATCAATATGTGCAATCCAACATGCTTTCTCATTATTGTTCAAATGAAAGATATCACCTCTAGTCTGATTACCGGTTGCAATTTCCAAACTAGTTTTGTTTAAGATTTTGCATTTACCATTCTTGAATTGTAACTGAAATCCTTTTTCAACTAATTGACCAACACTCAAAATATTATGCTTCAAACCTTCAACATAGTAAACATTATCAGTATTGTGCTTACATCAAAAGATATGGTGCCTTTTCCTTTGATCAAACAATCTTTGTCATCTCCAAATCTTACTAGACCTCCATTGTATTCTTGAAAGGTTAAGAATTTACTCTTATCACTGTCAGATGATGTGAACATCCTGAATCAATGATCCATTCATCCTGATCTTCAACTTTAGCTGCTAGGGCTTGCTCTACCGGTTCAATAGTAGGTGTCAGTTGATCTTCTGTTATAGCAACAAAAGCCCATCCATTGTCTATCGGATCCTCATCAGAATCATCAGTAACTCCTTCATCAACATAATAACAAGATTTGTCTCTATTCTTCTTATATTTGTATTTTTGATAGTCAGGGTTAGGCTTATATGTTCTTTTAGCTTCTTCTCTTAATCTTGCATGTCTATCAGGACATCTGGATGCCATATGACCAATCTTATTATAGTTAAAACATTTAAAGGGTGCTTTACCTTGATACTTCCAATAGGACCTTTAGGCATTTTCCTTGCAAATAGTGCTTCAAGTTCTTCAAGTTCTTCATTTTCTCTCCTGCTTTCTTCAAGTTCTCTTGCATAGAAGGATTTCCAATCAGAATTGTCATGTGATGATGATGATGCAGTTGATGATGATGCCTTGAAATTTAGATCTGTCTTGATAGTAGTAACAGGACCAAATTCCTAAAGCTCAAAAGCTGAAAGTTTTCCAACCAAAGTGTCTCTAGAAAATGATGCATTAGGCATTGTTCTTAATTCATTTATTGCAGTAACTTTTATTTTATATGCTAGTGGCAAAGCTCTTAAAACTTTAGAAACAATCTCATCTTCACTTAAGGTTCCTCCACAACATTGTATACCCAAAACAATTTCATTTACTCTTTCCATAAAAGCAAAAATTCGTTCTTCTTCTTCCATTTTCAAACTTTCATACCTGACCCGGAAGCATTCAAGTTTTGAAATTTTGACTATGGAATCTCATTCATTCAATGTTTCTAGTTTATCCCAAATAGCTTTAGCAATAGATCTATCTGACAATCCCATGACTTTCTGATCTGACAATGCGCTCAAAAGTGCTTCTCTTGCTTTGCAATCATTTTCCTCATCTTTTCCCCAGGTTGGTGGATTAGACTGAGTGGGAGTAAGAGCAATATAACCATTCTTTGTAACCTCCCATATATCCTTTCCAATGCAATTGAAGTGTGTCTCCATCTTGATCTTCCATATGCCATAGTTAGTTCGATCAAGTTTCAGACTATCCTTCTTGAAATAGTTAGAAGACATTGGATCTCCTCAAGTTGTTAATCTTCTGCAAAAAGAGGACTAGGCTCTGATACCAATTGTTAGGTCCTAGAGACAACTGAGACGGGGGGGGGGGGTGAATCAGTTGTCCAATAAATTCAACCAAATTTAACTTAACCAAAACTTAATGCTTAATACTGGTAAACCAAACTTTATGTCGGTAGATAGTTTTAATAGTTAATTGTAATACTGGTAAAGATTAATGCATGAAACAAAAAGACAATAACATCCACAACACATAACACAAATGTGTGTACATGGAAACCCTGTAAGGGGAAAAACCATGGTGGAAATCCTTACCCATAATCAAATGATACTACTGCAGATAGTATGTGTGTACAATATGGATTCTGCACATGCAGAAAGGCTAGCTACCTAGAGGTCACTGCTCAATCACAAAATGAGAGTCACACTGACTACAATTGGATGGTTAAATCCAATAATAATATACTGCACAAGATAGCATCTTCATATGCTGGATTCAGTATCGGTAATGTTCTGATTGCCTTTGCAAAATCCTTCCTTCAACCTTCAAATGATGTCTGCGTGTATAGCTCTGCTTATTTTCGCATTTACCTTATTACAATCCTTTTTGCATTCACAATCCCATCTCCTTTTGATCTTACAAATAAGATCTTACATATATACCATAACCTAAGACCAATTGAATAGGTCGGCTCACTAAAAGATATTACAATAAAATCAATTACAAACAACTCAATATTCGATGCATGATGTTAGCTCAATGCATTTACAATAATAATAAATCATTTCCATAACATGTCGTGCTGATCTGGAATAGATAAGTATGTCGGTGCTTATCCTGGACCTATTTGCCGGTAACAGCAAATATGCAAACTCAAATAAACAATTAACCAAATCGCTAAAACCAAGTGATCAAATAATGTCTTCGACATAACCAAGTAGTTTCCAAGTCATTCCAAGTGTCGGTGAACAATATAATATGTCGGTGAACCAAATACCAGTGACTTGCATAAGTCTCTATTTTGTCGGTGAACATAACCAAAATATCCAAGTGCTAATAAGTGTTGAAAAGTGTTGACAAGCGATGACAAGTGTTGACATCAATGACAAAACCATATCAACATATCCAAAATACCAACAAACATAACATTTCATTAATGCAATCTTCATGCAAATGCCAACAGATTCCTAGTATTTTATAAAATAAAATAAAAATTGTGATTATCAAGACTATGATAAATTATTGAGTTGATATTTTAATGTGACTTCTAAGTAAGGAATTTAAATCAATACATTAAGGTATCTAGCCAATAAGATGGTATAATAGATATTAAGCCATATATAAAGTTACCAATTCTAAAATATTAGTATTGGATCAATTAATTATAAATTGAATGAATTTAAGATTAAGTGGCCATCTTCATCTATTTAAAGACCAAAATTGTCAAGTGTTAGTTCCATTGTTAGAAAAATAAGTACAAATATTATTTCAATTTCTAGAGTCAAAAGTTTAAAATCACCATGTAAAATTATTTTATACTTGATGTAGATAGTATTTAAAATTTGGAACTATTAGATAAGCACGTTGGATGTTTTAGATATATGGTTTAATTAAAATTTCTATGTTAAGCCTTGGATTGTTCCATAGCAACATAACTAATTAAATGGCTCTATATATTGAATTAGCTATGAATGGTCTTCATATGAATCATACATTTAAGGTAATCCATACCTTTACCATGATTAAGCATGTTATACATCGTTATATATATTAAAAAGAAAATTGGTTGCTTTTTTCCTAAGAAAATGTTGGGCATTACACTTGATAGCAAAGACACTGCACTATTCTTATACTCCTCTATTTTCATTATTTATAATAAAGGCACATAAACTTTAATTTGAGGCAATGTCTCTGCAAAGTCAAACATAGGAGCACTTAGAATAGGGTGTGAGTCAAATTTTCTTACCTCTCATTTTGGATTACTCTCTTTGTCAACAAATACATAAGGCTTGGAAGTAGTTTTTGTTGGAGCTTTGATTTTTGCCTTATCACCTTTTGATGTATCCTTTGGAACATATTGCTGATTTTTCTGATATTTGGGAGATTTGGCCTTATCTTTGGGCTTCTGGACTATGGCTAGTGGTTTGTTTGTATTTTTACTTTCCTTGATGTACATACTCATAGATTGTCCATGTTCTGCATTCACAATCTTATTTATTATTTGATAGTTTCCCCTTGCTTGAACAACAACAATAACTATAAGATTTTATTTATTCCTTTCTTGGTCTCCTTAGATTAATGTTCCCTTGCTGGATACTTGTCATATTCATAGTAGCATCTCTATAAGCTTAATTTTTTTTATCTCAAAACACTTATTCATTTAAATTCAAACAATGTGCAACCATCAATGTCACAGTCCTCTATGTCATCATCTGATGAATAATAGGAATCCTTAGCAACATATGGCTGGATTGAGAGCATGTTGATAGTATAGTCAACATCATATTGACTATAATCTTGATCATCAAAATATTCTTCTAGATCTTGAATAGATTGGGCAACCACACACTGTATTGGGGAGTGAGGAAGACTGCATGTTACACACCAAGGACTATCATACACCGTATTTTCACTTGATCTCTTTAGTGGATCAGGGGTTTCCTTTCTTGACCACCCTTTAGCATTGTTACTAGTATTGTTGATGGGTTTTCCATCACGATGATTTATATTATAAGGCATGTCATGTAACTATGGTATGTCATTCCTCTAAAATTTTGGTCTATTGTGAGGAAGTTGTTGGATATTATCATGCATTGTTGTTTCTAGGATATGTTGTTGTCATTGATTTCAATATTCCTGTATTGTTCGGATGATTGCTGATTGGGAGGATCATATGATCCAATTGTAATACCCTAAAAATGGTCATCTAAACCATGGCCCCTAATCTCGACAACATCACCAAGGTCCTAACCAAAAGCAATTAAATCAATCTTGAGCACATTATTAATTCTTTAATCATCAAATATCACATGGAAATCAATTACTCAATATTAATTAAATATTCATTTAATTAATTGAATCATTTCCAAGAATATCATTTTGATCAATTATCCCATTTTAATTTATTAAATATCCTTGCATATTTAATTAATTAATAAAATTGCCATTTAATCATGTAAAAGGAATTAATTTATTACAAAAGAGGAATTAATTACAAAGTAAGAGTTGAATTGAAATTAAAATAAAAGAATTGAATTGAGAGAGAAATCAAACTTGAGATATTATTTCTTTTTCTAAATTTAGAACTTGAAATCAGAAAATCAATTAAATGGAATTACTGAATTATTCTCTAAAATTGGAACTCAAAGCTTTTCAAAAAAAAAAGTTCAGTTGCATTGAAAAGACTCTTTTCTTGAATAAATAAAAGAATTATCTATTTTTATCACAAATGCATGGAATTAATTTATTATTATTTCCAATGCAACTTGGACTTCTAATTTGAATGCATTTCAATTAAACTATAATTGGAATCTATCTCAAGGTTAACTAAACCTAATTTCTCAATTATTTTCAATTAATTCTAAATTGAGCTTTTCTCTTGGTAATTCTCTATAAATTCAGTCTTCAGCTCTCATTCCAATTTACCCTAGAGATTTTTGAGAACACACTTGGAGATTATTATCACTCTAATTTCGCTCTGGGGTCATTGAAGATTATTGTGCTTTTTTAGATTATTTGCATCCATTTTACTTATCCATTATTGCTTGAATTGATTATTTGCTTGAATTATTCATCCATCTTGCATCCATATAGTTATATCATATATATTAAATCCTTCATCTTGGTGTAGTCTAGTCACTGGTATTGCTTATAAAAATCTGAGAGCAATCTTATACTCGCATCTTTTAGAAGGCAATTAGTCGCTTTGTTATGGTTTATTACTTATTGATTATTGATTACTAACCATGCATATAATGACTTAATTGAAGTGTTGTGCTTGTAGCTTATAGACCACTTTTTCACACACACATCTCTGGTGCCCACCATGGGGTAGAAGACTACATTTTTTGGCCTCCAAGACTGACTGCTTGTTTTTTTTGTTATTTTCCAAATTTCAGATTTTTTTATTTTTTGTCTGTACATCTCATACAACAATTACCACAAGCTGAAATGACAAACTGCAGGTGTCATACGAACTGGAATCCTATCTCGTACAAGTTAGGATCTTGTATCGTACAAGTTTTCATTCTGTCATACGACTGTATTTTCTAGTAAAAAAAAATTTTAAAAAGAGGCAAATTTTCATGATTTTTTGATTATTCTAATGACTGACCCTGACTGTTTATCTGTCTATCTCACAATTTTTCACAGCCTAATCAGTTTTTCTAGAACACTTGTCAAAGAATATGCTTGTCGCACAAAGACAATATGACTACTGATTCGTTGTCTTTGCAGGTTGCCTAAGGAGAATTGGCTAAACATCGTGTATTCTTTAAATTCATTTTTAGGAACCTAACTTGCTATCTTGTTAAAGAACAAATCTGTCTTTTGTGTTTTTTAGAAGACTCTGAGAGGTAGGAGAGTAATCTCTTGTCTTTTTCTAGACAATCAGAAATCCAGACCCTTGAGGCTTTTTCTTTGTTTGAGATTTGTACATCTTTAGCAGGCCTGCCCTCCCGAGGGTTTGAAAAACTATTAAAGTCGTTAAAACAAGTGTGAGGGGAACGACCTAAGTGGGAATGGCTAGATGTCAAGTACGCCAACCCACTATTAAATAAATGTGATTTGATGAAAATCAAGTCAACGACAGTGCTCGAGAATAGCTCTCCTCCGTACCTTCAAGTATATTAAACCTTGGTTTTCAAGGCTGGAAGACCTATTAATTGAGTTTATACCTCGACGCACCGAATAGATCCCTGACTAGTTCCAATTAAAATTAGAAGCTACCCGGTTCATCTCTGAAAGGGGGATATTCTTTGTTCAAGAATGATAGTAACTCTCCTAAGATACTTGTCATTTCATGCCCCCATTAGCGTTTGGAGTCGGATAATATGGTGTTTGGAGTCCATTGCGTGAGACTCAGTGGTTGTATTTTGATTAGCTATTGGGTGTGTACCTGAGTCTACAAGAAAAGGTTTTCTTTCCTCACCAAATTCCTTAGGGTTTGCATGTTGTGATTGGAGTCACTATACATACTACTTGTTTTCAGTGTTTCCATCCCTGAAACAAAAACTCAAATACCAAAAATTGAAGAAGACAAGAAACAACTCAGTGATTTGAAACTCTATCTGTGTCAGAAACTAGTCCATCCTAAGTTGAAACTTTGTCTGTGTCAGAAACTAGTCCATCTTAAGTCGAAATTCTGTCTATGTCAGAAATTAGTCCATCCTAAGTCAAAACTCTGTCTGTGTTAGAAACTTGTCCATCTTAAGTTGAAATTATGTCTGTGTCAGAAACTTGTCCATCTTAAGTCGAAACTTTGTCCATGTTAGAAACTTGTCCATCTTAAGTTGAAACTCTGTCTGTGTTAGAAATTAGTCCATCCTAAGTCAAAACTCTTTCCATGTTAGAAACTTGTCCATCTTAAGTCAAAATTCTATATCTTGGTCCAAAATCAATCCATCTCAGAATTGGTCATACTCAGTTATCATACTCAGCAATCGAAAAACTCAAAATTTCTAGGCTCTGTCCTATGAACAGTCGTACGAGTCTGATAATTTATCATGCTACACCTAATCCTATCTCGTACAAGTCTTCTGATTTGTCATCCTAGACCTGATCCTGTGTCATATGAGTCATTTTAATCTGTCATCTGGTTCTGTATCATGTGTCGTACAAAACAGAACTACTCTGAGTCTTTTGTCGTCCTACACATACCCATCTATCGTACAATATGAGACAACAACTTGTATGAAATAGAACTTTTGTCATCCTGTAGCTGCTAAATTATCGTCTGACTCAAAAAATTCATGCCGTATGAGTCTCTGGTTTTGTCAGAATAGAATAGTTAAATATGTCTAAAAATAGCTTATAGCGAACATAATACTAGTTATCAATTTTCCTAAGCATAAACAGATCAAAGCAATATACCTCTACCATTTGCGTTGCACGATTTGGTTCATCATATTTCAACTAGTTCAATCAACTACCTATCAAATTTTAGTCACTTAGATAACGTCTTATACAGGATAGATCATTCTTGAAACCACACTGAATCTTACACTAAGCTTAGAATCAACTTAGATAAATGTCTTATACAGGATAGATCGTTCCTAAAACCAAACTGAATCTCAGTTGTTTCTCCCAAACAATACATTAACTGAACAACTAGCTCTCAAAATTGATCTTGACCTCTGCATCACAAATAACTTTAGGTCACACTAATCCATAAAAATGCCTACACAAACCAGGAGTTCTCGTAAGAAAGAAGCCAAAGGCAAAGGGATACCCTTTTCATACACCGATAATCCATTTTGCAAAAAGGATCCACTCACTAACATATAGTCGTCATCAGGCGAATCAATTTTTGATGAGCCTAAATCTCCCACTATATATGAGATGGAACACAATGACGGAAATAGGGATGATAATAACATTCCCGAAAATGATAATGATTCCTCATCATCAAGTGAGGCTAACGAAGACAATAAACCTCCAGAAAAGGAAATCCTTGACTGTCAAAAGGACAAAGACTTTAGAAAAATGATGAAAGCTATCATGACCCAAGATAAGGAAGACTATTTCTTAGAACTAGCAAAACAAGGTGCTAAACTTCCTACTAGATATGATGTTCAGACGCTCGTTACTAAAAAGAAAGAATCACCTATACTCATGGTACACAAACAATTACTAGCCTTACAAATGGAGGTCACAGAACTGAAGAATAAGGACAAGTCCCCAAAACAATATTCTTTGAAAATGATATGTCCCTTTCCTTTTGACAAGAATCTATACATGCCTCCATTTCCCTCATGAGTGGAGATCCCAAAATTTGATAAGTATGATGGTACCTCATATCCCCAAGATCATGTCAGAGAGTTTTGTGTCACCTGTATGGAGTTCATCCATGATCAAACGTACCTCATGCACCTCTTCCCAACGAGTTTAGGGGGTCAAGCAATGGAATGGTTCTCAAGTCTACCCAAGGGAATAAAAAATGTTTGAAGAGCTAATCCAACTATTTTTACAATAGTACTCATACAACATTCGATATCCTATGAATATGATTGAGCTTTGCAATACTAAACAAAAAACAGGGGAGCCTCTTCTTACTTTCCTCCAATGCTGGAGAAAGATGTTTTCTAGGTATTCTCGACCTATCCTAGACTCTGAGAAAATGGATATATTTGTCAATAACTTGGTCTCCGAACTGAAATATAGTATATAAATGCAAGTACACCCATAATTTAACAAAATGGTAGATAATGTTATTCGAATGGAAGATGTGCTCATAAACAAGGGGGATATCACACCTTGGAAAGAAACACAACCAGGATCTAGCTCTAAATAGAAGAACAAGTATTGGAAGTTTGGCAAAGACAGTAACAAGAATGTTGTTAATGATGGAGTAGTAGACACTATCAAAGCCAACTCAAAATCCACAATATTCAACTTGGCTAGTGGTACACAAGCACTTAAAGCCGTTGAGGCTACAACAGAAAATCCGCCAAAGAAAACAAAGGAATGGTTCAAAGAAAAGCCTTGGCTTTCCAAACCTAAGCATGATTTTACTCCTCTCGAAGAATCATATTTATCCACTTTCAAAACTCTATTGGCAAACAACTTGATAACACTACCAGATAACTCCAAACCATATGATCCAGAAGTTAAACCAAGATGGTGGAGAGAAAATGAATACTATGACTTCCATTGGAATAAAGGTCATAACATAAACAATTTCATGAAGCTAAAACATGAGATTCAAGATCTCATATACGCTGGTAAAGTTGTTGTTGGGAATCATCCGACTAATGCAGGTCATAAAGCATTTAAAGACCCTTTGCCTATTTAGGAACAAGGTGATTCTTCAAAGACCAAAGGAGGTGCCAAGGTAAATTATACTTATGCTAGTCAGGACAACGTTATCAACATGATTGAGCCTTCCCACTCAGAATATTGCAATGTGATTATAGTTCAAGATAAACCAAATGAATCACGATATGCGAGAGCTCTAACACGTTCTTAGAAGAAAGTTACCCTCCAAGGAGCTAGTTCTTCCAATCCATCTCAAGCAACATTGAACCCATCGGCCTTGCCAAACAAACAAAAAGAATCAACCTTGGACAAATTTAAAAGGTTAACTTCATCATCATCTTTTGGATATAGTTTTGTTGAACAGTTGAAAAGGACAAATGCTCAAATCTCAATCTTTGAATTGCTAAAACTCTCATCTGGTCACAAAGAGATCCTAGACAAAGCATTGCTCACCACCAACATTCCAAAAGATTTAGACATTGATCGGTTTCAATCTATGGTGGGTCATCTGACTTCACCTCACTATCTGACCTTATCTGAAGAAGATGGTAACTCACTAAATCATCCACATAGCCAGCCATTGCATATTGAATCCATGATCCACAAACACATAGTCAAACATGTTTTGATCAATGGAGGCGCAGGGTTGAATATATGTACTTACAGTTTGCTTACACAACTAGGATTCTCTGAAAATGTCATTGATCCTGGCAAGAAAATAACAATAAAAGCCTATGATGAGGAAGAAAGGACTTCTAAAGGTTTGGTATCATTACCTATCATAGTGGGACCAGTAGAAAGAGATGTCCTTTTCCAGGTTCTTGATATTCCATTATCATATAATATATTACTGGGCAGGCCATGGATTCATGAAATGAAGGCAGTACCGTCAACATACCATCAATGCTTAAAGATTCCTTATAATGGAGCTGAAGTCAGTATTCTTGCTGATACAAATGTCATATGTAATGCATTGACAAAAGGTGCAGATACTTTTGTGCCTCATAATAGGGCAGCCTCTCCAAATGTAGATCTAGAAACATTGATGAAAGACTTAGAAAAGAGATTGAAGATTACAAATACCGGCATGGATAGCTACAAGATAGAACTAGTACTTTCATTAGTTTCTCTCCCTCCATCACCAAAACAGTTGGGCAAGCCATCAGAGGCTATGAGAACACAAACTTCAGCTCCGAATACCATATATGATGGTCTCTTTATACAGTCTTCTACCTCCTTGGCAGATGAAATAGAAGAAGATGTTGTTCTTAACTGGCTCTTTAAGGAAGATAGTCAAAATGAGGAGGTACAACATTGTGAGATTTCCTCAAACCAATATGGTCCTGGCTACAAAATGATTCAACGCATGGGGTACTCAGGTATTGGTCCTCTGGGCAAACAAAAGGAAGGTATTACTGAACCAATTCAGCTACAAACCAAATCCACAAATGATAAGGCTGGACTGGGTTACGATCCGAAAAAGACATCAGATTAAAATCATGTTTCTAAGTCTAAGTGGAAGAAAATAATATCGCCTTTAACATTACAGGAAGTAGACACTCAACAAACAAAAGCAGAGTGTAGAAAAGAGAAAGAGGAATCAGTAGTCAAGAAAGAAGAAACAGTCAATACTCAAGCTTCGATGGTATCAGCTACAATAATACAAGAAGTTGAGGTCCCTGAGGATATAAGAGATGAAGTAGTAAGAATCAGAGAATTGTTTGCATGACTAAAAGTTCCAGTCACATATACTGGCAGGCAACAAGTAGATGATTCGGAGACTAATTCAAATGAGTATGAATGGGGTCCTGACCACCTCTCAGACACATCCACTACAGAAACTCCAGAAGAGTCTAGCAGTGTCATAGATGATACTCAAGAGCTGATGCACATAAAACTAGAGAAAGAAATACAAAAAATTAGACAAAAGAGACAAGCAAATTATGAACAAGGACTAAAAGAAGAAAGAATACCAGAAAGCTTGTCATCTCTATACCCCTATCCTAAAATAGAACAAATCAGGTATAGCACTACACAAGAAGAGTTGGAAGCTACAAGAAAAAGAACCAGTTATTAGTCCAGAAGAAGTTGAATGGAGTAGACGATAGAAAATCATAGAAACATCAAGATCATGTCAACGGGTGTATCAGATACAAGTGACAAATGAACCACAACATGAAGGAACTTGCAGTATTAAAGATGTTGGTGTTGGTACCATACATACACTTATTAAATCACTTGAAGAAGACTCAGAAACTTCACCTGATGACTTTGATGACAGTCCTATTCAGGACAATATCTACTCAGCCTCAAATTTTGAATCAGTTGATACAAACAATGAAAATTTGTCTACTGATCTTATCGTTGTTAAACCACAATATGACGTCTAGCTTGGCGTAGTGAACGATGTTACAAGTATGTCTATCAGATTAGATCAACTAAATATTAACGTGAACTTTAATAATCATGAGCTGACTCTTCCTGGTCTCGAGACACTTACGCAAGGTATTCTTCTGGAACTCGACTTTTTGATCCGCCACTATGATAACAATATCATGAATGCTCTTGAACCTATCCAAGATTTATCCTTAGTACATCTCGAATTGATTGACTGTACTTTACAAAACTAGCCCATGAATATACCTACTTTTGCCAATGACTATATGTTAGCCTATTATCTCAATGCAGTCAAACCTATAGACTCTTCCACCAGTGAACATAGTGAAAACATGACTGAAGCAGATATCAAGTATCTTAGTCACAAAAACAAGAAAAATAAAAATAAAAGATCAGATGGCGAAAACCACATTGTGGCGGTGTCAGAATCTAAAAAAGAGAAAATAAAGGATGTACCTAAAGGTGAAAACCTCTCTGAGGTGCCTGAAGGTGAGATACTTGATATACTGCCAAGTCAATTCCAGGAGAGGTCCTCCATATTGATCAAGCCAACTCAACCAGTGAACATTGGGAGTCAAGAGACATCACACATCATTCATGTAGCTCAATCACTATCAGCAGAAGAATTGAAGGAGTTCACTCAGCTATTCTTAGAAAATAAAATAAACTTTGCATGGACGTACTCTGATATGCTAAGCTTGGATCCTGATCTCATTATGCACCATCTTTCAATCACACTAGGAGTAAAACCAGTTAAGAAAAAACTTCGTAAGATGCACCCGCATGTAGCACTATTAGTCAAGGCTGAGCTAGAAAAACTGCTCAAAGCTGGATTCATCAGAGCTATAGATTATGCTGAATGGATTTCAAACATAGCATTTGTGTCAAAGTTAGACAAGTCTATTAGAGTTTGCAATGACTTCAGAGATCTTAACAAAGCTTTTCCGAAGCACGACTTTCCATTGCCAAATATTGATATGATAGTCGACATGACTGCTGGGTATGAGATGTACTCACTAATGGACGGATTATCCGGATACAATCAAATCAAAATAGCTCCTGGAGATCAAGAAAAGACAGCTTTCACCTATGCATGGGGAACCTTTTGGTGGAACGTCATGCCATTTGGGCTAAACAATGCAAGAGCAACCTATCAAAGAGCAATTACAACTATTTTTCATGACATGATGCATAAGAATATGGAAGATTATGTTGATGACAAGGTAGTAAAGACTATGAAAAGATCAACGCATATTCAAGAGTTAGGTCCTATACTTGATAGAATGGAAAAGTTCAAACTCTGGTTAAATCCAAAGAAGTGTGCATTCGAAGTGACATCTAGTAAACTAATTGGCTATATCATTTCAAAGAAGGGAATCGAGGTTGTTCCTGAGAAGGGTCAAGCTATAATGGAAATGTCACCTCTGAAGAACATCAATCAAATGAGAAGTCTAGAGGGATGTCTCCAATCCATCAGACGATTCATTTCTCAGCTAGCAGACAAATCTCAACCTTTCACAAAGGTATTGAGAAAAGGAGTAATATACAAATGGGATCAGCAATGTGAACAACATCTTTGGCAGATAAAAGAGTACCTATCAAATCCACCGATATTGATGCCACTGATTCAGGTTGAACCACTAATCTTATATATATCAACAACTAATTCATCACTTGGGGCACTTCCGGTGCAGCAGGATGACAACCAAAAGGAATGAGCTATTTATTACATCAACAGGACATTGGTGTCTTATGAAATGAACTACACTATAATAGAAAAAGAATGCTTGGCATTATTCTTTGCATCACAAAAATTGAGACACTACATGCTAGCACATTCAATCAAGCTAGTGGCCAAAATAGATCCACTCAAGTATCGTCTCCATAAGGCAACACTTACAAGAAGATTAGCGAAATGGGTCATGATCCTTACAGAATTTGACATTGAATATGTGGAATGCAAAGCCATAAAAGGACAGGTAATTGCTGATCAACTTGTTGAAGCTCCACTTGAAGACTCTTGACCACTACACATAGAGTTTCCAGATGAATCTATAATGCACCTTACTCAACAACCATGGAAAATGTTCTTTGATGGGTCCTTTACCCAAAATGGTTCAGGTGCTGGCATATTATTCATTACTCCTCAAAAGTATTCAATCCCAAAGTCTTATAAGATTCTATTCCCTTGCATGAACAACATTGCAGAATATGAAGCTCTGGTGAATGGGATAAAACTAGCTATTGAATGGAAGGTTGTAGAATTGTATATCTATGGAGATTCTCAACTAGTGGTTAATCAAATCAATGATACATATCAAATTTGAGATGAGAAACTGATGCCTTACAAGAGGATGGTTGATAATCTTAAGAAGTATTTTGCTTTTGTATCATTCCAATAGATTCCTAGGTCCACAAACAAAGCAGCAGATGCTATGGATACCTTGGCATCTATACCTGAGTTACAGGAGTCTAATTTTTGCTTTGATTTCCTAGTGGAAGAGTTATATTACCCTGCTTATGATTCTCCTGAGACCCAAATAGTCTGTTCTATTATTGGACATGACTCATCCTGATACAGCCACATCTATTCCTATCTATGCGACCAAATTATCCCTGGAAATCTTACCCAAAATGAGAAAAGAAACCTAACTCGGAATGCTTCGTGGTATGTTATCATAGTTAACGATTTATTTAGACAAGGTTTGGATGGTACATTGCTTAGATGTCTAGAAACTAAAGAATCTAAATGTGCATTATTGCAAGTCCATGAAGGTATTTGTGGATCTCATTTGAATGGCCTTACTTTAGCTCGGAAACTACTATGGGCTGGCTACTACTGGTCAGACATGGAAAAAGATGCCACCAAATTTGCTAAGACTTGTGAGAAATGTCAACTTCATGGAAATCTCATACATGCCCCGGCAAGGGACCTCATACCATTTATTACACACTGGCCTTTTTAGCAATGGGCCTTTGATCTCATTGGTTAGATATATCCTACTTCATCCAACAGACATAAATTCATCATAACTGCCACTGAGTATTTCACCAAGTGGGTAGAAGCGGCTCCGCTCATTAAAGCAACTGGTAAACAAGTCGCCTTGTTCATCCTGAACTATATCATTTGCAGGTATGGGATACCTTCGTCCATCATGACTGATAATGGAGGACAGTTTAAGAATAAAGATTTGGATGAGATTTGTGAGAAATTCAAAATAAAGCAGCACTGGTCATCGGTATATTACCCTCAAGGTAATGGACAAGTTGAGGCGTCTAACAAAAACCTATTGACTATATTGCATAGAACAGTGAACAAATCTGGGAAGGATTGGCATCTGTAGCTCAATCCTACACTATGGGCTTACAGAACAAGTATCAGAACACCTATTGGGGCTACACATTTCTCTTTGGTGTATGGGTCCAAAGTAGTACTACCTATTGAAGTAGAAATACCATCTCTAAGAGTTTCTTTACAAGGTCTTGTTACTGATGAAGATCATAGAAAATCTAGATTGCAAGAACTTGAATTGTTGGATGAGCATCCGCAAGTGGTGTTTGATCATCTCAGAGTATATCAAAAGAGAATGTCCAGAGGATATAACAAGAAAGTTAGACAAAGAGAATTTCAGGTTGGTGATCTAGTTTTGAGAGAAAATCCAAAAAATCAATAGTTTTGCTACAATAAAGGGAAATTTGAACCCAACTGGCTGGGTCCCTACATTGTTACTACAGTATTCAGCTCTGGTGCCTATCAACTCTCAAACTCGAAAGGAGAACAGCTCCGTGAACCAATTAACACCATTCACTTGAAGAAATTCTTCGCTCAGCATTCTCTGTGCCACCAACTTGTACAGCTGGAAAAAGTCCTTAAAAAAATCAAAAAAATCATAAAATACAAAAAAAAAAAAAACAACATCAAAAGAAAAAAAAATAAAAAGAAAGAAAATGCCCTGGTGAAAACCTAGTAAATAGGTACCTTGGTAAAAAAAAAATAGATAATCTAAAAATAGATAAGACTTGAAACTGATCAGTATCCTAGTCTTAGGTTACTCGACAGAGCAATTTACATATCCTAAGCAGTGTCAAACAAGTCATCTTTCCGTCAATGAAACTTGGTCATCCACTCTGAGTCAGTCACCTGTTTCCTAACTACCAAAGAGATTTTATCACTGAGTAAACAAGCAAAAAAACATAACGGAAAACAATCACTAAACAAATTGGGCTATGGATGAAAATTTTCTTTGTGTGTTGTCTTTTATATTGGTTTTCACTTATTATCCCTCTGAGTGACTCGAGGAAGTCTATTGTGACTAAGAGGAGCAAGGATTGGGGGCATAATATTTTCTTTGTTTTCTACTTGTAGGAATGATCCCAATGATCTAGAAACATATAAATTAGCTGGGTGTCTGTGATAAGAGCCTTCACAACAAGGTGAAATCGCCTCACATACCTTGACTCCGCTTATTTGTATTCTACAGGGAGGTCCATATCATTTCTTTGTCTGTTTTGAGGGAATTTCTCTTATGATGCAATTCGGGTCCCTGCGAAATCTATTTTAGGATATGAATAAAAAAAGGGTCATTGCGGACAAGATAATTAATATTGCACATTGAAAAAGAAAGGAACTCTAACCTACCTATTGTGCTCGTTATGCTCAGTGATGAATCTTAAGTATTTTAAATCCAGTGACTAGGTTTAGGATGCATTTCGCATATCATTTTGCATATCATTCTGCATTTTTGAGAATTTAGAGTGATTTCGGTATGGTAATAATCTCTTTATCTTCTGAATGAGAGCTGAAAGCATCATCATTTCTTACGCTAAGTGGTCTATTTATCATCATTTCTTCAATCAAGTACTTGTGTTTTGAGATGTTAGCTGCATACATAACATTTAATATAGCTTCATACATTTCATTATTTACTCATCTGCATTCATCTTATTGCATAGAAAAATGAAAACATTGCATTACTCATATTACTCATTACTCATTCATTTATTTGCATATGAAAAGGACCAAAAATAGAAATCCATAATCATTTGCATTACACACATTCATACTAAAAAGAAATGCATACATATAGACTAAAGCATATAAAAGACATCTCATAAACAAATCAACACAAGTATGATGAAGTCAAATCAGATCTTGTGTATATATATATATATATATCATGTCAAGTCTAAAGGTACAAAATGATGTTGAATGACATATACAAACTCCCACCGGAGCAAGAATTGTATAGGCTACAAAAAAATGGGTGTGTCTACAAAAAATATATTCGAGCTACAAGAAGAATATCTAGCTCTGAGCCTCTCCCTCATTGCTTGGTGGAGGAGGAGGAGCCTGATGACTGAGATCATGTCGAGGTGCCCGAGCTCCCTCAGAATGTGCCATATACTAAGAATAAGAAATCACCTGCTGTACTAATGGAATGACAATCCTATATGCTAGGATATAGTAGGCTACCCTATTGTTCTGATGCAAAACCTCTTGTTGGAGGGTGTCTCGCTCCACTCTCACTGCCGCAAGTTGACGATCACGCTCTGCTCTTAGCTCAGCCAACTGCCGATCTCTCTCATCCCTCACCTCTGCAAGTTGTCAGTCTTGCTCCACCAGCTAATTCTAAGCCACTGTCAACTGTGACTATAGCTCCGCAAGACGTGCTCTCATCGACTATCCTGTGTCTGTCCCCTGCTCTCGCACCGGCTCTCCACCTCCAGTACCAAACCTGTCTCAGAGCTGCTCGCTCCTCCTCGGCTCCACCCAATCTCACTCCTACTCTCCCAAGAGATCCACCCTCACCCCTCTGTTGTCCACCCTCAACTGGAACCCTACTGCTACTAGCACCAGGATCCCCACTTGTCTACCTCAGAGCCTTGGCTCTCTGTCCCTGTCCCTATCCCTGTCTCTATCCCTATCTCTATCCCTGTCTCGGACCCTATCCCTGTCCCTGTACCTGTGCAGGGACATCATCCTCAATATCCTCTATGCGAGGTGCCTACTCACCCGGATCAGTAAACCTAGGAAAAGGATGCTGCTAGAACCACTCTCTGTACTGGGGAAATACCTTTGCATCGGCAACATCATCCATATAATCTCATCTAAGGAATTGTAGACCAGTCAGCTCCTGCATGGCCAAGGCATAAGATAATCATGAATACCATCCCTATCTCTCCTCATTCACATAACGCACATACGTTATATACTACTGCAAGATTCGCTGAGGCCGACAATACTGCCTCATCACCCATGATTTAATGAACCGCTCCACAATGGTTGCGATCTCCCAATAAGTGGGTGCATGACAAAAAGGTCCCTGTAGACTAGCTGCCAGTCATCCCAAGGCTCCAAACCTCTATACAATCTCCACACTATGGCTATCAAATTGTCTAACTATCACCACCAAAAATATGTCTTTCCCAGATGGGGCTGCGTAATATAACCGGCATACCTGTATATAATTGGTTGCCCGAGCTCTCTATTATCATCTACCACCGGCCCACAAATGGGAAGATGCTCCCAAGCCCAAACCTGTAAAATATACACACCTATGACCATTCTCTGAAAATATCTATACATGATCTCATGCATCTCGCGATACATGTGAGCTAGCAAGCAAGAACCCCAGCCAAGCCTTTGAGGGGTCTCCATCAATCTCATCAACATCTTGCCCCAACCATAGTGGAAACCCTGCTGCCCTCTATCTGGCATCATAAAACAACCAATAAATCCTACTAGAACACAAGCCAAAGGAAACTCCTCATTGTATCTGCTCATTAATATGTCCCAACTAATGGAACGAGTCAAAATGTCAGGATCTCTGAAGACATGCCTCACTACCTGTAATCCTGGAAGGTGTCCTGAATTGTAATCCACCTTATCCCTAGCAAAAGGGATATGGAGGATCCTATATACATCCTCGGGAGTAATAGTCAACTCCCCCACCAACAAATGAAAGGTGTTATGCTCTGAATGGAAACGCTCTACCAATGTCGTGAGCATTCCGTGATTCACATAGATATCTGGCAAACCAAGAAGATGAGTCAAACCACATACATCAATATGAGCCTACTCAACCTCAGATAAATGTTGAAATAATGCCATAGTAGGAGGATAAACACATCTAAAGAGAACAGGAGGTAATCAAACCTAGAAAAACCCAACAACGAAGCATCAGAAAACATTCCAAATTGGCCTACAAGAGAAGTAAAACATCAAGAAAATCCAACTAAGTCAAATGCAAAATCAAATTTTCACGTTTAGACCTTCAAAAATGCTCACTGTCTCCCAAATGACAAAACACAAAGGGATAGAATCTCGTACAAGTCAGGAATAGCTCTTGTACGACAAAACAACCCCAAACGACAAACTATTGGGTTTCGCATGACAAAATGGTCATTTTACAGATCTGTCGTACGATACAAGGGTGCACCCCAAATGACAATTCTAATGACTTCAAATGACAAAAGAAAATTTACCAATTACTTGTACAAGACAGAATCCTATCTCACATGATAAAATGTGAAACTTGACCCCACACATGCGAAAAACTTGAAAAATGAGCAAAAAAATTCAAAATTGAAAACATAAAGAGGCTTAAGATCGATCACTTACCGTTGGCTCATAGTCTTGGGGTCGATTATGATGTCTCTAGTGCTCAAATCGATGTTGATGAGTAGGGACCACCATTTTATTCACATAAAGCTTTTTGAATTTTCAAACTTGGAGGGTTAAAATGATTTGAAAATGACACTTTTGTCCCATATATAGCCAAAAGCCTAATTTTTCAACTTGCTCTGATGGACATGAAAATTGTACCCTTAGCTAATTTGACCACTCTGATTCCATTTTCAGGATCAAAATCAAAATTCGAGATCATTTTACTAGTCAATTTCACAATTTGGACCGCTTAGCACTCTTTTCATCAAATGCTCAATCTTTCTTCCAATTGCGCTCAATTTCAATGCTAAATATCAATTTCAATTCTACACATCAACTTTGCGCTCAATTTCTCATCAATCAATGCCAAATTTTTCAAAATATTTCTCAGAGTCAATTTGCGCTCAAATAACTTATTATCACTAACAATTTCCTATCATGTACCCTTGCTATCTTTCGATTTCATTCCCGAGGGGGCATACTCATGGCCTTATGACCTCACATCTTCAATGTCGAGAACACTTTTTTTTTCAAATCTTCATCAAAAGTCAAGCAAAATCTTTTTAAAGAAAATCAATTCTCATTGCTAAGGGGCATCTCAGCTTCATCGCTTCACATCAAGTTGAGATCTCTTGATTATCTAAATCGAATCATTTGCTAGGGGCATATCAATTTCATCGCTTCAAATCAAGCTGATATTTGTCTTTCATCTGAATCAATCTCTTAACGTTAATCAGTTTCATCGCTTCAAATCAAATTGATTATTCATTTAAACTTAATCAAAATATTAAAGAGTATCTTTGATCACACTCAATCTAAGCAGGTGTTCAGTATTTTTCTCTTGATCAAGTTGGATAGTTTATCTTGATCGTGTCTTGATCAATCAAGTTCAAGATTGATTTTTATCATCACTCACTGCATCTAAGTTTAATAAAGTTCTAGATCAGTAAGATCCACTTCTTGATCAATCAAGTTCAAGTTTGGTATCTTTTGTTTTCTATCGTTCCTCAATTCAATCAAGTTCAGGAATGGTATCGCTTTAATCAGACTTCATTCAACTTTGTCGCTTCAAATCAAGCTAAACACCTTGCTCTTCACCTAGTTGTGATCATTCAAGTTCAAAACTGACATCTCCTAGACATCACACATTCTTTGAACCAATGTGCTGCTTGCACATTAATTCAAAGAGGGGCAAATGTAATACCCTAAAAATGGTCATCTAAACCATGGGCCCCTAATCTCGACAACATCAGCAAGGTCCTAACCAAAAGCAATTAGATCAATCTTGAGCACATTATTAATTCTTTAATCATCAAATATCACATGGCATTTAATCAATTACTCAATATTAATTAAATATTCATTTAATTAATTGAATCATTTCCAAGAATATCCTTTTGATCAATTATTCCATTTTAATTTATTAAATATCCTTGCATATTTAATTAATTAATAAAATTGCCATTTAATCATGCAAAAGGAAATAATTTATTTCAAAAGAGGAATTAATTACAAAGCAAGAGTTGAATTGAAATTAAAATAAAAGAATTGAATTGAGAGAGAAATCAAAATTGAGATATTATTTCTTTTTCTAAATTTAGAACTTGAAATCAGAAAAGTAATTAAATGGAATTATTGAATTATTCTCTAAAAATGGAACTCAACGCTTTTCAGAAAAAGAAGTTCAGTTGCATTGAAAAGACTCTTTTCTTGAATAAGTAAAAGAATTATCTATTTTTTATCACAAATGCATGGAATTAATTTATTATTATTTCCAATGCAACTTGGACTTCAAATTTGAATGCATTTCAATTAAACTATAATTGGAATCTATCTCAAGGTTAACTAAACCTGATTTCTCAATAATATTCAATTAATTCTAAATTGAGCTTTTCTCTTGGTAATTCTCTATAAATTCAATCTTCAGCTCTCATTCCAATTTACCCCAGAGATTTTTGAGAACACGCTTGGAGATTCTTATCACGCTAATTTCGCTCTAGAGTCATTGAAGATTATTGTGCTTTTTTAGATTATTTGCATCCATTTTACTTATCCATTATTGCTTGAATTGATTATTTGCTTGAATTATTCATCCATCTTGCATCCATATAGTTATAGCATATAGATTAAATCCTTCATCTTGGTGTAGTCTAGTCACTGGTATTGCTTATAAAAATCTGAGAGCAATCTTATACTCGCATCTTTTAGAAGGTAATTAGTCGCTTTGTTATGGTTTATTACTTATTGATTATTGATTACTAACCATGCATATAATGACTTAATTGAAGTGTTGTTCTTGCAGCTTACATACCACTTTTTCACACACACACCAGTTTGTAGTGTTCGTTTGTTGATCACTATTTTGCAGATTATGGTATATCCTCTGGTATACTATAGTGTGATCATATCTGGTGCTGAGATTTTGGGATATTTCTTATGATGGTCTTGTGTATCTTTATTTTAGATGGTTCATGATTTGGTACTCCACAAGTTATCTTTCTTCGTGATAGTTTTTGATTGGTTATGTTCTTGAGCTTTCAGACGTTGACCAAGGAAGATTTTAAAAGTGGTGTTGGTGCAGTTGTTCCTAGTGATTCTAATATTCTTGCTGGTGTTTCCTAGTCATGTCATATTTGTTTTGGCAAGACACATTGATCATTGTGTAAGTTTTGGTGGTTTCTATCAACCGGTGATGATTTATGTGTTATGTGGTATTTCTAGTTGTGTAGCGTGTTGCGGTTAATCTTGGCATGATTTTTGGTGGAGTTGTGCATTTGGGAATTTGATTTAGGACCATACTATGCGATGTAAATCATTATATTGGTCTGGTGGTCAATCTTTGTATCATGTGATGTAAATTTGTAATTGACGGTTGAGGGTTTAGCTGACCTTATTCTCAAGGTTGTATATATAAGCGATGTAGTCATGTAGTTTGTGTGTCAATGTTGTGTCTATATTATCCAAAAGAGGTATGTGTGTGAACAAGGTTTTTATCCTTCAGTGTTGAGTTTGTGGTGAGATTGGTGTTGCAGGGTAGACATTTGTGCTTAAGTAGAACTGTAATCAAGCATTTGGAGATGCTACTCTTTCAGTTCATTTCTTCTGGATTGTAGTCTGAATCTTATTGTAAGTCAGTGAGACTTCCCTAAGGGTTGTAGCCTTCCAAGCCATTATCATTTGAGCAATGATCTCTAGCGAGTGTGCCTGAATGTGTGTGCATTCCCCATTGTAATATTTTCACATACTACTGCAAAGTATCATCTTACGGTGGGTAGGTTCCCAACATGGTCTTTCCCTTAATCAGGTTTTCCATGTCAAAATATTGGTGTCGTGTGTTGTGCTTATCTATCTTTGTAATGGTGAAAAAGGAAGGAGGTGAGATCAAGTGGAAAGCTTTACCCTCCTCAAGAAAGGACTACAAGTTTCACAAAGGATCCTCTTAAACCTCTTTCATGAATTACATTTAAAAGAGGGGGGTTGAATTCATTAGATCCAATATCAATGGAGAGAGACTGAATGCTAAGTGAATAGACAATAAATTTGGAAAGTAAAAGTAACCCCTCTTTTAAAATGGATAGGATGAATTAAGTGAATTGGAACTATGTAAAGATAGCAAAGAAATGACTATAACTTGAGATAGAAATAAGGGATGAATTTGTGCACCAGGGATTAGCAATAAAATATTGAGACGAAGCTCCCTTGTAAATTTGAGTGAAAGTTTTTGGGACCATGTTGAAAGTATACTCGGTCCTCCAAAAAATTTCGTGCGCCAAAAAGGGTTTTTCCATCTCTGAAAATGAAGATTAAACCAGCAAATACAGTTGCATACCTACAACCTACACATAGAAAAGAGGGGGATATTTTTGGGATTGGGGGTTTGCCTTCGGGTCAAACCCCAGTTTTGGCATTAACCAAATAATAAAAAGTACTTGCAAGTAAATGAAAGTAAATGACTGAAATAGAATTCACCTCAGGAGATGATGCAATTGAAATGTTGATAGAGTTGTTTGAAATAATATGTAGAATTGATTACTTTGAATATTGATAGGGATCTCCTCTTCAATGGTTGAATCCTTGGCTTGAATGCAACACCTAACCTTGAAAGGAGACTTGAGATGCTCAATTCTTGAATGCTTGATTTCGCTTCTTGAACTTATTGAAATCCTTCACTTATCGCACTTGATTGAACTTATCAAATTACTGTACTTATTGTCCCTACTCCCTACCCAAATGAGAGGGTAAAATGCATCTTATATACTTGCCAATTAGGGTTATTTGACTGATTTTCCATCTTAGGCCGACATAGAAAACCTTTTCCCACTTCTCATTAACAAGCCCAATGTAGGACATGAGTGGAGGGGGCACAAAATAGGGCAAGGACAAGGAAGCCATGCCCTTATCCTAGGGGGAATAGGGGTGCCACGCCCCTGTCCTTCCCTAATCCATGACAAGAAGTGTAAGAGGAAAGTGCAGGATGCAAGGAAATGCATGTTTTGGGAGGTATGAGCATGTCTCAGGTCTCCAATCAAGCTTAGGCATTAGCTTTGCCAATGTGAAGACCCAAATACAGTCAAAAATTACAAGGTCACAATTTTATGTCATTACTTTAGCCCCCACTTTAGCGAGAGTATAAGCGTATGCCAATACTACTGGTCAAGTACAAGGAAAAAAGATTGAAATACTTTCACCACGTCAAGGAGGCAACATACACCAAGCCCCGAGTGCACTAAGGATCTTATAACTTCCATTGGCAAAGTAAAAGAGAAGATCAAAAGGGAAGAGCCATGATTGCAAGAAATAAGGTTCCCCTCACTATGAGTCATGAAAAAGAACAATAACTTAATGATGAACCACTAGTACCAAACCGGTACTGAGAGGGGGGGGGTGAATCAGTACAAACACAAATTCAGTCCAAAACCAGTTTGATAGCAAATGCTCCAAATGACTAACAAATAGGGATACCTTTTCCACATAGACTGCAACCGGTAAAGCCAAGAGTGTCTAAAACAAGCATTGACCGGTTGATCACTTAGCTTTTCACTTAACTCAAAACAACACTACCATTGCACTTTTATGCATGAACAGGTAAACTATCATCTAATCATTACAACAATTAGTTCAGTATGTTTTATAGACAGACATAAAACACTGAACCATCATATGCTCAACAGGTAATAACAAAGCATCACAAGATAGAAGCATCACACATGACACACATATTTTTCACATGGAAACCCAACTGGGAAAAACCACGGTGGGGATGAATACCCACAAGTTGTTTTTGAACTCTTTTGAAGTCCGCTCTATTAGGAGCCTTGTCTGGTTAAAGACATTACAATAGGTTCTGCTAGGAACCGATCCTGTTAGGGATCACCCGGTTAAGGGATAGCTATAATACCCGGTTAACGGTTAAACCCGGTAGGGTCACCTTGTTAGAGGATTTCAAGAACTCAATAGCTAAAGGATCTCCAGAGCTCTATAGCTTCTTAGAACTCATTAACCTTGAGTTACCCGATTAAGGGATTTGAATCAAGCCTGTTAAGACCACCCTGTTAAGGAATTTTGAATCAAACCAGTTAAGGCTACCCTGTTAGGGGATTTTACAACTGTTGAAGTGGTTAGAGATCAATAGGAATTACAATGATCTATTAACAACACTCAATGCTAATGCAAATCTGTTTAGGCTCCTCTTTACCTTTTGCACATTCACTTTGCAGGTATCTCTTCTCTCCTTTGGTCTCGCAAGAATCACGTATCACTTCCCTTGGATACACATTCACAACTTTTGCCAACAACCTTAGAAAGAAACACAACATTGACCTTATAGGAAACAGATAGGTCGGTAGCAAAAACCCTAAACCCTAAACCTATTAGGTTAATCAATTCAAGCGGTTCAATCTTGACCATTGAATCATACTGCATTACATGCAACAGTCTTGAATCGATCTCAAGACATTCTCCATAATCCATTTTCCACCGATTTCATGGCGGCTGATAACCCATCACGCGTTATCACCATTTGACAAACTTCGCACATTCCTAAGGTGGATAGGAATAGTCCTCTTCATGCAAGATCCTTCACACGCATAGAGCTTATGTGGCAACATGATCTGTTCTCCATTATACTACTAACTCATCACACAAAGATCACCAATTGAGTCACATAGACTTGAGGTACTCCAACTAGAAATCCTGAAGTTGAGGCTACCTACCAACCGATAGTCATACAATGCTTCCATGTGGCGGTTCCCATAACTACATGCCGGTTCATCTTGAACAAACATGCTGCTTCACTTTGGCATATAAACCAGTTCATACATATGCCAGTTCCTCTCTCTTTTCACCTATCACATGTGCTAGTTCACACCATGTCTCATATTGACATCAATGACAACATACAATATCATTATGTCTTCATGTCGGTTCACATAATGCCAACAATCTCCCCCTTTGGCATTGACGACAATATACAAAGATATCTTCTTTGCTTCACATCTTCTCCCCATTTGCTGCAGATATCTTTTCGCTTCACTCCTTCTCCCCCTTTGACAACAATGCCAAAGTGGAGGTACAAGCATCTCTGTTCCATCATGTTGCTCCCCCTGAGGAGTAGCATCCTTCAACACATCAATCAACAAAAATTTGACCTTGCAATACCTGACTGATGTGGAACAATTACTTTTAGTTCACCTCCTGAAAGGGCAATACCCCTAATTCACCTCTTAAGTGCACAAATGTAGTATTTGGGAGAGGCTTGGTGAATATGTCTACTAACTGCTCCTTACTGGACACATGCTCCAGTGCAATCTCTTTATTCTGAACCTTTTCCCTCAAGAAATGATACTTAAGCTCAAAATGCTTGGTTCTAGAATGTAAAACCAGATTCTTTGATATATTGATAGCACTTGTGTTATCATAGAATATACTTACTGATTCAGATACAGGGATCTTGAAGCCTTCTAGTACATGCTTCATCCAAATTGTCTGAGTGCAGTTCATGAAAGCTGCAACATACTCTGCTTCCACTATAGACTAAGAGATACAACTCTACTTTTTACTCATCCATGAGACCAGTCTACCACCAGGAAAGAATGCACCACTGGTTGTGCTCTTTTGGTCATCCACATTACCTGCCCAATCAACATTTGTGAACACTTTCAGATTGAAATCATTGCTATATGGGTACCACAATCCATAGTCAACTATTCCCTTCAGATACCTAAGAATCCACTTGACTGCAATCAACTGAGATTCTCTTGGACTCTTTTGGAACCTTGCAGTAATGCCAACTGCATGTGCAATATCTGGTCTTCTATGCACTACATAATGCAACTTACCAATCATTGATCGGTATTCCTTCTCATCAACCAGTGTGGAATCATCCTCTTTTGTCAATTTGCAACCAGTCACCATCAGTGTACCAACTGGTTTGCTATCTTCCATGCCAAAGGTCTTCAGTACCTCTTTGACATATTTGGACTGAGTGATAAAGATTCCATCTTCCACCTCCTGGATTTGCAGTCTAATGAAGAACTTAATCTCCCCTATGAGTGACATCTCAAACTCTTTTTTCATCTCATCAGCAAACTCATGACTCATCTTGTCATCTCTTCCAAAGATAATGTCATCAACAAAAACCTCATAGATCAGGATCTGATCTCCTTCAGACTTCAAGTATATATTGCTATCTTCACTTGTTCTCTCAAATCCAATCTTCACAAGATGGGAATGTAGGTGCTCATACCATGCCCTAGGTGCTTGCTTTAGACCATATAAGGCTTTATGTAGTTTGCACACCATATCACTATCTTCAGATAGGGAAAACCCATCTGGTTGCTCTATAAATACCTCCTCTTCAAGTACACCATTTAGGAATGTAGATTTTACATCCATCTGATATACTTTGAACCTTTTAAAAGCTACATATGCAAGAAGCATACGAACTCCTTCCAATCTAGCTACAGGAGCAAAGGTTTCTCCATAGTCTTCTCCTTCTTCTTGAGCATATCATTTGCACACCAATCTGGCTTTATTCCTAATCACTATGCCATCCTCATTCAACTTGTTTCTGAACACCCATTTGGTGCCAATGACATTTTTATGCTCTGGTCTGGGTACCAAGGACCATGTACCATTTTTCTCTATCTGGTCAAGTTCCTCTTCCATTGCCTTTATCCAGTCTTCATCTTTATGAGCCTCTTTGAATGATTTAGGCTCAAATTTAGAGATCATACATGAGTTTTCTCTGATCTTTCTTCTTGTAAGGATTCCTGCATCCTTCTCTCCTATGATCTATTTAGGATCATGATTCAGCTTGACATACTGAGGAATGGTCTTAACTGGTTCTTCTTGCTTTTCTTCTTCATCCTCATCTTCATCAGTATCAGCATTCACTTGTTCAGGAACACTGTTATTGGTACTTGATTGACTAACCATCGGTTCCCAAAAGGTTGCAACTAGTTCATTTACAGCTTGCTCACTGTTGGTTTCCTCAGCTTTCTCAGAGGATTCATCAACTCTTACATTGATACTTTCCATAATTCTCTGAGTTCTATTGTTATAGCACTTGAAGTCTTTACTCTTGGTGGAATATCTTGGAAATATTCCATCACATTTAGCTTCAAATTTGCACTGATGTTCACTCCTCGTGATGTAACATTTACTACCAAATACCTTAAAGTAGCTAACCATAGGTGTCTTACCGGTCCAATACTCATAAGGAGTTTTGTCCTTACCCTTTTTGATGAGTACCCAATTCATAGTGTAGACTACAGTGCTCACCGCTTCTCTCCAAAAGGTGTGAGCTACCTTTCCTTGAATCAACATGGTTCTAGTTGCTTCAACCATAGACTGATTATTCCTCTCTGCTAGGCCATTCTGTTGTGGAGTCCGGGGGGCAGACAGCTGTCTCTTGATGCCAAATTATTCACAATACTTGTTGAATTCACCGGAAGTGAATTCCCCTCCTTGATCAGTTCTGAGACACTTGATCCTTTTACTGCTTTCCTTCTCCACTAATGCTCTAAAAGCTTTGAATTTCCCAAAGGCTTCAAACTTGTCTTTCAAGAATGTGACACTATAGCATCGTAAATTGTACACACTTGCTAGGGTGGTACAATTTCACACCTAATTTAGCACCCGCCTTGGCGCATTTTGCATTTTGCATTGCATTTCCCCTTTAGCACTTAATTAATCAAATTAATTAGATCTAAGGTCCTATTTCATCCTCTTCCACATTATAAAGTTGGGCCCTTTCATTAAAGTGTGCCCCTTTCATTTTATTCTTCCAATACATCATTTAATCAAAAACCCTAATTAGGTCCTATTTTGAACTTGGGGGTTTGATTTCGGGGGTCAAAACATCTTGAAATCAGCTGTAACTTCAGGATTCACTCTAAAATCATCATATCCGATGACCCTGAAAATTTGGTGAAAAGTTGTCGGGACCATGGCACCCCGTGTGCACATGGTCCCGGACATTTTTTCCAAAATTTTAGGAGCGCGATCCAATCATAAAATAAAGCTTAACCCCAAGAAATTGGCAGGATATTCAATCTCTAGGTCGGCCAAAAGTTGAAATTAAGACCTAGGGTTTCATATATAAGAGCTCTCTTTCTTCATTTGAAAGGATCCAAATTTTGGTTTCAAGGGCCTTCTATGCAGCAAAAGAGCAGATCTTTGAAGACTTCAACAACATTCAACATCCATCAAGCATCCATCAGTTTCATTCATCCATTTAGGGCTTTGAAGACATTGAAGAGCAATAGGGGATCACCGACTGAAGATTGGCTTGTACCCCTCCCGTGGGGTTGGGTATGATTTCAAGTTGTTTTCATGTCTTTGCATAAGCCTCATTATATCATTTGTACTCATGCTTTAGATCACTTTGCATCTTGATTTGGAGCATTTACATTATCATTTACAAGCAATTAGGGTTTACTTTCTAGGTTGCTCTAGTTTGCTTACTTGCATTTTAGGATCTTGCACACACACAAGGTCTGCACACACACTACTTTTACAATACAACTTGGCTATTCATGGAGGTGGAAATCACCAAAGCGAGGGTTTGACTAAGGCAAAACCCTATATAGCCACCCACCATACCTTTTCAGATATAAGTGCAGGTTTCAGATTCGGACGACGCCGCAAGTTGCAGATCCAACGGAAGCAGACCGAGACAGAACTTCACACCAAATTGCAAAGCAAAAGACCAGGACAGGGGCGTGGGGCGCCCTGGTCCTGCCAGGACAGGGGTGCTGGGCACCCTGGTCCCTGGGACAGGGGCGCTGGGCACCCTGGTCCCTAGGACAGGGGCGCTGGGCGCCCTGGTCCTCCTGAAAGACAGCAGTTTTCAGCATTTCTGACAGCTTTCCAGGTTGTAAAACAGCAGTTTCCGAAGCAGTTTCAGGGGCAGAATCAGGACAGTGGTGCCTGCGCCCCCGTCCCGAACATTTTCATTCATATTTTAACACCAGGTACGCATTTACATTCTTATCTTGTCCTTGTGTTTACAGCTTTCCATTATTTAAGTTCAATTCTGCAACCTTGTTATTAGTTCATACTTGCACTTTGGGGTTAGGGATTGAACTTGCATCATTTTATCTTTCAATTACAACAAAGGAATAGAAATCCTAATGGGTAGCCCATGGCTCTCTCTTCCACAAAAAGAAGTAGCCAATTGTGTGATACCTCTAGGCTCTTTCGTATTCCACAAGTGTGTGGTTGAAAGTGAGATTAGGGCATGTTTGCTTAGTGTCACTTTTTCCCCCACACATTTTGGTGAACCCGACGTGAATTCCAATCTTCTCTAATTCTGATTTATGTTTTCAAATTTGAGTGTTTATGCTATTTCAAAATCAAATTTGTATTTACAAGTTTTAATTTCTTGCAAGATTCAAAAATTTAGAGGAAATTTTTTCAATTCAAAGTTGAACTTGTGGATAGCTTAATTGGGATCAATAATTTCAAATCTGATTTAGGAACTCATTTGAATCATAAATTTCATTCTCTAAATCTATATTCTAAGTGCTTCCATTGGTTAAAATTGAACATTTCCTTCTATTTTGCATGTGTTATCATTTGAAAGAGGAAAATTGTTGTCATGATGCATTCATTTCATAGATGTGATAATGGGTTAGCTTCCATTGTTTCAATTTTTCCTTCTCCTAAAGCACCTCCCCCCATCTATAATAACATTTTAGTGCCTAAAAGAGTTGTTACCAATCCCTTTGAGACTCTCCCATTCTCTAAGGATGAAGACTTTAAGAGTGATCTTGACAATTCTCCTAAAATGTGCCCTTCCTATTTAGCTATCCTAGAGGAAGAGAATGATATCATAAACACCTTTCTTAATGTTACTTCACCTTCAATACATGATGCCTCTCTAAGTGAAAATGTATTGATGGACATTGACTTATTGTCTCCTAAAGTTGGTCCTTCCAATGGGGGCATGTTAGTGCAACAAGAGGTTATGAACACTTCTTTCAAAGATCTCCTTCCTAAGCATAAATCTTTGGAGAAATATGTTCATGTTCCTCCTAAAAAACACTCCCCTCATGAGGATCCTTTTGTGCAAGAAGATGACATTATCCCTACATTTCCTAGTGATGGCATTTCCTTTTCCAACAAAATTCCCACTAGAGATGATGAATTAATGATAAATGCTTACCCTTCTCCTAAAGTTTGTTTTACCCATAAGCATCCCTTAGAGAAAGAAGATGAAATAATAAGCAATTTCCTTAATTCTCTCTCCTCTAAAGATCATATTGAATATATTTTGAGGAAAGAGGATGAGTTTAACACATCTATTGATGCTCTCCCTCCTAAGAATGAGGAATTAATAAATAATGTTATCTCCTCTCCCGAAATTGACAATACTTCAAACATTCCTTTCAACAACCTCACTACTTGGGATGAACCATTAGAAGAAGGTGTAGATTATTCTCTACCCCATGAGAGAACCCTAGCCAAAGGGGATGAAATAAAGATTGAAAACTCCCTTGATAGTTTCTCACCTTCCTTGAATCTCAATTATTCTCCCTCTAAAAATAAAGCATCTCCCTCTCCTCAACTTGGTTCTACTCATAAGGAAACCCTAGTTCAAAACAAGATGGTTAACATCTCTTTCAAATATCTCCCTCTCAAGAGTGAGACTTTAGAGAGTAATGTTGATTCTTCTCCTAGAGAGTTTATTCCCCATGTAGATCCTTTGATGATAGAGGATGATATGACCTTTCCTAGTATTACTCTGCCTACTAGAACATCAATGCCTACCCCTTGTCTCTCTCGTAAAATTGATTTAATTTGTGATAAGATTTTAGTGCAAGAGAAGACTATCAATAATTCTTCCAACACTTTTGTTCATTCCTCTAAACCATTCTCAATCAATTTGATACATGTGAATGAAACACCTAACAAACCTCTCTTCACTGTCCAAGGTGCTTGTCCTTCTCAAAATTCTCAACCTTTAAATAAGCCTATCTTAGTGATTCAAGGTGGTTATGCTAATGATTCTTTTTGCACTCCTAAGAAACCTATTATTACTGTGCAAGGAGGTTATTCTACTAAGAGCCCTTATGAGTATGCTAAGCAACTGACTAAAGAGAGTTATAATGCAGTTGCTCATACCTATAACACAAGAAACAATAGGCAACCTAATCCTCCTCCAGTTATCCCAGCTTCACTTCCTCCTTCCCAACCTATTCTTTCTCAAGCTCCTCGTATTTCACAAGTTCTTGGTATGGAATATGATCTTATAGAACAACTTAAAACTACTCCTGCTATGATATCCCTTTGGGATTTGATCCAAACTTCTTCCACTCATCATGGAATGTTACAAGATGCCTTGAAAGATTTGAATGTTCCTCAACCTAATACATCTAGTAATATAGTGTCTTTGGTTAACTCTGTGATGAATCCTAAAGCTCAAATTGTCTTTACTCAAGATGAGTTGCCTACTAGTGAAATTCAACATCAATATGATCCCTTGATGATTGTGGTTATCATAAATGACACTGCTATAAGACAAACACTGGTAGATAATGGTTCTGGCCTTAATGTGTGTAGCATTAATCTATTGCATAAGATGAATGTGGATACATCCCTTATTGAGCCTGACTCTCATCCCATTCGAGGCTTTGATAATGTGGCTAAGTCTTCATTAGGTATTATCACCTTACCCATCATAGTGGGACCTGTTACTTTGCCTACTCCTATCCATGTTATGTCGCGAAATATAACATACAACTTGTTATTAGGGAGACCTTGGATTCATAGTATGCAAGTTGTCCCCTCTACATTGCATAAACAAGTTAAACTCATTTATAATAATAAGACATATACCTTGATAGGTGATACTAATTTTCAAGCTTGTTTGCAAACATCTACTTCCAAAGGGAGTTCTTCTAAGCCTTCCTCTTCTAGTGATGACTCATTAAACAAGATACCTATGGATGAATCATTACCCTCTGATAATCAAAATTCTTTGGATGAGTCTGAAGTTCCTAAAGAAGATTCTTCTCAACTTGAATCTACACATGAAAAGGCTTTTGATCCTGGGAAGGTTCTCACAGAAGATGATTGGGGATCTCTTGATTTCAATCCCACCTTTGTAGGTGAGTATAGGGTTCTTCCTAGGGAGCTTAAAGTTAAAAAGAAGGAAGAAACTAGAGATCAATCAGTCTTACCTAAACCTATGAACAATAATTTTGTGGCCGCTTCTTCTCCTCACACCTCTAATTCTAAAGAATTTGATTCTTTGTCTTATGAAAAACCACCTTTTCTTTCTGAAATGGCTAATCGTTATGGTCGTGGTTTCCATATTTTGGCTAAGAGTGGCTATAGTGGAAATGGTTGTGGTACAAATGAACAAGGAATTAAAGTTCCTTTAGAACATAACATGCATGAATATTCATTTGGACTTGGATATAATCTTTCTAAGCCCACCAAAGCATCTAAAAGACCATCTCTCAATGTGAATGCTATATTTAGTAGTGATGATGATCTCACTTCAACTAAATCATCTTCTACTTCTATCAACTCTCATTCCCCTCATAAGGAAATCTTGGCGATGAACAAATCTCTTTATGACTCCCCTCAAATTTCTAAATCCACTTATGAATCTTTATCTCCTATTCATCATAAAGTCCTTTTCTCCAGGGATAAGGCTCTAATAAAATACACTCATCCTTCTTCTAAGTTTTCTTGTGACTTTTCTTCTTCAATTTTTATCACTTTATACATGTTTTTGATCTCACTTATAGTTGAGCATTTAGCATGTCATATTCAAATACCTCATTCAATCTATCATGTCTTTAAATAACATTAATGGCTATTATGTTGCTCATCATTATGTGACATTGGTAGCTCATTTACTGGGGGCTCATTGTCATTCATGATGGTACAATTTCAAGTGCAATCATATTTTTTGAAGCAACATAATAGCCTAATTTTTCTATGTTATCTCTTGTTCCTATGGGGTAATAATGTGGAAATATTGATCATCTTTTCTTTAGAATCCTCTTTTCCTAGATATGGGAGAAGATGTGTATTCTCTTTCTTACCTTACCTACTTCTTGTGAGGAGCATTTTACATACACTAATGTCTTGCTTGCATGAACTCATGTGAGTATGTAGTACATTTTTCTTATGTCTAAATCTCTTCCTAGAAGATTGTGTAAGTCTTTCTCATTGTCCTTATCCTTGGGAGGCAATGATCTTTCCTTATTTTTTTCTAAGGATCCACTTTTTCCTATTTCGTGGATGGTGTGAACTTTATTACTTGATGTTATTCCTTGTATGCATTTGTTGTTGTTTGTTCAATGATTCTCTCTTACAAGAGGTGTAAGTCCTTGACTACAACCTCTTTTGCACTTGGTAAAATACATCCATAATGAATTCACTCTCCCAATTGGGTTAAAAAGAGCATCATCCTTCATTAAGAATCACTTTCACCTCAGAAAAGAAGGAAGTATTGCATTCTTATTCTCTTCTTTGTCTTATTCTAGAAGATGTTATATTTGTCTAAGACAATTCCTCTCGGGGATAGGTGTCTTTTGTACAAAGATCTCTTCTCCTCTAAGGATCTCCTTTACACATACTACAAGATATCCCTTTTTCAACTATCTTATCCTTGCTTAAAGAGTGCAAAACTCTCTTGCTTGGATCTATGACATTGTTGCATTTTTGGGGGTATCTTATTTTGTGATGAAGGGAGGTATCCTTGTTCTACTTTACTTATGATATAAACATTACACTTTTTGAGCAATGGGTCATTCTCGGAACCAGAGCACAGACTCTTAGAGCGAGATGTCTCCATTTTTCTTTTATGCAAGGTGATTATTCTTGGAACCAGAGCACAAACTCTTAGAGCGAGATGTCACGCTTTTGTACTATACATATACAGGTTGTAGCATACTCGGGCATAGACTCCTATGAGGTGCTTCTAACCTCCCTTACACACACATGCACGAGATTGAGTAGAACTAGCGGCATAAGGCTAGACTTTCTCACTCTCCTCCCTTACATGGATCACCTAGACAGACTCTAGGGGCTAGTTTTCCATGTCCTTTTCCCATGGATCACCTAGACAAGATCTAGGGGCGAGAAGTCCATTTTTTCTCTCTCATTATTCTTCTCATGGATCACCAATGTGTGTATTCATGATTTTTCCTTTCTTTTCTTCTCTTTGCATTTTGTTTCCATTTACATCCTTCATCTTGTGTTGGAGAACTCTCAAATCCACACACTCTTTGTTGTGTTGGAATTGAGATTTAGTCCTCTTTCTTACCAAATGATTCTCCATTATTTTTTGATCTCATATCAAATCTTCTTGTGAGCATTTGTCATCAATATTATTTAACAATTCGAAGTGGTAAACATGATACCCTGTTTCAACTCACTAAAATTAGCAAACCGAAATAGGGGGGGGCATATAGCTACCCTCGAATTTTCATCACCTTCCTTAGTAAGCATTAGGTGATTTTGTGATCTAACGTGTGTACTGCAGATACCGCTGGGGGCTTCGTTTGATAGACTTATGGATATATCCTTTTTCAAATAATGTTTACTTTTCTGTACTTTAGCTTGCATATGCACGTAGTGTTCATATGACTGCTAAAGTGGGGGCTAAATGTAGCGTCGTAAATTGTACGCACTTGCTAGGGTGGTACAATTTCACACCTAGTTTAGCACCCACCTTGGCGCATTTTGCATTTTGCATTGCATTTCCCCTTTAGCACTTAATTAATCAAATTAATTAGGTCTAAGGTCCTATTTCATCATCTTCCACATTATAAAGTTGGGCCCTTTCATTAAAGTGTGCCCCTTTCATTTTATTCTTCCAATACATCATTTAATCAAAAACCCTAATTAGGTCCTATTTTGAATTTGGGGGCTTGATTTCGGGGGTCAAAACATCTTGAAATTAGCTGTAACTTCGGGATTCGCTCTAAAATCATCATATCTGACGACCCTGAAAATTTGGTGAAAAGTTGTCGGGACCATGGCACCCGGTGTGCACATGGTCTCGGACATTTTTCCCGAAATTTTAGGAGCGTGATCCAATCATAAAATAAAGCTTAACCCCAAGAAATTGGCAGGATATTCAATCTCTAGGTCGGCCAAAAGTTGAAATTAAGACCTAGGGTTTCATATATAAGAGCTCTCTTTCTTCATTTGAAAGGATCCGAATTTTGGTTTCAAGGGCCTTCTATGCAGCAAAAGAGCAGATCTTTAAAGACTTCAACAACATTCAACATCCATCAAGCATCCATCAATTTCATTCATCCATTTAGGGCTTTGAAGACATTGAAGAGCAATAGGGGATCACCGACTAAAGATTGGCTTGTACCCCTCCCTTGGGGTTGGGTATGATTTCATGTTGTTTTCATGTCTTTGCATAAGCCTCATTATATCATTTGTACTCATGCTTTAGATCACTTTGCATCTTGATTTGGAGCATTTACATTATCATTTACAAGCAATTAGGGTTTACTTTCTAGGTTGCTCTAGTTTGCTTACTTGCATTTTAGGATCTTGCACACACACAAGGTCTGCACACACACTACTTTTACAATACAACTTGGCTATTCATGGAGGTGGAAATCACCAAAGTGGGGGTTTGACTAAGGCAAAACCCTATATAGCCGCCCACCATACCTTTTCAGATATAAGTGCAGGTTTCGAATTCGGACGACGCCGCAAGTTGCAGATCCGACGGAAGCAGACCGAGACAGAACTTCACACCAAATTGCAGAGCAAAAGACCAGGACAGGGGCATGGGGTGCCCTGGTCCTACCAGGACAGGGGTGCTGGGCGCCCTGGTCCCTGGGACAGGGGCGTTGGGCGCCCTGGTCCTCCTGACAGACAGCAGTTTTCAGCATTTTTGACAGCTTTCCAGGTTGTAAAACAGCAGTTTCCGGAGCAGTTTCAGGGGCAGAATCAGGACAGTGGCTCCCGCGCCCCCGTCTCGAACATTTTCATTCATATTTTAACACCGAGTACGCATTTACATTCTTATCTTGTCCTTGTGTTTATAGCTTTCCATTATTTAAGTTCAATTCTGCAACCTTGTTATTAGTTCATACTTGCACTTTGGGGTTAGGGATTGAACTTGCATCATTTTATCTTTCAATTACAACAAAGGAATAGAAATCCTAATAGGTAGCCCGTGGCTCTCTCTTCCACAAAAAGAAGTAGCCAATTGTGTGATACCTCTAGGCTCTTTCGTATTCCACAAGTGTGTGGTTGAAAGTGAGATTAGGGCATGTTTGCTTAGTGTCACTTTTTCCCCCACACAGACACATATCAATCTTGAGCAGTCATCAGTGAGGATCATGAAGTATCTATCACCCTACACATTCCTAGTTTTCATAGGACCACACAAATCAGTATGCACAAGATCAAGCAAGTTGTCAGCAGTGAAATATTTACCTTTAAAAGTTGAGGAAGATATTTTCCCCAATTGACACTCTCTACAGAAGGTATTATCTGGTTTGTTTAGCACCGGCAACCCTCTAACTGCCTTGATCTTACTAGCCTTTACAATGTTATCAAAGTTTATATGACAAAGTTTCCTATGCCATATCTAACTATCATCAAGCTTAGCCATAAGATAGGTACTTACATTTACATTCAACCTAAATAAGTTACCTTTGGTCTACATGCCGATGGCCACCAATTTACCTTCTTTTCCTTTGATTCTGCAAACTCCATTCTTGAATTGCAGAGTGAGGCCACTGTCATTTAGCTGGGCAACACTTAGAAGGTTGTGTCTAAGACCATCAACCCAGTACACATTGTCAGCACTACTCTTTCCATTCAAAGAGATGGACCCTCTGCCTTTGACCATGCATGGTGCATCATTTCCAAAGAAAACCACACCACCATCATACTCCTCTAAGGATAGAAACTTGCTCTGGTCACCAGTCATATGGTGAGAACAACCACTTTCAATGATCCACTCATTTGAATTATCAAATCGGGAGACAAGAGCCTTCTTGTCTGCCACATCTTCCTTTACAGCAACAAACACAATATCTTCATTCTCTTCATCTTCTAATTCCTCATCTGTGACACCTTCATCAACTGCCACAAAACAGTTTCTCCAGTTTCCTCCTTTGAATTTCTTGAACCTTTCTAGTTTATCCTTGTTGTCGCTATTAGGACAATTCAAAGCAATATGTCCTATCTGGTTACAGGAAAAACATTTCAAAGGGAGCTTACCTTTTTATTTACCAGTTCCTTTTGGAAATTTCCTAGCAAGAAGAGCTTCAAATTCCATCAGAAATTCCTCATCATTCATTTCTCTGCTCTGACTAGGTTCCCCACTAGTGCTAGCCTCTTTTCCTTTTCTGGATGGTATAGCAGAGGCTTTAAAAGTTGATTCTATCTTTTGAACACTGCCATCAAAACTATTCAGCTCATAGGCTATCAACTTGGCTATGATGGAGTCCAAGGACACCTTAGACTTGTCTATTGATCTCAGCTCCTGAATAGTAGCAACCCTTATTGCATGGACTGGCAACAGGGATCTCAGGACTTTGCTTACCACAGTGGAATCTTCTATTTTACCACCTGCACTCTTGATTTCTCCAACAATCATTTTGATTCTTATTCCATACTGTTGAATGGTCTCTCCTTCAACCATCCTCATGTCTTCAAACTTCCCTCTCAGGCTTTCTTCCTTAGCCTGTTTTAGATGCTCATCACCACCATAGATATTTTCAAGAGCATCCCATACCTCTTTGGGATTTTCCTTGTCCTGAACATCAATAAACTCAATGTCAGATAGACTACTGATGAGGGATTCCATGACTTGCCCATTTTCTTGTATCTCTCTCTTTTGGTCATCGGTGAGAGTACCGGTAGGAACAACATATACATTTTCAACATAACTCCAGTGTTGAACACCCATGCTTTTGATGAATATATTCATCCTGTCTTTCCATATACCGAAATTTTCCCTGTTAAACTATGGACCTTCCCTCTTCATCATTTGACTAGGATCTTTTCCTCAAGTGGTTAAGCTTACAACATAGAGGACCTGGAAAGCTCTGATTCCAATTGATAACTTAATGATGAACCACTAGTACCAAACCGGTACTGAGAGGGGGGGGTGAATCAGTACAAACACAAATTCAGTCCAAAACAGGTTTGACAGCAAATGCTCCAAACAACTGACAAACAGGGATACCTTTTCCACACAGACCGCAACCGGTAAAGCCAAGAGTGTCTAAAACAAGCATTGACCGGTTGATCACTTAGCTTTTCACTTAACTCAAAACAACACTACCATTTCACTTTTATGCATGAACAAGTAAACTATCATCTGATCATTACAACAGTTAGTTCAGTATGTTTTATAAACAGGCATAAAACACAGAACCATCATATGCTCAACAGGTAATAACAAAGCATCACAAGATAGAAGCATCACACATGACACACATATTTTTCATGTGGAAACCCAACTGGGAAAAACCACGGTGGGGATGAATACCCACAAGTTGCTTTTGAACTCTTTTGAAGTCCGCTCTATTAGGAGCCTTGTCCAGTTAAAGACATTACAATAGGTTCTACTAGGAACCGATCCTGTTACGGATCACCAGGTTAAGGGATAGTTATAATACCCGGTTAAGGGTTAAACCCGATAGGGTCACCTTGTTAGAGGATTTCGAGAACTCAATAGCTAAAGGATCTCCAGAGCTCTATAGCTTCTCAGAACTCATTAATTTTGAGTTACCCGATTAAGGGATTTGAATCAAGCCTGTTAAGACCACCCTGTTAAGGAATTTTGAATCAAACTAGTTAAGGCTACCCTGTTAGGGGATTTTACAACTATTGAAGTGGTTAGAGATCAATAGGAATTACAATGATCTGTTAACAGCACTCAATGCTAATGCAGATCCATTTAGGCTCCTCTTTACCTTTTGCACATTCACTTTGCAGGTATCTCTTCTCTCCTTTGGTTTGGCAAGAATCATGTATCACTTCCCTTGGATACACATTCGCAACTTCTGCCAACAACCTTAGAAAGAAACACAACATTGACCTTATAGGAAACAGACAGGTCGGTAGCAAAAACCCTAAACCCTAAACCTATTAGGTTAAGCAATTCAAGCAGTTCAATCCTAGCCGTTGAATCATACTGCATTACATGCAACAGTCTTGAATCAATCTCAAGACATTCTCCATCATCCATTTTCCACCGATTTCATGGCGGTTGATAACCCATCACACGTTATCACCGTTTGACAGACTTTGCACATTCCCGAGGTGGATAGGAATAGTCTTCTTCATGCAAGATCCTTCACATGCACAGAGCTTACATGGCAACATGATCTGTTCTCCATTATACTACTAACTCATCACACAAAGATCACCAATTGAGTCACACAGACTTGAGGTACTCCAACCGGAAATCCTGAAGTGGAGGCTACCTACCAACCGGTAGTCATACAATGCTTCCATGTGTCGGTTCCCATAGCTACATGCTGGTTCATCTTGAACAAACATGCCGCTTCACTTTGGCATATAAACTGGTTCATACATATGCTAGTTCCTCTCTCTTTTCACCTATCACATGTGCCGGTTCACACCATGTCTCATATTGACATCAATGACAACATACAATATCATTATGTCTTCATGCCGGTTCACAAAATGCCAACAAAGAAAAGATACCAAAAAAAATTACAAAGTAAGGTCAAGTTCACTAAGTAACTTTAAGCATCGAGAAGGAAAATATGAGCAGAGTTTATGCCCCCACGTTAAAGAGATTGCATGCCTTATCGGGAGTGATTTTTTTAAGGTAGGATACACCCAAGAGAGAGAGGGGGGGGATCATGGTATCGCAAGCATTTAGCCCCAAATCAAGGAATGAACCTAAGGATAATGAACACAAAACAAAAATAATGAGGTAGTTTCACTTTCTTCAGGTTCGGTATGTTGTATGACAACTCATGTATATCATGTATATATATGCATAGAATAGTCATCATTCCCCAAAGAAAGGAAACTACCTTGGAAGAAAGGGAACACATGTGTCTTTTGACTCAACATGAAAGAGACCAAAAGAGATCTCAATGCTTTGCATCATCCTCAAGTAGAGATTACTAGGGACACCAAAATAGAAGAATAGGGATATACATAGAAGAATGGTCACAAAAGAGCAAGAAAAGAGAGAGAAGTAGAGGATCTATGGTGCTAATGTAGCTAGTACAGCATGACATCCACCTCCTGATCTTGTTGATTGCTATTTAGTGAAGGCAGGAAACATGCCAAAGGAGTGACATCAAGCACATTAGATGGAGCTATCACAATATCCAAACAAGTACTATGCTCATGTGCGAAGTCACTTTGTTCAATTCTAGGAGCTAGGATTAAGGCTTTTGAAAATTCTGCAGATAAACATTTGTCAATATCAACATATTCATATTCACTATCAGAAGAATTAGGAGTTGTATTGCCATCATGAATAACATTTTCACCTATTTATTCATCAAGATTTATAGAAAGAGGAGCTCTAACATGAATAGAAGTAAAACCATCACATGTTTTCTGCAAAGTATGATTTGGAGATTTAGGTTCAACATCTTGTTTAGGAGAAAAGGGAATCCTATCAATTGTTGGTGTTTTGGGAGATTGATTAGTTTGAGAAACAACTTCATGAACTCTAGCACGACGTTTTCGTCGATGATCTCTCACACAACAATCCTGTCGAGTCTTCGAGGAAGGCTGAGAAGGAGGAATATTTATGAAATGGGGAATATTTGTTGGAGTAAAAATGTTCTTATCTTTTGTATTTGGAGGTTTAGGTTGAGGTCTCTTATATTGAACAAGAGGAGAGGTAGGTCTCTTCTCTCTATAAGAGAAAGGAGGCAAAACTACACCATACAAACGAGGAATGTTTGGTGTAGGAAAGAGACCAAGTCCATCATGAGGAGGAGGTACATGTCTAACCTTAGGAGGAATATTATTATTACTCTTAGGAGAAGGCATAGTTTCATCCATGGGAATAGGTTGAGAATCTTCCTTAGGAGGAATATTAGTTCTATCTATTAGAGGAAGAACTTCATCTTCAAGAATGATGGGAATATCAAGTGTTGGAGTTCTAGGTTGTCTCAAGGATAAGATCATATCTTTCTTCCATTTCTGATAAGATGGAAAGAGAGCATCTCTTCTCGGTGGAAGAGATTGAAATTTTTTAGGCCAAAAGAAATCAATAGGAACACTTGGGCTTCTTTCGGCTAGTCGAAATAAGCTATGGTTAACACTTATGATTTCTCCATTGTGGGGAAATTTCAAACACTTATGCATTGGAGAAGCAATAGCATTCATGGAAGATAGCCAAGGGTATCCTAACTTCACATGGAATTGTTCAAATGAAGGAATGACAACAAAGTTGACATCTATAGATTTAGTGTGAACCTCAATAGGGAGTATGATAGAACTAATGGTAGGACAAGAAAATCCATCAAATAACTTAACGACCATATTAGTACCATCATAGATTGGTTTATGCAAATGCAAAGTGAAAAGATACTCCTCAGTGATGATATTAACCATGCAAGAGGGTTCGATAAGCATACCACGATAAGGTTTATCTTGAATTTTTGCAACTATGTATAAAGGTTCATCGCGTTCTCTAAAGGTCTCGCTAGGGACAAATGTGATACATGAATCCTTAGGTGTTTCTTCTTTCTCTGCCATATTCACCAAATTTGGAGTCGTGGCAATAAGATCATAGGGAGAGAAAGAGTTATGTTCAGTCTCAATCACATTAGAGGTATGAGATGGTAAAGGATCAATAAATATCTTAAGATTTCGATTAGGAGGAGCTACTCATTTGTTTCCCTTATCATTCACACCTTCCACAGTTATAGTATTATTATCAATCAAGTCTTGAACCTTACTTTTTAATGCAAAACATTTGTCAGGATCATGACCAGGTTGACGATGAAATTGACAAAAAGAATTATTATTAAAGTAATGTGAGGATACCTTAGAAGCGTCAACTAGTTTTATTGGAGGAAGTGTGATAACATTTCTTTCTAACAACTGAGACATAATTCTATGGAAAGATTCGTTCAAAGGACTCAATTGTCTTTCTCTTCTGAAAAATTTATAAATACGAGGGACACATGTTGTAGCATTCACATTATTGTTGTTGATCATGTCATTAAATTTGATGAAGCCTTTATTCAGTTTGAACTTTGCAAACGGTTTTTGAGCACTCTCACCCTTATCACTCGGAGCCATAGGAGTAGATTGCTCCAGTTGATTCACAATCAATTGATAATTGTGAAGTGTTGCACAAAAATGCGGAAAGGAAGTAAACTCAGAAAGGAGAAGTTTTTCCCTAATGCCTTTTTTCAAATTAGAAAGGAAAATACTTTGAATATCATTATCAAGCATTGGAAAAGAAATTTGAGAATAGAAGTGCTTATATCTACCAATGAAATCAGTCATTTTTTCCTTAACACCTTGTTTACAATGCATTAAATCAATCAAAATGATTTTAGGACCTATGTTGTTTTAAAAATTTTGAATAAAAGCATTTGCTAATTGTTGAAAAGAAGTAATAGAATAGGAAGGCAAAGAGCAATACCATTGTAAAGCCTTATCTCTTAGTGTTCTAGTAAACAATTTGGCAAGCAATCTTTGATCATAAGCAAAGTCAGTACACAAAGTTTGGGATGTCTTGACATGTGTTAAAGGATCGCCTTTTCCATTATAGAGTTCCAATTGAGGGACTTCAACATGTTTAGGAGGGAAATCTCTAACAATATCAAGAGAAAGTGGGTTGGCGACATTGAATGTGGGCACACTAAACTTGGATTCACTCATAGAAGCAATTTGTTGTTGTAATGATGACACGGCTTGGGAAAGGCTATTAATGGTTGCTTCGATTGAGGAATTTATGTTAGACAAGTTTGATTGAGAAGGTACTATGACGTTATTGAAAGAAGGCATTGATTGAGAATAGGGTGGTGGAACACTATGGTAAGTAGGTATATATAATGATTGAGTAGGAAATGGGACACTAAAATGCAGAATAGAATGATTGGATGAATTTCCCCATATCATCACATTGATGGGTTGAGAGACAATAAGAATACTCATTGAAGGCATAGATAAAGATGGAAGATTGAATGAAGAAGATGGATTGCCCCCATGACTAATGGTTGTAGTTATGACATTTTGAGTTGATGTAGTCATTGATGTTTGAAGTGAAAGTAGGAATGCTAGTTATTGAATTGGTCCAAGGAATAGAATAATTGACTTGTGTAGGAGGTTGTGAATAACCTAAGTTCTTAGGACAACTCTTTATAGGCATGACATTAGAATCAACAATGCTAGCAATTCCATGCAATATATCAATTCCATTCTTATCACTTTGAATCATGTGTTTTAGACCTTCAATTTATGGAAGAGCTTCACTAATAGGATATTCTTGGGACATCCATTGTTGAATGTTGTCAAATTGACTATGCAATTTTGAATGTTGAGCTATGGAAACTCTAGTCAAAGCTTCTTCTTCATCATTGGAATCATTAATTGGGTAGACAAGGATGTAATTAGGATGGGAAGAATTAGCATTATCCTCATTGAAGAAGTCACCCAAATTACACTCCATCTTTTTGGGAATTAAATCTTGGGAAGCCTAAATTCTAATGCTTTGTCTAACAGGGATAGTAGAGGTAGGACTAATAGTGGTAGAACTCATGCACTAGAGGGAAATTTTGAATTTTATATTTGAATTTGAGTTTTGAATTTGAGTTTGGAATTTGGGGAACAAATTTTACAAAATTGAATATTGCACAAATGATGATTATACAATTTGAAACTTGTTGAAAGAAGAAATTACACGATTTCCAAAATAATGTTTTGAAATTTTAAAATTAGCGCCTATGGGATACCAATTAACTTTAAAATTAAAATTGACAAAAAAATTTAAATCAGGGTAGATTATAACTAACCACTTAATTTTTTCTTGAAAGTTGTGATGTTGAATTTGTGAACTATTTTTTATTTTAGAGGAACCAAAATTCAACAAAATCAGCCAATCTTTTGGATTAAAGCAATTAAATACAGTCATAACAGTCTCTCGAAATTTCAGGAAAAAATCCAAGGACCATGTTGAAGTTGCACGTGGTCCACCCAACTTTTTCGAAAATTTTTAGGGATGAAATCTATGATGATTTTAGAGCTAACCTCAAAAAATTGGTTGATTTTACGAAATTTAGATATGCAAAATGAAGGTTTGAATGTGAAAATAGGACCCTATTAGGGCTTTCAAAAAGATAAGAAATTGAATTGCAAATTTGAAAAAGGTCAAACCTAATGGACAAGGCCTCCTTGGATAATGTTTTGAAAAATGAAATTGGTTGAGATTGATTGAATTTTACACAAAATCCAAGTGAATTTGAAAATTAGTGTTTTAGGACCTAACCACTGAATTTTTAAATTTTGAATTTTGGAAAAGAGGGGGAAGTTGAAATTTCGAATTTTAGGAAAGAAGACAAAAATAAAAATAGTTCTAAATCTGAAAATTAAACGTAAATCCAATATTTGCACAAGTTCAAGTTGATTTTCAAAAATTAGGGTTTTGACCATTAACCACTTAATTTTGTAAAATTGATTTCCAATTTGAACAAGACAAATAAGAAATTATATTTAATGCAATTTTTCAGATCTAAAATAATAGATAGCAATTTTTGGAAAGCACACGTTCAATTCCAATTTTAACAACTAGGGTTTTGAATGAATTAACCACTAAGTTTTTCAAGAAAATTAAACTTGTAAATGAAAAATATGCAATAATGTGAAATTTCAAGCATTTAAGACGTCGGGCTCACCAAAATGTAATGGTAAAAAAGGAAGGAGGTGAAATCAAGTGGAAATATTTGCCCTCCTCAAGAAAGGAGTGCAAGTTTCACAAAGGATCCTCTTCAACCTCTTTCATGCATTACATTTAAAAGAGGGGGTTGAATTCACTAGATCCAATATCAAAGGAGAGAGACTGAATGCTAAGTGAATTGGCCATAAATTTGGAAAGTAAAAGTAACCCCTATTTTAGAATGGATAGGATGAATTAAGTGAATTGAGACTAAGTGTAAAGATAGCAAAGAAATGATAATAACTTGAGATAAAAATTCAGGATGAAGTTGTGCACCTGGGATTAGTAGTGAAATGTTGAGATGGAGCTCCCTTGTAAATTTTAGAGGAAGTTGTCGGGACCATGTTGAAAGTGTACTTGATCCTCCAAAAAATTTGTGCACTGAAAAGAGTTTTTTCATGTCTGAAAACAAAGCTTAAACCTGCAGATACATCTGCGCACCTATAACCTACACATAGAAAAGAGAGGGGATGTTGTTGGGATTGGGGGTTTTCCTTTGGGTCAAGCCCCAGTTTTGGAATTAACCAAATGATGAAAAGTACTTGCAAATAAATGAAAGTAAATGATTGAAATAGAATTCACCTCAAGAGAGGATGCAATTGAAATGTTGATAGAGTTGTTTGAAAGAATATGTAGAATTGAATGCTTTGAATGTTGACAGGGATCTCCTCTTCAATGGTTGAATCCTTGACTTGAATGCTATTAGACACAATGTACCACTAAGAGGGCGGTGAATCAATGGTTCTCAAACTTTTCCCTTTAACTATCCTATGAGAGTATACCAGTTAACAGATCTAACAAAAAGAAGACTTACCAGTTAGATGGGAGGACAACACAAATGTCACCACACATAAAAGGGACATCACATAGCACTAGATGTAATAGGAAAGCCCAAGATGGGAAAAACCTTGGTGAGAAATGTTGTTGGAGACTACTACTCCAATCCAGCCTCACAATAAAACATTCAGTTACAACATTTAGGGCACCAACCCAAGCAGTACCACTCCTACTTTAGGGAACCAACCCATGGAGCACCAACCCCTGATTTTAGGTCACCAACCCAAGGAGCATTGAGCTCCAACTCAGTGATCTACAATAAATATATATCAGATACAAAATTAATATTCTTGTTACAAAGGAACTTTGTAACTCTCATAAAAGTCTCTCCACCGGTTCTCCTCTCTCCAATTCACTGTCGGTTCTGCTCTCTAAAAAAAACTGGTTCTCAACTTGCTAGTTACTTTAGTTGTATGTTAAACTCTGCACTGATCTCTAGCTTGCTGGATCTCCTCAACTGCTTGCACTGCACTGAAACTCCTTTTCTATCCTTTTTGCTGGTTCTAGTACTACCAATTTACACCACTACAACTCACTTTACAGTATACCAGTTCCTCTATCCTTGTTGGTTTTTCCTCTACCAAAAACCTCTCACCGATTGCACCTTAAACACTCAATCTCTATGATCTTCAATCAAGTCTCTAACTGGTTGATTCCCAACTGCTCATTCACTCTCTATCCCTTTTCATCTGGCCTGCAGCATTATCACTCATCTTCAGTCATGAGTCGGCATACATATCCTTGAGTTTTCCCGCCATGACCAACATTCAAACTTTTGGCTTGGTAGGGTTGCTTCATTAACCCTAAGGAAGATCAAATCCAATCAGATCTCCATTCAGGGATCGACCACCTACAACAGATCAATCAGACTTTTCCAATCCTATTGCGTTCAGAACATGTTTACCCTATTTGGCAAACACGGCACCTTCTTCAGTCTGCACTTGTCAAATGCCTATGAAATGATCAAGCAGATAGCTTCACCTACCATGATTAGCACCTAGACACTTGGCCTCGATCATGAAGTCATCAAATCATATCTTTGACCTTTGATCAGTCTCAAGCCGCACTCTTATGCTCTCTACACATGAGACATGCTATCGATATTAATGTTGACCAGTCACTAGCTACATTAGCGCCAACACTTTCACCGACCTGTGCATGCATGCCACTTCACCTTCACATGTCATCTTTTTCAACATCCAACTTGGCTTACTATGTGTTGGTATTTTGGTATGGTTTTTTCATTGATGTCAACACCTACTAAAACACTAGAACTCTAGAGATCCAGCAGCATTCACCGGCAAGCAAGTAACTATTGCACAGTTACTGGTATATAATTCACCGGCAGGATATAATGATCACCAGCACTTGGAATTATGTGGAAGATACCTGGTAATATCGAAGACATCATGTGGACACTTTGTTTTGAAGAATTAATCATTGGTATATTCATATTTGCATATTTGCTTTTACCAGCAAATAGGTCTAGGGTTACACCGGCAGGTTTATCTATTTCAGATCAGCATGGCACGCTATGAAGATGATTTATTATTGTTATAAATGCATTAAGCCAACATGTTTAATCGGTTATTGCATCGGATATTATATTGATTGTAAAATGATTTTATTGTAATATCTTGTAGAGCCGACCTACTAAAATTGGTCTTAGGTTATGGTATAAATGTAAGATCTTATTTGTAAGATCAAATGTGGAATGCGAAAAAGAATTGTGTGAAGGTATATGCGAGATTAAGCGGAGGTATACACGAAGACATCATTTGAAGCTGAAGCTAGGTTTTTATGAAAGCATATTAGCATTACACTGGTACTAAATCCAGCATATAAAGATGTTATTTTGTGCAGTACATTCTTATTGGATTTAACCATCCAACTATAGTCAGTGTGACTCCCACTTTGTGATTGAGCAGTGAGCTCTAGGCTGTTGACCTTTCTGCATGTGTAGACCCCATTTATGTACACTTACTATCTGCAGTAGTATCATCTAATTGTGGGTAAGGTTTCCCACCATGGTTTTTCCCCTTACAGGGTTTCCACGTACAAATATTGGTGTTATGTGTTGTGGATGACTTTGTATTTATGTTTCTTGCATTAATCTTTACCGGTATAGCAATTTACTATTAACACTGTCTACTAGCATACTTAACTAGTTTACCGGTATTAAGCATTAAGTTGGTTAAGTGGTTTTTGGTTTAAATTTATTAGACAACTTATTCACCCCCCCCACCCCCTCTCAATTGTCTCTGGGACCTAACAATTGGTATCAGAGCCTAGTCCTCTTTTTGCAGAAGTTTAGCAACTTGAGGAGATCCAATGTCTACTAATTATTTCAGGAAGGACAGTCCTAAACTTGATGGAACCAACTATGGGATATGGAAGATTAGGATAGAGACACATCTGAATTGCATTGGTAAAGACATCTAGGAAGTTACAAAGAATGGTTATACTACTATTGTAGCTGGTCAGACTGTTCCAACTACCTTAGCTAAAGATGAGGAGAATGATTGCAAAGCAAGAGAAGCACTTTTAAGTGCATTATTAGATCAACAAATCATGGGATTATCAGATAGGTCTACTGCTAAAGCTATTTGGGATCATTTGGAAACATTGAATGAAGGAGATTCCACAGTCAAGATTGCAAAACTTGAAAGCTTCCGAGTCAGGTATGAACATCTGAAAATGGAAGAAGATGAAAGGATTTCTTCCTTTATGGAAAGAGTAAATGAAATTGTTTTGGGTATTAAATGTTGTGGAAGAACCTTGAGTGAGGATGAAATTATTTCAAAAATCTTAAGAGGATTGCCACCGACATATAAAATGAAGGTTACTGCTATAAATGAGTTGAGAACAATGCCTAATACATCAATAACTAGGGATACATTGATTGGAAAACTTTCAGCTTTTGAAATTGAGGAATTTGGTCCTATTGCTACTATAAAGATGGATTTGGCCTTCAAAGCATCAACATCATCTGCTCCATCATTTGACAAATCAGATTGGAAAGCCTTTTATGCAAGAGAACTTGAAGAAACTAGGAAGGAGAATGAAGAGCTTGAAGAACTTGAAGCACTATTTGCAAGGAAAATGCCAAAAGGTCTAGTTGGAAGTAAGTATGAAGGTAAAGCACCCTTTAAATGTTTTAACTGCAATAAGATTGGTCATATGGCTTTGAGATGCCCTGATAGACATGCTAGACTAAGAGAAGAAGCTAGAAGAACATACAAGCCTAATCCTGAATATCAGAGATACAGATTTAAGAAGAACAAAGACTAATCTTGTTACATTGTTGATGAAGGTGTGACTGATGATTCTGTTGAGGATCCAGTAGACAATGGATGGGTTTTTGTTTCTATAATAGAAGATCAACTGGCACCTACTGCTCAACTGGTAGAACAAGCCCCAGCAGCTAAAGTTGAAGTAAAGGATGAATGGATCATTGACTCGGGATGCTCACATCATATGACAAGAGACAAAGGTAAATTCTTGAACTTTAAGGAATATAATGGAGGTTTAGTAAGATATGGAGATGACAAAGCCTGTTCAATCAAAGGTAAGGGTACAATATCTCTTGATGGTAAGAATAACACTGACAATGTCTACTATGTTGAAGGATTAAAGCATAATCTTTTAAGTGTTGGTCAATTGGTTGAGAAAGGATTTCAGTTACAATTTAAGAATGGAAAATGCAAAATCATGAATAGAACTAGTTTGGAAATTGCAACCGGTAATCAGACTAGGGGTAATATCATTCATTTGAATAACAGTGAAAAGGCATGCTTGATTGCACATATAGATGAAAGTTGGTTATGGCATAAGAGACTCTGTCATGTAAACTTTGATTGCATTGTGAAGATTAGTACTTCTAAGGCAGTTAGAGATCTACCTAAAATTGTGAAACCTCAGAATACAATTTGTAAGGATTGTCAATTTGGAAAACAAGTTAGAGCTAGTTTCAAAAGTATTCCAGAAAAATCCAATAATGCTCTTGATTTGATTCACACTAATTTATGTGGTCCAGCTAGAACTAAAAGCTTACAAGGTGATAGATATTTCATGCTAATTCTTGATGATTATTCTAGAATGTGTTGGGTTACTTTTCTCAAAGAAAAATCAGAAGCACTTGGAAAGTTCAAACTATTCAAAGCAATGGTTGAAAATGAAACCAGTAAGAAAATCAAATGTTTAAGATCAGATCAAGGAGGAGAATTCACATCTAAGGACTTTAATACATTCTATGAAGTGAATGGAATCAGAAGACAGTTGTCAGCACCTCAGACACCACAGCAGAATGGAGTTATTGAAAGGAAAAATAGAACTATCTTGGATGCAGCAAGAAGCATGTTATCAGAAGCAAATCTACCACATGTGTATTGGAGAGAAGCAGTCAGCACTGCCATCTATACATTCAACAAAGTTCACATCAAAGGTGAAACCGATAAGACCTCTCATGAACTATGGTTTGGTAATACTCCTACTCTTAAGTATTTCAGGATTTTTGGAAGTAAATGTTATATTAGAAGAGATGAGTATATTGGCAAATTTGATCCTAGAAGTGATGAAGGAATATTTCTTGGTTATTCATCTAAGAGCAAGGCATATAGATGTTTTAACAAGAGATTGCAAAAAATTGTTGAGAGTACAAATGTAAAGATTGATGAACAATTCAAAGGAACTTCAAGGTATATAGACTCTGAACCGGAAACATAAATTGTGACAAATGAACCTACACCAAATCCACCAATACAAAATAAAGATCTAGTTACCCCGGTACCATTAGAGGATTCCATAGTAATTGAAGAACAACATCAAACTAAGACACCCCGGTATGTAAGATTGAATCATTCTAAAAATTAGATAATTGGAAACAAATTTAAAGGAGTTATGACAAGAGGAAGATTGGAAAATGAAGAGGTATGTCTTATTTCTCAAATTGAACCATGATTTGTTAATGAGGCATGTGAAGACAAACTTTGGATTAAAGCTATGGAAGAAGAATTAGGACAAATTGAGAAAAATAATACTTGGACATTAGTTCCCTGGCCTAAAAATAAAAATGTAATTGGAACTAAATGGGTATTTAGAAACAAACTTAATGAAGATGGTAAGGTTGTCAGAAATAAAGAAAGACTAGTGTGTAAGGGATATTCTCAGAAAGAAGGAGTTGATTACAGTGAAACCTTTGCACCTGTAGCTAGAATTGAGGCAGTCAGATTATTCTTGGCTTTTGCAACTCACAAGAACTACAAAGTTTATCAAATGGATATTAAATGTGCATTCTTGATTGGATATCTTGAAGAGGAAGTCTATATTGAACAACCTGATGGATTTTCTTTGACAGATGACAATGATATGGTTTGTAGGTTAAGAAAAGGTCTGTATGGATTTTAACAAGCCCCAAGAGCTTGGTAAGCAAGGTTGGATAAGTATCTTTTAAAGATTGGTTTTACTAAAGGAAATGCAGACAATAATTTATATTACAAAATAACTAATGATGACATCTTGATTATAGAAGTATTCATTGATGATATAATTTTTGGAGGAGAAGATGGATTATGTAAGGAATTTTCTATTAAAATGCAGCAAGAATTTGAAATGTCTATGATTGGAGAAATAAAATTCTTTTTAGGATTGTAGATTTCACAGACTGATAAAGTTATATTTTTGAGTGAATCCAAGTACCTGAAAGAGTTACTAAAGAAATTTGGAATGGAGAACTCTAAACCGGTAAGCACACCTATGACTACAAATGACAAATTATCTCAAAGGGATGAATCTACACCTCTTAATCCAACTACATAAAAATCTATGATAGGAGGTTTACTGTATTTGACACAAACCAAACCTGATATTATGAATGCAGTATGTATTGTTTCTAGATTTCAAATTAATCCTAGGGAAAATCATGAATCGGCAATAAAAAGGATTTTCTGGTACTTACAAGGCACTGCAAATCTTGGATTATGGTATCCTAGAGATGAAAATTTTGATCTATGTGCATACACAGACGCTAATTGGGCAGAAGATGTGGATGATATAAAAAGCACCATCGGTGGAGCATTCTTTCTTGGAAAGAGATTAGTTTCTTGGTTGATTAAGAAATATAGTTGTACATCTTTATCAATATCAGAATCAGAATATGTTGCAGCAACAACTAACTGTACACAGGTACTATGGCTTAAACAAATGTTGAAAGACATAAAGGTAAAATACAAGAAACCTATCACTATATATTGTGATAGCACTACAGCAATTGATATATCTAAGAATCCGGTATTACATTCTAAAACAAAACATGTTTCTATCAAACTAAATTTTCTAAGGGAAAAAGATGAAGAAAAGGAGATAAAACTGGTTTATGTGAATACTAAAGAACAGCTTGCAGATATTTTCACAAAACCTTTGCCTAAGGAGACTTTTGAATATCTTAGAGATCAGCTTGGAGTAATACCACCATAGGTAGAAACTTAGACAGATGATGATTGTCATCAACAGGTAGAATTGAAAGACAAATCTTTTACTTCGGTCTTTGATGAGGAAGCTACTTCTCAGGGGGAGTAGTTGGTATATTGAATTGATTGGTATTTTGTATATGAACTTGGTTTTATTATAACTTTGGCATTTGATTTCAAAGGGGGAGAGATATCTATGGAAAAACACATTATCTTTTAAGAGACTGGTATTGAAAATCTTGAGATAAACACATGTTGCTCCCAGGGGGAGAGATTGTTGTTTAAAGGAGATTGTTGGTTTTTGGTATTTGGCATTTCTGTTTTGGCACTTTGATGGTTTTTCCATCTTGTGTTGCCATCAATGCCTAAGGGGGAGATTATTGGTATTTTAGTATGGTTTTGTATTGATGTCAACACCTACTAAAACACTAGCACTCTGGAGATCCAGCAGCATTCACTGGCAAGCAAGTAACTATTGCACAGTTACTGGTATATAGTTCACCAGTAGGATATAATGATCACCGGCACTTGGAATTATGTGGAAGACACCTGGTAATGTCAAAGACATCGTGTGGACACTTTGTTTTGAATAATTAATCATTGGTATTTGCATATTTGCTTTTATCAGCAAATAGGTCTACGGTTACACCGGCAGGTTTATCTATTCCAGATCAGCATGGCACGCTATGAAGATGATTTATTATTGTTATAAATACATTAAGCCAACATGTTTAATCGGTTATTGCATCGGATATTATATTGATTGTAAAATGATTTTATTGTAATATCTTGTAGAGCTGACCTACTAAAATTAGTCTTAGGTTATGGTATAAATGTAAGATCTTATTTGTAAGATCAAATGTGGAATGCAAAAAAGAATTGTGTGAAGGTATATGAGAGATTAAGTAGAGGTATACACAAAGACATCATTTGAAGGTGAAGCTAGGTTTTTGTGAAAGCATATCAACATTACACCAGTACTGAATCCAGCATATAAAGATGTTATTTTATGCAGTATATTCTTATTGGATTTAACCATCCAACTGTAGTTAGTGTGACTCCCATTTTTTGATTGAGCAGTGAGCTCTAGGCTGTTGGCCTTTCTGCATGTGCAGACCCCATTTATGTACACTTACTATCTATAGTAGTATCATCTGATTGTGGGTAAGGTTTCCCACCATTGTTTTTCCCCTTACAGGGTTTCCATGTACAAATATTGGTGTTATGTGTTGTGGATGACTTTGTATTTATGTTTCTTGCATTAATCTTTACCGGTATAAAAATTACTATTAACACTATCTATCGGCATACTTAACTGGTTTACCAGTATTAAGCATTAAGTTGGTTAAGTGGTTTTTGGTTTAAATTTATTAGACAACTGATTCACCCCCCCCCTCTCAGTTGTCTCTAAAACCTAACACTATGTCAGTCTAACTAGATCACTGACCAACCACACAACCAGGTTCATCTACCAGTTCACAGACCCTATCGGTTATACCCTAACCAGTCTCCCTTCAACCTTGCACTTTTTTTCTCTTCTGGTGGAGCACCTAAATTGGTTAGCACGCGTGCCAACCTACCTCATGATCACCTTCATCAGATGGGAGCCTTCTACATCTGCACTTTATTAGCATTACCGATGGACATACTTACTGGTAAACACCTTGATGATACCCTGTCATCAACCTTCAAATGCCTCCATCTATCTACATTTGTGGTAACACCTTGCTTCACCACTGGACTGGTTCTACTATTAACATGTTTGTCAAAGTGACATCCATATCCTTCAATCTCTGTATCAACAACTCAATATGTCTATCCGGTTGATTTGATGTATATCCCTATTCTCATGCACCTAAGGAAGCTTAGTATTTTACCAGTTCATTCGGTGTGAGCCTTCAATCACCTGCCTTTAACCTTTTGTCTTATCTCGGAGGACTACGATGTATTCCATGCATAATAGGAGATAAGCTCCACTTACCGGTGGTAGTGGATCCTTGTCATCTGCATCTTGTAATGCACTCACATGGCTTCCTTCTTTATGTAGCATATCTTCAAATAGGCACATGTGATCTAGTTGGGGCACACTCATTGTCACTCAACTCTTCACATGGTGACTGCATCTCTATCCGGTGGGAGTCATGTTTTTCTACATCCACATAGTATACTGGTGACCTGTACATCCTTCACCCCCTATGTTGATGTGAATTAGGTATCATTCCTCCTCTTCATCACAAATAACAGCTCAAGCACCTCACCCATCCTACTTGTATATTGGTCATAAGCTTGCCAGTTGGCAACCACTCACTGTCAACACAACTCTTACCAGTTGACATCCTTTCCTTACCGGTGAAAGACTGTACCGGTAACCTCTCCATTTCATCCACACAATTCAAACACTAACTTGTGTATTGGTGACTCCAATGGTCATTCCTCAGAATGGCATTCTCTTCCTTATTGATGACCTGCAGCACTAGTTGATATCAATGACTATATATCAATAATACTCCCATACTGGTTGTCCTTCTATAACGGTTGACATCAATGACAACACAATACCAAAAAATACAACACCTAACCTTGAAAGGAGACTTGAGATGCTCAATTTTTGAATGCTTGATTTTGCTTCTTGAACTTATTGAACTCCTTCACTTATTGCACTTCATTGAACTTATCGACTTATTGTACTTATTGTACCTACCCAAATGAGAGGGGAAAATTCATCTTATATACTTGCCAATTAGGGTTATTTGAATAATTTTTTGTCTTAGGCCGACATAGAAAACCTTTTCCCGCTTCCCATTGACAAGTTCAATGCAGGACTTGAGTGGAAGGGGGCCAAAATAGGGGAAGGACAACGATGCCATGCCCCTGTCCTAGGGGGGACAGGGGTGCCACAACCCTATCCTACCCTAATCCAGGAGAGGAAATGCAAGATGCGAGGAAATGCATGTTTTAGGAGGTATGAGCATGTCTTGAGTCTCTAATCAATCTTAGAGATTCTTTTCACCAATGTGAAGACCCAAATACAGTCAAAAATTGCAAGGTCGCAATTTTATGTCATTACATTTAGCCCCCACTTTAGCAAGAGTATAAGAGTATGCCAATACTACCAATAAAGTACAAGGAAACAAGATTGAAAGACTTTCACCATGTCAAGGAGGCAAGATACACCAAGCCCCTAGTGGACAAAAGATCTTATGACTTTAGTTGACAAAGTAAAAGGGAAGATCAAAAGGGAAGAGCTATGACTGCAAGTAGTAAGGTTCCCCTCACTATGAGTCATGAAAAAGAAAAGATACCCCAAAAAATTACAATGTAAGGTCAATTTCACTAAGTAACTTTAAGTACGAAGAAGGCAAATATGAGCGGAGTTTATACCCCAACGTTAAAGTCATCGCTCAGGCCTTATCGGGAGAAATTTCTTTAAGGTATGATACACCCAAGAGAGATCACGTTATCGCAAGGATTTAGCCCCCAATCAAGGAATAAACCCAAGGATAGAGAAGACAAAACACAAAGCACAAGGTAGTTTCACTTTCCTTGAGTTGGTATCTTGTATGATAACTCATGTATATCATGTATATATATGCATAGAATAGTTGTCATTCCCCAAAGAAAGGAAACTACCTTGGAAGAAAGGGAGCACAAGTGTCTTTTGAGTCAACATGAAAGAGACCAAAATAGATCTAAATGCTTTGTATTGTCCTCAAGAAGACATTACTAGGGACAACAAAATAGAAGAACAGGGATACACATAGAAGAATGGTCACAAAAGACCAAGAAAAGAGAGAGAAGTAGAGGATCTACGGTGCTAATGCAGCTAGTATAGCATGACATCCACCTCCTAATCTTGATGATCACTATTTTGGGAAGGTGAGAAATACACCAAAGGAGTGACATTGAGCATAGTAGATGGAGCTATCACAAGATCCAAACAAGTACTATGTTCATGTGTGAAGTCACTTTGTTCGATTATAGGAGCTAGGATTAAGGGTTTTGAAAATTTTGTAGATAAATGTTTATCAATATCAACATATTCATATTCACTATCAAAAACATTATGATTTGTAATGCCATCATGAATATGATTTTCACCTATTTCTTCATCAAGATTTATAGAAAGAGGAGCTATAACATGAATAGAAGTAAAACCATCATATATTTTTTGCAACTTATCATTTGGAGATTTAGGTTCAACATCTTGTTTAAGAGAAAAGGGAATCGTGTCAACTGTTGGTCTTTTGGGAGACTGATTAGTTTGAGAAACAACTTCATGAGCTCTAGCATGACATTTTCATTGGTGATCTCTCGCACAATGATTCCGCCGAATCTTAGCAGAAGGCTAAGAAGAAGGAGGAATATTTGTTGAGGGAAAAATATTCTCATCTTTGGTAGTAGGAGGTTTAAGTTGAGGTCTCTTAGGTTGAACAAGAGGAGAGGCAGGTCTCTTCTCTCTATAAGAGAAAGAAGGCAGAACTGCACCATACAAAGGAGGAATATTTGGTGTAGGATGGAGACCAAGTCCATCATGAGGAGGAAGTATAGGTCTAAACTTAGGAGGAATATTATTGTTCCTCTTAGGAGAAGGCATAGTTGCATCCATGGGAATAGGTTGGAAATATTCCTTAGGAGAAATATTAGTTCTATCTATTAGAGGAAGAACTTCATCTTCAAGAATGATATGAATATCAAGTGTTGGAGTTATAGGTTGGCTCAAGGATAAGATCATATCTTTCTTCCATTTCTGATAAGATTGAAAGAGAGCATCGCTTCTTGATGGAAGAGATTGAAATTGTTTAGGCCAAAATAAATCAACAGGAACACCTGGGATTCTTTCGGCTGGTCGAAATAAGTTATGGTTAACAGTTATGATTTCTCCATTGTGGGGAAATTTCAAACACTTATGGATTAGAGAAGCAATAGCCTTCATAGAAGATAGCCAAGGGTAGCCTAACTTCATATGGAATTGTTCAGATGAAGGAATGACAACAAAGTTGACATCTATAGATTTAGTGTGAACCTCAATAGGGAGTTTGATAGAACCAGTGGTAGGACAAGAAAATCCATCAAATAACTTAATGACCACATTAGTATCATCATAGATTGGTTTATGTAAATGAAAAGTGAAAAGATACTCCTTAGTGATGACATTAACCATGCAAGGGGGGTCGATAAGCACACCACAATAAGGTTTATCTTGAATTTTTTCAACTATGTATAAAGGTACATTAGGTGCTCTAATGGTCTCAATAGGGTCAAATGTGATACATGAATCCTTAGGTGTTTCTTGTTTCTCTACCATATTCACCAAATTTGGAGTCATGGTAGTAAGATCAGAGAGAGAGAGAAAGAGTTATGTTAAGTCTCAATCACATTAGAGGTATGAGAGGGTAAAGGATCAGTAAAAAATTTAAGATTTTCATGAGGAGCTACTAATTTGTTTCCCTTATCATTCACACTTGCCACACATATAGTATTATTATCAATCGGGTCTTGAATCTTACTTCTTAATGCAAAACATTTCTCAGTATCATGACCAGGTTGACGATGAAATTGATAAAAAGAATTATTATTAAAGTAAGGTGAGGCTTCCTTGGAAGGATCAATTGGTTTTATTGGAAAAACTGTGATAACATTTCTTTGTAACAACTGAAACGTAATGCTATGTAAAGATTCATTTAAAGGAGTAAATTATCTTTCTCTTCTGAAAAAAAATTTTGTATTAAGTATCATAGAATCACAAAGCTCATTTTTTGCTCATTTGAGCATCCACGTTACAAACTTATTACAAATAGCTCCTTTCGAGCACCAAACTAGAAATGACAATTGGAAGACCAAGGGTCACAACTTAGAAATCCACTTTAAACACCAATAGAAGACCAAGAGTCACAACTTATAATTCTACATAGAGGTGTCCCTCATGGGACTTAAACTTGGGTCTCCATATTGACAACTCAATGCTTTAACCAACTAAGCTCAACCCCTTGGACATTATCTAAAAAATTTAGAAATAAGAGGCACACCTGTTGTAGAATTCACATTGTTGTTGTTGATGGTGTCATTAAATTTAATGAAGCTTTTATTTGGTTTGAACTTCACAAATGGTTGTTGAGCACTCTCACCCTTATCACTCGAAGCCATAGGAGTAGATTGATCTAGTTGACTCACAGTCAGTTGATAATTGTGAAGTGTTGTGTAGAACTGTAGAAAGGAAGTAAACTCAAAAAGGAGAAGTTTTTCTCTAATCTCTTTTTGCAAATAATAAATGAAAATTCTTTGAATATCATCATCAAGCACTGGAAAAAAAAATTGAGGACACAATTTCTTATATCTACCAATGAAATCAGACACTTTTTCTTTAACACCTTATTTACAATGCATTAAATCAATCAAAGTGATTTTAGGACCTATGTTGTTTTGAAATTGTTGAATAAAAGCATTTGCTAATTGTTGAAAAAAAGTAATAGAATAGGAAGACAAAGAAAAATACCATTGTAAAGCCTTATCTCCTAGTGTTCTAGTAAACAATTTGGCAAGAAATCTTTTATCATAAGCAAAGTCAATACTCAAAGTTTGGAATGTCTTGACATGTGTTAAAGGATCACCTTTTCCATTATAGAGTTCCATTTGAGGGACTTCAACATGTTTAGGAGGGACAGCTCTAACAATATCAAGAGAAAGTGGGCTCGCGACATCAAATGTGGGCACACTAAATTTGGATTGACTCATAGAAGCAATTTGTTGTTGTAATGATGACACAGCTTGGGAAAGACTATTAATGGTTGCTTCAATTGACGAGTTTATGTTAACTCTAGTCAAAGCTTCTTCTTCATCATTGGAATCATCAATTGCATAGACAGGGATGTTATTAGGATGGGAAGAATTACCATTATCCTCATTGAAGAAGTCACCCAGATTAGGCTCCATCATTCTAGGAATTAAACCTTGGGAAGCCTTAATTCTAATGCTTCATCTAATGAGGATAGTAGAGGTAGGACTAATAGTGGTAGAACTCATGCACTGGAGGGAAATTTTGAATTTTAAATTTGAATTTGAGTTTTGAATTTGGGGAACAAAGTTTGCAAAATTTGTTGGCATATGTGTAGAATTTGATGACATGATGGGATCGTATGTTGTCATTGATGTCAATATGCTAAAGTATGAACTGGTATATTGAAGTAAGCAAACTGGCAAGTGAACCGGTATGATGGTATGAACTGGTATATACAATACAAAAAGTGAACCAGTATGTTGGATTGTGAACTGGTATATGCAAATGTGAACCAGTATATGCAAAGTTTGTATCGGGGTTTCATTTGATATGACTACCGGTTGGTAGTCTCATCTTCAAGGTTTCTGGTTGATGCATTCCAAGTCTATGTGATTCGATGATGATATCCTGTGATGAGTTAGCATTGAAATGAAGATTAGATCGCATTACCACATCAACCTTGTGCACGTGAATAATCTCCTTGAGGATCTTGCATGAAGAAGATTGATTCTATCTACCTCAGGAGTGAGAAAAATATTAGTAAACGATGGAGATCGCATGATGGGTTATCAGCTTCCAGGATGATGGAGAACATCTTGACATTTTTTCAAGATTATTCTACCCTATGTAATGTGTTTAAATAGCCAAGATTGGACCAACTGTATTGTTAACCTAGATGCTTAGGTTTTTAGGTTTTGGCCACCAAGTGAATTGTTGTCTATAAGATCGATGATGATTTTTTATTTGAGGTTGTTGGCAAATGAATGTATGTGAAGTGATTCTTGCTAGACCGGAGAAGTGAGTAGAGATCTATAGAGTGTGATTGCAGATGTAAAGGAACCGAAGTGGATCTTCCTTGGCATTAAGTGTTGTTATCAGATCAGTGTATTACCTGTTGACTTCTAACCATTTTAGCAAATGGAAAATCCCTTTACCGAGTAGCTTTAATAGGAATTTTGTAAATCCTTTAACAGGGTGACTCAAAATCATTGAGTTCTTCAAATCCTCTTACAAGGTAACCTTTAATAGGGTTTTAAGCTCTAACCGGGTATTTATCCATCCCTTAACTAGGTGATCCCTAGCAGGATCGGTTCCTAGCAGAACCTATTGTAAAGTATTTAACCAGACTAGGCTCCTAACAAAGCAGACTTCAAAAGAGTTCAAGAACAACTTGTGGGTATTCATCCCCACCGTGGTTTTTCCCAGTTGGGTTTCCACATGAAAAATCAATGTGTTATGTGTGATGCTTTTTCATGTGATGTTCTAGTGTTTTATGTTAAGCGGTAATGCAAGCTGATCCAATGGTCATTGTATTTCTGATGTATTACTTGCTTAAGCATATGGGTGAAGTTGAGATGAGATAATAGGTTTTGAGAAGATCTAGATGTTACCGATTTGCAGTCATACTATTTTATTGGTAGTGCCTTGACTTAGACTGGTGATATTGTTTACCAGTTAGTGCAGTCTTTTTAGTTTAAGTTGTTGAAGAAGTTTTTGTCCATACTAATTCATCCCCCCTCTCAGTATCCATTGGGTATTTATTGTTTATCATTATTCATCAATTGGTATTGGAGCGTCCTCCAAGTCCTCTATGTTATAAGCTTAACCGCTTGAGGAAAAGATCCTATTCTAATGATGAAGAGGGAAGGTCCTAAGTTCAACGGAGATAAGTTTAAGATATGGAAGAATAGAATGAAGATATACATTAAAAGCATTGGTGCTCAATGATGGAACTATGTTGAGAGTACTTATGTTTCTACCAGTATTCTCACCGATGATCAAAGAAGAGAAATTCAAGAGAATGGGAAAGTCATGGAAGCTCTTATCTATAGTCTAACTGATATTGAGTTTATAGATGTTCAAGACAAAGACAATCCCAAAGATGTATGCAATACTCTAGAGTCTGTCTATGGTGGTGATGAGCATGTCAAGCAAGCTAAGGAAGAGAGCCTTAGGGGAAAATTTGAAGACATGTGGATGGTTGAAGGAGAGACCATTCAACAATATGGGATAAGGATTAAAACTATTGTTGGAGACATCAAGAGTGCAGGAGGTACAATGGACGATTCCACCATTGTTAGCAAAGTTTTGAGAACCTTATTAACGGTCTATGCAATTAGGGTTGTCGCTATTCAGGAGTTGAGATCTATTGACAAGAAAAAGGTATCCCTTGACTCCATCGTTGCTAAGTTGACTGCATATGAGCTAAACAGTTATGATGGTAGTGTTCAGAAGACTAAATCAGCCTTTAGAGCATCTGTTGCACCATCTAGAAAGGGAAAAGAGGTTGGTACTAGCTGTGAACTCAGACAAAGAAGGGATATGGATGATGAGGAGATCCTGATGGAGTTTGAAGCTCTTCTTGCCAAGAGACTTTCCAAGGGAACTGGAAAATACAAAGGTAAGATCCCTTTGAAATATTTTTCTTGCAATAGGATAGGACACATTGTTGTCAATTGTCACAATAGTGATAATAAGGACAAACTGGAGAAGTTTAAAAATTTCAAAGGAGGAAATAGGAGAAACTGTCTTGTTGCAGTCGATGAAGGTGTCACTGATGATGAATCAGAAGATGAAGAAAGTGAAGACATAGTGTTTGTAGCCATTAAGGAAGATGTGTCAGACAACAAGGCTCTTATCTCGCACTTTGATAATTCTAATGAGTGGATTATTGATAGTGGATGTTCTCACCACATGACCGGTGACTGGAGAAAGTTTTTGTCTCTAGAAGAGTACGATGGAGGTGTAGTCCGATTTGGTAATGATGCACCATGTATGGTAAAAGACAAAGGGTCCATCTCTCTAAATGGAAAAGGTAGTGTTGATAATGTGTATTGGGTAGAAGGTCTCGGGTATAACCTTTTGAGTGTTGCCCAGCTGAATGATAAAGGACTCACTCTGGAATTCAAATATGGAGTGTGCAAAATAAAAGGAAAGAGTGGTGAACTGATGGCCACTGGTATGTAGACCAAAGGTAACTTATTTTAGTTAAATACAAATATTAGTCAATGTCTAATGGCTAAGTTTGATGACAGTTGGATATGGCATAAGAGACTCTGCCATGTAAATTTTCATAATATTGTGAAGGCCAGTAAGATCAAGGCAGTTAGAGGATTTCCTCCGCTGAACAAATTGGAGAATCCTTTGTGCAGAGAATGTCAATTGGGGAAAATTTCTTCCTAACCTTCAAAGGTAAATCTTTCATAGCAGATAATTTACTTGATCTTGTGCATACTGATTTGTGTGGTCTTATGAAAACTAGGAGTGTTCAGGGAGACAAGTACTTTATGATTCTCACTGATGATTGCTCAAGAATGATGTGGGTCACATTCTTGAAAGATAATTCTGAATCTTTTGGAAAGTTTAAAGCTTTTAGAGCACTAGTTGAAAAGGAAAGCGGTAAGAGTATTAAATGCCTTAGAACCAACCAAGGAGGAGAGTTCACTTCAAGTGAATTCAATAAGTACTGTAAAGAGAATGGAATCAAGAGGCAACTGTCAGCCCCCCAAACTCCATAGCAGAATCGCCTAGCAAAAAGGAACAACCGAAATGTAGTTGAAGCTACCAGAACGATGTTGATTCAAGGGAAGGTTTCTCACACTTTTTGGAGAGAAGCGGTGAGCATTGCAGTCTACACTATGAACTGGGTACTCATCAAGAAAGGTAAGGATATAACTCCTTATGAGTATTGGACAGGTAAGACTCCAGTAATAAGCTACTTTAGAGTGTTTGGTAGCAAGTGTTATATCAAGAGAAGTGAATACCAGAGCAAGTTTGATGCAAAATGTGATGAGGGAATATTCCTAGGGTATTCCACCAAGAGCAAAGCTCTCAAGTGTTTTAACAATAGGACTCAGAGAATTGTTGAAAGTATCAATGTTAGAGTTGATGAAACCTCTGAGAAACCTAAGGAAACTAGCAGCAAGCGAGCGGTAGATGAACTAGATGTAACCTTCTCGAAACTGGTTGCAAAACAACCAAGTACAAGTAACAGTGCTCCTACACCAATAGATGATGATGAAGATGAGGATGAAGAGGAAAAGAAAGAGGAATCAGTTAAGATCATTCCTAGGTATGTAAAGCTGCATCATGATCCAAAGCAGATCATAGGGGATAAGGATGTAGGAATACTTACAAGAAGAAAGGTCGGAGAGAATTCTTGCATGATTTCTGAATTTGAGCCCAAAACATTTAAAGAGGCACACAAAGATGAATATTGGATTAAGGCTATGGAAGAGGAACTTGACCAGATAGAAAAGAATGGTACATGGTCTTTGGTACCTATACCTGAGCACAAAAATGTTATTGGCACCAAATGGGTGTTTAGAAACAAGTTGAATGAATATGGCACAATGGTAAGAAACAAAGTAAGATTGGTATGTAAGGGATATGCTCAATAAGAAGGAGAAGACTATGGAGAAACCTTTGCTCTAGTAGCTAGATTGGAAGGAGTTTGAATGCTACTTGCATATGCAACCTTCAAGGGATTCAAAGTATATTAGATGGATGTGAAATCTGCATTCCTAAATGGAATACTTGAAGAAGAAGTGTATATAGAGAAACCAGATGGGTTTGCCCTATCAGAAGACAGTGATATGGTGTGTAGGCTACATAAAGCCTTGTATGGATTAAAACAAGCACCTAGAGAATGGTATGAACATTTACACTCTCATCTTGTGAATATTGGATTTGAAAGAACAAGTGAAGATAGCAATATCTATCTGAAGACGGAAGGAGATCAGATTCTGATCTGTGAAGTATTTGTTGATGGCATAATTTTTGGTGTAGATGACAAGATGAGCCATGCATTTGCAGATGAAATGAAGAAGGAATTTGAGATGTCACTAATCAGAGAGATTAAGTTCTTCATTGGACTACAAATTCAACAAATGAAAGATGGTATCTTTATCACTCAGTCCAAATATGTCAAAGAGGTGTTGAAGACCTTTGGCATGGAAGACAATAAACCGATTGGTACACCAATGATGACCGGTTGTAAATTGTCAAAAGAAGATGAGTCGGTGTTGGTGAATGAGATGGAATATCGGTCAATGATTGGTAAGTTGCACTATGTAGTACACAGCAGACTAAAAATTGCACATGCAGTGGGAATTGTTGCACGTTTCCAAAAAAGTCCAAGAGAATCCCACTTGGTAGCAGTCAAGTAGATTCTTAGATATCTAAAGGGAACTATAGATTATGGATTGTGGTATCCATACAATAATGATTTCGATCTCAAAGTGTTTACTGATGTCGATTGGGCTGGTAATGTGGACGACCAGAAGAGCACAACCGGTGGTGCATTCTTTCTCGGTGGTAGACTAGTCTCATGGATGAGCAAGAAGCAGAGTTGTATCTCTCAATCCACAGCAGAAGCGGAATATGTAGTAGCATTTATGAATTGCACTCAAACAATTTGGATGAATCATGTATTAAGTGGTTTTAAAGTCCCTGTATCTGAACCAGTGAGTATATTTTGTAATAACACAAGTGCAATTAATATTTCCAAGAATCCGGTATTGCATGCTAGAACCAAGCACTTCGAGCTCAAGTATCATTTCTTGAGGGAGAAAGCTCAGAACAAAGAGGTTGTATTGGAACATGTTTCCAGTAAAGAGCAGTTAGCAGATATATTCACCAAGCCTCTTCAGAAGGCTACATTTACCTATTTAAGAGGTGAATTAGGGGTGTTGCCCCTTCAAGAGGTGAACTTCCACATCAGTCAGGTATTGCATTGTCAAATCTTTTCATGATTGATGTGTTGAAGGATGCTACTCCTCAGTTGGTGCAACATAGTATATCATGGATGTTTGTGCCTCCACTTTGGCATTGTTGTCAAAGGGGGAGAAGATGTGAAGCAGAGAAGATATCTGTAGTATTGAAGACATATTATATGGAAGAAGATGTAGAGATACATTTGTGTATTGCCATCAATGCCAAAGGGGGAGATTGTTGGCATATGTGTAGAGTTTGATGACATGATGGGATTGTATGTTGTCATTGATGTCAATATGCTGAAGTATGAACCAGTATATTGAAGTAAGCAAAATGGCAAGTGAACTGGTATGATGGTATGAACCAGTATATACAATAGAAAAAGTGAACCAGTATGTTGGAGTGTGAACCGGTATATGCAAATGTGAACCGGTATATGCAAAGTTTGTATCGAGGTTTCATTTGATATGACTATCAGTTGGTAGTCTCAGCTTCAGGGTTTCTAGTTGATGCATTCCAAGTCTCTGGGATTCGACCAACGACATCCTATGATGAGTTAGCATTGAAATGAAGATTATATCATGTTGCCACGTTAGCCTTGTGTGTGTGAAGAATCTCCTTGAGGATCTTGCATGAAGAAGATTGATTCTATCTACCTCGGGAATGAGCAAAATCTCAGTAAACGATGGAGAGCATGTGATGGGTTATTAGCTTCCAAAAGTGGTGAAGAACGGACGATGGAGAACGTCTTGAGATTTGTTCAAGATTGTTCTACCCTATGTAATGTGTTTAAACAGCCAAGATTGGACCGATTGTATTGTTAACCTAGATGCTTAGGGTTTTAGGTTTTGGTCACTGACCGAATTGTTGTCTATAAGATCGATGATGATTTTTATTTGAGGTTTTGGCAAATGAATGTATGTGAAGTGATTCTTGTTATACCGAAGAAGTGAGTAGAGATCTGTAGAGTGTGATTACAGATGTAAAGGAACTAAAGTGGATCTTCCTTGGCCTTAAGTGTTGTTATCAAATCAGTGTATTACCTGTTGACTTCTAACCATTTTAGCAGATGCAAAATCCCTTTACCAGGTAGCTTTAACAGGCTTTTTGTAAATCCTTTAATAGGGTGACTCAAAATCATTGAGTTCTTCAAATCCTCTTACAAGGTAACCTTTAACAGGGTTTTAATTTAAAATCAGAGAAGATTACAATTACCCACTTAATTTCAATTTTTTCTTGAAAGTTGTGATGTTGAATTTGTAAAGTATTTTTTATTTTATAGGAATCAAAATTTGATAAAATCAGCCAATTTTTTGGATTTAAGCAATTAAATATAGTCATAACAGTCTCCCAAAATTTCAGGAAAAAAGCTAGGGACCATGTTGAAGTTGCACATGGTCTACCCCAAATTTTTTGAAAATTTTCAGGGATGAAAGCTATGATGATTTTAGAGCTAACCTCAAAAAATTGGTTGATTTTACGAAGTTTAGATGTGCGAAATGAAGGTTTGAATGTGAAAATAGGACCTTATTAGGGCTTTGAAAAAGATAAGATATTGAATTAAAAATTTGAAAAAGGTCAAACCTAATGGACAAGGCCACCTTGGATAATGTTTTGAAAACTGAAATTGGTTGAGATTGATTGAATTTTACACAAAATCCAAGTGAATTTGAAAATTAGGGTTTTAGGACCTAACCACTAAATTTTGGAATTTTGAATTTTGGAAAAGGGAGGGAATTTGAAAATTTGAATTTTAGGCAAGAAGACAAAACTAAAAATAGTTCTAAATATGAAAATTAATGTAAATCCAATGTTTGCACAAGTTCAAGTTGACTTTCAAAAAAATAGGGTTTTGACCATTAATCACTTAATTTTGTAAAATTGATTTGCAATTTGAACAAGACAAATAAGAAATTGTATTTAATGTAGTTTTCATATCTAAAACAGCAATTTTTGAAAAACACAAGTTCAATTCCAATTTTAACAACTAGATTTTTAAATGAATTAACCACTAAGTTTTTCAATAAAATTAAACTTGTAAATGAAAAATATGCAATAATGTGAAATGTCAAGCATGTAAGACGTCGGGTTCACCAAAATGTAATGGTTAAAAGGAAGGAGGTGAGATCAAGTTGAAAGATTTACCCTCCTCAAGAGATGATCAGTTCAAGTTTCACAAAGGATCCTCTTCAACCTCTTTCACGCATTACATTTAAAAGAGGGGGGTTGAATTCACTAGATCCAATATCAATGGAGAGAGACTGAATGCTAAGTGAATTGGCAATAAATTTGAAAAGTAAAAGTAACCCCTCTTTATTTCTATTCTGATGGAGCGGAGGAAGGGGAGTTAGTCTTGGGCGGGAAAAAAATTTCAAACCTTGTCCTAGGCAAGGACTCGGTTTAGTGGCAGAGAATGAAGCATTTTTTGACAAGGAGCAAGTGGAGGTTTCAGAGGCCAGCATGGAAATAGCCTTTATGGTTTTCGCTAACATCTGTTGCCAAAAGATTACTGACAAGGAGCAGGTGGAGATTTCAGAGGTCAGCATGGAAATAGTTTTTTTGGTTTTAGCCAACATCTGTCTTAAAATAATTATCGCCCTTCTAAGAGGTTGTCTAAGGAAAAATAACCGGTTTTTGATTTTTTGCGAGGATTATTGGCCCCCTATTTCAAAACAATCAGATAGAAATTCAGGGTTTTCAGATAAACTATGATTTAGGGTAGAGACTGTTAGGAAACTCACTGATACTGAGAGGGGGGGTGATTCAGTATCTAACCGGTAATTAGAATTTCTCAACTTAAAACATGCAGAACATATTGTAACAGTGTACTAGTATGCAAGAAATAATGCAATAAATAGAAATGAAAGAAGCCACATGCAAATCACACCATAACACAATGATTTAATGAGGAAACCCGGTGTGGGAAAAACCTCAATGGGATTTGTGACCCACAATATTCACTTACTGGCCAATAAGAGAATATTACTTACAATAGGGGCCTGCACATGCAGGAAGGCCAAGTGCCTAGAGCTCACTGCTCAAATGGGAAGTCTCACTAACTTACAATGTGGATTATACAAATCCAATAACTTGTACTGCTTTACAATAACATCTTCAATGTCGGATTCAGTACCAGTTTCTGCTCTGTTCTTTACATATACCCCTTAACCTATATTTTGCATAATAGGTCTGCCTAATCTTTTTCTCCTTACTTACAAAAATGTCCTACAATGACTTCTTATATATATAAGTCATTTTACAATGATATCAAGTCAGCTTACAAGGTTTTTACAATAATAAACAAAATGTAATATAACAAAAATCATGTCGGCCTCTGTGCTGGTATGCTTCCTTTCTCTGTGCTGGTGCCGGTGTTCTGAGTGCCGGTGTAGAGTGTGTTCTGCTGATGCCGATGTAATGCCTTGCTGGTGCCATAGGATTGTAAGGTTGCCATCAATGACAAAACCTTCAATCACATACAATGTCTCATTGGAGTGTGCATATGCCAACAATCTCCCCCTTTGTCATTGATGCCAAAGGGGGAGTAGTGGTATGAGAAAATTCAAATATCACAAGAATCATATGCTCAAGGGGAGCACACATTTTTGGTAACATTTTTGGACTTCACATTTGAAGGTTGAAGGAAGGTTTCTGTGAAGAAATATCAGAAATGAACCGGTACTGAATCTAGCATATGAAGATGTTATTTTGAGAAGTACATCATTATTGGATTTAACCATCCAATTGTAGTCAGTGTGACTCCTATTTGTGTTTGAGCAGTGAGCTCTAGGCGCTTGGCCTTTCTGCATGTACAAACCCCATTTGTATACACATACTATCTGCAATAGTATCATCTAATTGTGGGTAAGGTTTCCCACTGTGGTTTTTCCCCTTACAGGGTTTCCACGTACAACTATTGGTGTTATGTGTTGTGGATGTTATTGTCTTTCTATTTCATGCATTAATCTTTATCAGTACTGCAATTAACTGATAAATTGTTTACCGTCATAAAGTTTGGTTTACCGATATTAAGCATTAAGGTTGGTTAATTGGTTTTTGGTTTGAATTTATTTGACAACTGATTCACGCCCCCCCCCCCCCCCCCCTCTCAGTTGTCTCCGGGACCTAACAAGTTCTTCATTGCAATTTTTGAGTCAAAAGAAAATAGAGATAAGATTCACTGATTTAAAGGTTGGTTTTGCAAGGGATTTGGTTTATTTACTATCCCATCGATTCCTAAATTTTAAATAGATTTAAACATATGCAAGCTTGCCCCTTTCTAGGTTTCTTTTCCTACTCTCCCTTTAGAATACAGAGATTTGGAATTAATTCAACTCTTTTCAAATCAGATGGGTATTTTTGTAAAGCATGACCTTATACCTTTTGAGATGACCCATCTTCCTATTTGAGTGTGTTTGTTGTTGGATCTTTCCAAGGCTTTTCCAGGTTCAATCTCTATTTCTTTGAAATATGGTTGTTGGGAGCAAATAGTGTCTACACAAGATCCAGTGGTTGTTGATTGTCATTTAGATTTTTTGGGTCATTTTAATTTTCAATGTCAAGGACCCTCTTGTTTAGAGATTAAGGTATGTGATGACCATTCTTTTGACCCTTCATCATGTGCTCTTAAAAATTCAAAGAAATATTGTGAACCTAATTCACATATGGCTGGTCATAACAATAAATACCTCCATTTTGAGGGTGGTCAAGGCTTTTCCATTAATAAAATAGAACATACTTTTCTTCTCTTTCTCAAGTCATTGGTAGAATTCTTTGTTTCCTCTATAAATTCATCTAATATGAATCAATCTATCTAGCATTTAGCTCTCCCCAAGAATTTTGATTTGAAATATCCCAAGTTTAGTATAACTAAGGAAGTTCTCCAAATAATAAAAGAGGGGTTTTTTCACATTCCAACCTTTTTGAGTCCCAAAAAAGAGAGAGTGGCTTTCTTTGAAAACCTAGTATATGATATCGTTCAATAACAAGTTACCAATTCATATTCTGAACAACTTTCATTCAAATAGTCATAAGCAACATTCTTATCTTCAATGGTACCAACACCCAACTTCCCAAAATCCTCTAGATGATCTAGAGTTAGTGGCTAGTGATTTGCTTCGATCTGTAGGACCCCAACTTTTTGATGAAATTGCAGATGAGATTTTGCATGAAGAAGATGTACCTAAAGTCTACCATCTTAATGGAATTTCAGAAAAGTATTTTGGTATACAAATAGAAATGGAGTTTCATCAGAATAATGATCTGCCCCCTGGTTTTGATCTTGTTAATGGTTTTCCACTTGTTAATAAGGGATCACAAACTTTTGATTTACTTGATCAGGATGAAGCTAATAATATTCATAATTTATGTTGTCAATCACTATTTGCATCTAAACCCCAAGAGGATGAGAATTCTAATAAATAGGATCTCGATGCTTCGAAACATCTTGAATCAACTTTTGATTTTTCACAATCCTTGTCCATCTCTCAGTCTCCAACTTCTCAGGCTCATGTAAATATTTCTCAAAAGCCTGGAGGGAGAAAAACAAATACAACTAAACTTAAAGATGAGATTGAGGCAGTAATTAAATTCACCTTAGATGGGAAATTTTCAATTACAAAAAAACCCAGGAGAGCATGTCATTCTCCTCAAAATATAATGAAGATTATTTCTTGGAATGTCAAAGGCATTAATGCCTCTAACAAGAGAAATCGAGTCAATCACCAGCTTGACTCGTTAGGTGCAGATATTATACTTTTACAGGAGACAAAATTATCATTAGAAACATTTCAATCAATAGTTTCTAAATGGTCTAATTGGAAAGCTTCTCATGTTGCAGCTACAGGGGCATCTGGAGGTTTATTAGTTTTATGGATTCCAAAGAAGTTGACTGTAGAGATTGTCGGTGAAAACAATAATTGGCAAATGATGAATGTTCAGTGTTTTGATCTCTCATGTAAAATCATAAGTGTCTATGGTCCCACACAGACCCATAAGAAAAAGAAGCTTTGGGATTCTTTATCAATGGTTATTCAGCAATCCCCTGATCAAAATTTTATTCTAGGTGGAGATTTCAATGCCATTGTCTCTTTTCAAGAGAAATTAGGAGGTATTATCCCCCCAAAGAATATCGTTGATGACTTTGTAAGCTTCATTTCTGACAATGCTTTACAAGATATAGTCCCTTAAAAAGGTTTATTTACTTGGACAAATAAGAGAAGATATTTTGCACAAATTGTTGAGAGATTAGATAGATTCCTTATCTCTCAAAATTTGCTGCTTAAAAACTTTAAAATTGAAACAGACATTTTACCTCTTATTTGTTTAGATCACTTTGTTATTTCATTCTCCATTTCTTCAACCTCTCAAATGCCTTCTCACCGACCAAATTTTAAGTTTGAGAGAATGTGGCTCGGGCATCCACATTTCCTCCCTCTATTGAGGTAGTGTTGGGTGAGTGCTCCATGTTTTATTGGATCTAGGATGTATCATTTTTGCAAGAAAATGCAGCATGTTAAAGCACAAATTAAACTTTGGAATGTGCTCTCATTCAAAAATATTTTTATGGAAAAAGAATCAGTTGCAAAAGAACTTAATGATATTCATCACCATATCATTTTTAATGGTATGGATGCTTCCACTTATGATAAGCAAAGACATTTACAATCAAAATGGGAAGAACTTAGCAAAACAGAAGAAATATATTGAAGACAAAAATCTACAGAACTTTGGTTGAAAGAAGGGGATAGGAACACAAAAAAAATTCATGCATCTGCAAAAGCAAAAAGAGCAGCAACTACTATTTTTTCAATTAATGATGCTAAGACAAGTAAAGTCCTTACTAGTGCGAAGGAGATTCAGGATGGAGTTACATTTTTCAAGTCCTTATTAGCTCCACTTTCCTCTGTAAATGTTAATAAGGCCAATATCAATGATCAAGAAGTCTTAGCTCACATTCCTCTTTTAGTATCACAGCAAGATAATGATATTCTTATGAAACCTTTTACTTTAGAAGAAGTGCATAAGGTAAGTTTTTTACTATCTCCAGACAAAGCTCCGGGGCCTGATGGATTCACAACCCTTTTCTTTCAAAAATGTTGGGATTTAATTTTTTTTAACCTAGTGGTTGTTATGGAAGAATCAAGAAAAACCTCTTCAATTTTAAAAATGTTCAATACCACAAATATTGAAATCATTCCTAAGGTTAAGGATCCAAAGACCTTTGCAAAATTTAGGCCTATTTCACTATGCAACGCTATTTATAAACTCATCACTAAGGCCATTTATCTCAAACTACATTATCTAATTCCAAAAATTATATCTCTGGAACAAAGAGGTTTTGTTCCTGGAAGGGAAAATTTTGAAGGTACTTTAGCTTCTCATGAAGTCCTACACTCAATTCATTCCTCTCAATTGCCTTCTTTTATTGTTAAACTTGACATGCTGAAAGCATATGATAAGGTAGATTGGAATTTCCTCTTGAAAATACTTCACAAATTTGGCTTCTTAGAAAAATGGTGTAGATGGATCAAGGCATGTGTTTCAAGAGCAACTTTTTCAGTCATCATCAATGGGTCCCCAATGGGATTTTTTTCAGGGACTCAAGGCCTTAGACAATGGGATCCCTTATCCCCTTTTCATTCATAATCATGGCTGAAGCCTTTAGCAGATTGATTAGCTCTAAGAATGTCAATGGAAATTGGCAGGGGATTCTAATTCCAAGAACTAATATTGTTGTCACCCATACTTTATTTGTGAATGACACTCTTATTTATGGTAAATCTTCTATTTTGAAGCTAAGTATATGAAAAAATCCTTGGAAGCTTATTTGTCAGTTTCAAATCAGAGGATTAATGCACACAAATCTAAAATTTTCATATCCAATACAAGGTCGGCTATAAGAAAAAACATTATTAAAATCTTTGGTTTTAAGGTTGGGGAGCTTCCCTACACCTATTTAGGAATTCCTTTTTTTATGGGAGCTAATAGGTCTTCTTACTGGAAAAATGTCATAGATAGAATTAAAGACAAAATTTCAGCCTATAAAGTTAGATGGCTCTCTCTTTCAGGAAAAATACTCCTCATTAAAATTGTCCTAACTTCAATCCCTAATTATCACATCTTTGTGCTTAAGGCTCCTAAATCTGTTATAACTGTAGATAGGAATTTGGAAACCATCAAAGCAAATAGATATTAACTAGCTCAATCACAAAAAACTAGATTGCAATGATAAGAAATCCTAAAAAACATTCAATAGAGATATTGAAAATAAGACATTCAAACCAAATGCAAACCATTACAAATGCGAATATCTCCTCCAAAATTCTCCATTGTCCTTCTTTCTCCTTCAAATTAGTGTTTTTGTGGATCTCACCTAAAAGTGCATAGGCATAGTATGAAAGCAAGATTGACAAGATGAGATGACAGTGTAAGGATACTAGAAGCATGATTGATTCTCTGAAAAATGTGATTCGAAAGTGTCATTCCTTGATTGAAGAAATTCATCCAATTTATAGATAAATTGGAGAAAAGACAAGATTAGCATGAAGAGATTTGAAAGGAAATTCAAATCAAGAATAGAAAAATTATGACAAGTGTATGACAAATTGCTATGCAAGGTGTTATGACAATTATGACAATTTATGACAAATTATGACAAATTACTATGCAAGGTGTTATGACAAAAATTTGAAAATAGAAATAGAAATTAGAAGAAATTAGAAAATTAGGTGAATTAATTGATAATTTTTCATTCATTAATTAATTCACAAAAAGAGAGGGAATTAATTAGCCAATTAAATAAATATTTAATTGTGACAAGAAGACTTAGGATAAATAAATAAATTATTTAACCTAGAGAGAAAATGACAAACAAGATTAAATGAATAAATCATAAAACCCTAGAAGATGAATTAGAAATGCAAGGACAACAATTAGGTCTTGACAAAAGATAATTGATGTAGGGTTGATTTGATCATGATTCTGACTGACAAAGGACCAATGCTGATAAACGATTGAGATTGGTTGACAAATTGACCAAGATTGACAAAGAGATCAAATTGATAGGCGCCAATTGACGAGGAACAATGACTAATTGATCGAAATTGACATGATTGAAAAGGACAAGGATCAATGACGAATCGATCACAAAATGATGAGATTGACAAGAGGACAAGGATCGATGACAAATCGATCCAAAATGACAAAATTGGCAAGAACAAGGATTGATGACGAATCGATCACAAAAATGATGAGATTGACAAGGACAAGGATTGATGACAAATCGATCGCAAAATGACAAGATTGACAAGAGGACAAGACCCTAATTCAAAAGCGATAAACATGAGGAATGTAGAAGAAGGACTCAATGCTCACAAATGATAAGGACCAAGTACGCAACATAGAAGAAATGTTAATGCGATGAAAAAACCCTAAAATAAGGCAATGCGCAAATGTTAAAGTATGACTCCGCAAGCATTGACCATTTTTAGATGTCTACAATAACTCAAATAGAGAAAATTATTAGAGAATTTCTTTGGAAAGGAAACTTATCTCAAGGAAACAAGCTTCCTCTTACTTCTCTATCCAGCATGTCAAATGATAAGAACTTGGGAGGGGTAGGTCTACATGATGTTTCTAAATGAAATTTGGCTTTTGGAGGTAATTTGGTCTAGAAAATGTATACTAAACCTAATACAAAATGGTGTCAAATTATGCAAGTGAAATACCTTGAGTCTTCACATCCCAATAGATTCTTTACAATTTCCAATCCTCCTAAAGGTTTTGTTATGTGGGACTTCATGATGTTATCCAGAGAAGTGATCACATCTTATATCTCTTGGCAAGTGAATAATGGTGAATCAATCCTTTTTTGGAATGATTCCTGGAATGGGTATACTCCATTATCTCAACTGAAAATTCTACAAGGTGTAATACCATCTACTTCTCAAAAGTGGGGAGATAAACTTATTGATTATGTAGATGCAGTTGAGTTATAATCAGGTAAGGTAATTTGGAAAGATTTTTCAAAAATAATTGATGATAACAATGCTTTGGGGTTAGTACTTCAATATTTTTCTCATCGAGTAATTTTTTTATCTAATAACGAAGATAAAGTAATTTGGGCTCCTTCTAAAGATGGTTCTTATTCAGTTAAGCTTGGTTATAAAGCTCTTCAACAAAAGGTGACTCAAAAAATTAAACAAAGGCTTTTTTTCTTTTGTTGGAAATATATTTTACGAAAAGAAGGATGTTTCTCATGATTGGCCCTTTAGAAAAAATTCTTACTAGTGACAAATTGCATAAACTACAAATTTCTCAGCTTTTTTTGTGTGTTTTATGTTGCCAAACCAATGAGGATGTTGACCATTTGTTTCTCCAATATACTTTTTCTTCTCAATTTTGGTGTTTCATCTTGAGAAAACTAAGTCTTTCTATGCCTCTTCCAAATCCCTTTGGGAATTATTTCAATCATGGCCAATTTTATTTAGGCCAATGGTCAGTTTGGTGGGAGGGGAACAAAAGAATATTCAGAAATAAGTCATCTTCCATTGAGTCTTTTTTTGAGACATTAGAATCAGCAATCTCAGAACTGGTTAACTCTTATGTGCAGAAGCATGCTTGTTTGATATTCACCTCATGCGATGCAAAAATTATTAAGGAATGGAAACAGGTTGTTTTTCCTACTACTGCTCTTCCATCATCAAACAATAAAATCAGAATTGGCAGTGCCTCTATTATCTGGCAACCTCTTTAGACTAACTTTGTTAAAATAAATTTTGATGGCTTGTCACGAGGAAACCCAGGTACTTCAGGTGTCGGATCTTGCATTAGGGATGATAAAGGGAGACTATGAGCCTATAAATCATCTACATTGCCTTCAGGGACTAATAATTTGGTAGAATCTTAGGCTTTAGTTCAAGGGTTTATTCTAGCCAAACAACTGGGATACACTAAAACTCATGTTGAGGGGGATTCCTCTATTATTATTAATGCTTGTAAGTGCAAGAATTATTTTAATTGGCACATTCATTATGTTCTTACTCAAGTTTGTAATTTATTACTCTTTTGAAGAAGTTCATTTGTCACACACATATAGGGAAGGAAATAGGCTCGTGGATAGACTAGCTAACTTGGGTTGTGATGGTGTAGCTCTTGACTCAGTAAAAGATGGTTTTAATTTAAACTTCATCTTTTCTTACCTAGATGATACTAGAAAGTCAGATTTTGTACTTGCAGAAAAGCTTAGTCATTAAAATAATTCCCTAATCACTATTTCAAGTGTTTTGGTTTGCATTGATATGAGTTTTTGCAGGACATATATTACACATATCGGGATATTATAGATAAATCATACGATCGCATGTGCAAACAGTTATTAATGGCCCTTTGGCGACTGCTCCCATGGTAGTAAACGTGATTTTTATCTTCAAGCATGTGAAAACATAATTCCATGTGCCAATATTTACTTCCCTCAAAATCCAAGGCTTGAGTGGATAGATTGCTATTATTTATCTTCTCCATCAATTTATTGGCAGTTTTTATCCCAGTCTTCAATATATGAGATTTTCTTTTGGCAAGTTAATGTTTTGTTAATGCAGCTAGCTAGGGACCTCAAAGAGATAAGATATATGCAGAATACTTTAGTATGTCATACATGTCATAGAGAGCACCTTGAATACATGCCTCAAAATTATAGGGTTAACATTTATGTGCAAGAATGGGAGCAACCTTTTTCTAAACATATCTCAGATGAACATCTTGGTTTGATTTTTCTCTCTCATAGCTATCAGGTGCGGAAGAGTATTAAAAGGATTATCGGTGAGCATATTTTGTTTCCCCAATCAAGGAGAATCATATTCCCTTCTCAATTGGTGTCAATTTTTCTTTCCAATGCTCTCGACCTTCTTCAATCAATGCCTCTTATGGAGATTAATGCTTCTAAAGTGGTCAAAGATGTTTTCCTTCCAGACAATAAGATTTTTCTTGCAGTGTAGAGGTATGACTTATGGGATGGCGCAACTTACATAGGTAGTATTTTCCCATGGCAATTCCTCCTTAACAAGCATTTTTTCCTTTTAATTTTCTACAACATCAAATACTCACTGGAAATGTAGAATTATGTTTTTATTCAGAGGGTTTTAGATAGGCATTATAGGGACATTGGGCATGAAATGGTGGTTCAAATTAAATAGAAAGTTAATGCCCATATTATTCTCCTTCATGCTCCTCTTATTGATATAAGAGATCCAAATGTTCAATAAGCTCCTCTGTATAATCCCGTGCCAGACCTCAATATTTCTCCTTGGCATGGTTCTATTCAGGATGGTGGTAAAATTGGCTCTACTTCGCTACAGCAGGACACTGGTGGTATGAATTTGTTTGATGACCTACATGATGACCTAGAAAGGTCTCTAGTGGTAATAGAAGAATATCTCTCCTATGGGTTCTGGTTTAATTTTTATGTGATAAAAATATGATGGTGCCTTCAGCAGGCTTTTGTCATTTTTGATCAGCTGGCCTTCGAAAGCTTTTTGCAATCTATATTTGTCAGGATCACTTGGGCCTTTTTGGCATTTTATGATAATGCATGATTATCATCTTTGTAAAAGGGTTATGACCCTTCCTTATTACTAGTTTTTTATATTTATATGTTAGGTTCTAGGCTTTAGTCCATAATTTTTAAGGTTTTTGTTGTGTCGAGTCAAGCTATAACCAGAGGTTTTCTCTCCTGGCTCTTTCCTGTCGATATGATTGTCGAGCTAGGTTTTGTAACTATCTTATTATATTAATATATATATAAGTGGTCTCCCACTTTTGCCAAAAAAAATGTAACCCTTTTTAGAATGGATAGGATGAATTAAGTGAATTGAGACTAAGTGTAAAGATAGCAAAGAAATGATAATAACTTGAGATAGAAATGTGGGATGAAGCTGTGCACCTGGGATTAGCAGTGAAATGTCGAGAGGGAGCTCCCCTATAAATTTGAGAGAAATTTGTCAAAACCATGTTGAAAGTGTGCTCAATCCTCCAAAAAATCTACGCACCGAAAAGCATTTTTCCGTCTCTGAAAATGAAGCTTAAACCTACAAATACAACTGTGCACCTGCAACCTACACACAGAAAAGAGATGGAATGTTGTTGGGATTGGGGGTGTGCCTTCAGGTCAAACCCCAGTTTTGGAATTAACCAAATGATGAAAAGTACTTGCAAGTAAATGAAAGTAAATGACTAAAATAGAATTCACCTCAAGAGAGGATGCAATTGAAATTTTGATAGAGTTGTTTGAAAGAATATATAGAATTGAATGCTTTGAATGCTGATAGGGATATCCTTTTCAATGGTTGAATCTTTAACTTGAATGCAACACCTAACCTTGAAAGGAGACTTGAGATGCTCAATGCTTGAATGCTTGATTTCTCTTCTTGAACTTATTGAACTCCTTCACTTATCGCACTTGATTGAACTTGTCGTCTTATTGTACTTATTCTACCTACCCAAATGAGAGGGGAAAATGCATCTTATATACTTGCCAATTAAGGTTATTTGATTGATTTTCTGTCTTTGCCCGACATAGAAAACCTTTTCCCACTTCTCATTGACAAGACCAATGCAGGACTTGAGTGTAGGGGGGCCAAAATAGGGCAAGGACAAGGGTGCCATGCCCCTGTCCTAGGGGGGACAGGGGCACCACGCCCTTTTCCTTCCCTAATCCAGGATAGGAAGTGCAGGATGCAAGGAAATGCATGTTTCGAGAGGTATGAGCATGTCTCAGGTCTCCAATCAGGCTTAGGGATTTGTTTCACCAATGTGAAGACCCAAATGTGGTCAAAAATTGCAAGGTCACAATTTTATGACGTTACAGTCTTATTATTGAAGTTTATCAGATCTGTGTTTTGTTTGTTTTTCTGGTGAAGACTAATTCACCCCCCCTCTCAGTCTTCCTTCTTGACTTTTTATAATAATTGGTATAAGAGCTAGATCCTTTGGTAGAAGCTTAATTGCTTGAGAAAATCCAAGATGGCAGCTCAAGGTGTAATATTTAAGAAGGACAGTCTAAGATTTGATGGAAGTAACTATGATGTATGGAAAGACCGGATGGAAGTGCACATCAAATATCTTGGTGAATATTATTGGAAGATTACAAAGAATGTCTATATTGTTCCTCAAAATGGACCATCTACTCCTTATGAGGTTAAGGAAGAACACCATAATATTAGAGCAAAGGAAGCATTTCTTAGTGCCTTAACTAATTCTGAGATGACTAATATGATGGGACTTCACACCGCACATGAGATTTGGGTGAAGTTTGAGGTGTTGTATGAAGGTGATAAACAAGTGAATGTTTCTAAGTTGCAGAGTTTAAAAGGAAAGTATGATACATTGAAGATGGGACAAAATGAGAATATACACTCTTTTATGACTAAGGTGAATGACCTTGTCCTAGGTATCAGATGTGTCAGTGGAACTATTGAGGAAGATGAAATTGTTACTAAGGTGTTGAGATATTTGCCTCCTACTTATAAACATAAGGTTACTGCTATTGATGAGATCTAGAGTGTGACTACTATGACAAGAGATACATTGGTTGGAAAGCTTGTTGCGTTTGAGTTGAGTGAATTTGGATAATCACATGGAAAGTCTGAGACAACATTCAAAGAATCTACATCTGTATCCACAAAGAAGAAATATAATCTCGATGAGTGTAGACTTTCTAGATATGAAAGAGAGAGAAGAGAGATGGAAGAGCAAGAAAGGGAGATAGATGAACTTGAAGCTCCGATTGCCCAGAGATTGCCTCAAGATGTTGGTAAGTATGATGGAAATTTGCCTTTGAAATGTTTCTCTTGCAATAAGATAGGACATTTTTCTTCTAGATGCCCGGAGAGAATGACTAAGTATGAAAGGCATGATAAGTTTGATAAGCATGATAGGAATGATAGATATAGAAAGCATCAGAAGTATGAAAAGGCTTACAAGCCTAACCAGAAGTTTAGAAATTAGAAGAACTATTATTATGTTGTTGATGAAGGTATTATAGATAAAGAATCTGAAGGAGATGAAGTTGTATTCCTTGCCATTAAGGAATATGGACTTGTACTTGTTGATTCCACTAGTTGTACTTGTTGATTAGGAATTCGGAAATCATCACAAGCAAGTAATATGAATAATAGTCATTAGCTCAATCACGAAAGCACAATTGCAATGATCTATCCTAAACACATTCAATAGAGACATGAAAATTGAAACATTCAAAAAGATTATGCAAACCAGAGGTAAATCCAAATGCTTCCTTCATGCGGCTCCATTGTTCTTCTTTCCTCTTCAAATAGTTTGGTTGTGGATCTCACCTACAAGTGCACATACATGATTGAAATCAAGTAGGTAAGAAAATTGCTCAAAAGTACTCGAAGCGTGATTGATTAGAAATTCGATAATCTGATTAGGGGTTCAAAAATGTGATCAATTGGGGGTCTTGATTGAAGAAACTCATCCAATTTATAGACAAATTGGAGAAATGACAAGATTAGCATGAAAGATTCAAATGGCAATTGCAAATCAATATGACAAATTATGACAAATTATGCACTTTCTATGCAAAATTGATTGATGATTATGACAAAATTATGACAAATTTCTATGCAAGGATTTATGACAAGATTTTGAAATAGAAATAGACATTTAGGAATTTAGGAGAAATTAGAAAATTAAGTTGGAAATAATGACTTGGAAATTAGGAAATTGATGAAAAATAGGTAAATTAATTAATAATTTCTCATTCATTAATTAATTTACAAAACTAGGAGGAAATTAATTAGCCAATTAAATGAACATTTAATTGTGACAAGAAGACCTAGGATAAATAAATAAATTATTTAACCTAGAGGGAAAATGCCAAACAAGATTAAATGAATAAATCATAAAACCTTAGAAGATGAATTAGAAATGCAAAGACGACAGTTAGGTCTTGACAAAGGATAATTGATATTGATTCGATCATGATTTTGGATTGATAAATGACCAGTGTTGATAAATGATTTGATTGAGATTGGTTGACAAAAATCAATGACAAATTGACCAAATTGACATGATTGAAAAGGACAAGGATCGATGACGAATCGATCGTAAAATGACGAGATTGACAAGTTGATAAGAGATTGACAAGATTGACCAAAATCATGATCAAAGATTGCTATCGACAAGACCTAATTCGAAAGTGAGAAGAACTGAAGAATGTAGAAGAAGGACTCGATGCTCGCAAATGATAAAGACCAAGTGTGTGACATAGGAGAAATGTTAATGCGACGCAAAAAACCTAAAATGAGGCAATGCGCAAATGTTAAAGTATGACTCCACAAGCGTTGACCATTTTTAGGTGTCTACATTTTGCCCCTCTTTGAGACAATGCGATTTTAAGCGTTGTTTCAAAGAACAATAATGAAAATGCCCCAGACAATAATAATGACATATGCATGCCCCCTCGAGGAATTGGCCGGAAACATCTAGAAAAGAGGCCAATTGATTGATAAGAATGATAGAAAATGATAGGATCAAACGGACTGCCAAGACTGACGGAAGAAATGTTAGTAAGAAGAAATTAGATAGAGGACAGTTAGAGATGAAGAAAAACTTGCTTTCAGTAATGCACTTTGTAGGTGAGAACCTTTATTTTAATGTAGCAAAATGGATGCGTAGCATCATGGCATTGAAGGCCAGAGCTGAAATGCAACCCTTATTGCAAAAGACAGACACATCACAGACAAATAGCAATCACAACAAAAAAAGAAAAGGACCATGAACCATCCCGGTCACTCTAAATCACTCAGTGACATCATCGAGAAACATAGGAACATGATGGAAGATAAATCAATAAAAAGATAAGATGCACAAATTCCAACAAGTCAAACAAACATCTTGATCTTCATTGTCAAAAGTTGAAAGTGCTGATAGGACGATCATGTTGTCTGGTTTCAAGACATGCGGTACCCCGTCTAAGACAAGACACAGTCTGGTTTCGAGTATACCACACCTTGTATAAGACCCATGATAGTAGTGACAAGGACAAATAATTTTGAGGTTGATTGATTGATATGACAATTCTGATCAGTTTGAATGTCTAGTTTGATTGAAAAGGTTCATCTGTTAACGCATGATTTCATTAAAGCACAATGTTGATTGCGAGTCGTTGGATGTATGCTTAGTGATCTATCTTATGCACCAAGAGGATATTTATTGCAAAATGCTTGTTTTTGGATTTTAATGTTTTGAAATGTTTTTTTGTGTTCATTTTTTCAAGACTTTATATGACTTTTTTTAGGGATTTTTTTAGGACACTATTGATTTTTTTTTAGATTTTTTCAGGACATTTTTCAATTTTTTTATGATTTTTTCAGGACATTTTTCAATTTTTAAGAGATTTTTTTCAGGACATTTGTCAATTTTTAAGAGATTTTTTAGGACATTTTTCAATTTTTATGATATATTTCAGGACATTTTCAATTTTTTATGATTTTGCCCCCAGTGTCTAGCAAGGCAAGGAATATGACAGGTGAATAAATAGGCTTGCTGAAATGATGGTGGATAGAGGGAAGACAAAGGCCTTTTATTACGGAGACAATACGGATGCAATTTTCAAGGGCTATTACATGATGGGACAAAAGATTAGATATGACAATGTAAAGCGGTGACATAGCATGAGGGACCTGTCAAGAGGTTTTTGAAACCATGTTTAAATTTTGCATCCTTATGTCAGATCAAGATCAAGGGACAGAAAGAGAGTGTATGGATAGTGATAAGATATGGATAGGATAAGCAAGACCAAGAATGGATAAGGAACATGGACTGAAGGTCGGGATTGGCTAAGGGATAGTGGCAGAAAGTTGCAATAAGCTAGGGAATATGGATGAAAGGTTATAATAAGCAAATGGATAAATGACCAAAAGCTATGATGGACTAAAAGTTGCAAACAAGATACATGATGCTCATGATGATCATCAGCCTTGTCAAGATCAAAGGTGGAAAGGGAAATGGACATGAGGGACAATAGGATATGAAGGGTAATGACATGGTATGATAGGATAATGGAAGGATGAAACTTGCCCCCAAGTGTGGTGTGCAAGAAGTTCATAGATTACGCATGACGCCTGTTTGCCAGGTTTTCATCACGGTACTTACCCAAAGCGCCTGTTTGCCAGGTTTTCACCAGTGGACGAATTATTTTTCTTTACTTTTTTTTTTTTCTTTTTCTTTTGTCTTTTTTTTTTCACTCTTTTTTTTTTTAATTTTTTTGTATTTTTTTTTGTATTTTGACTTTTTCAATAGAAGATGGACACATGATAGGGGATGGAAGAAGGACTCAAACATCTTTTTGTTTGGATAGTAGCCTTAAAAACAATGGACCATGACCTTTAAAAGCATGCTCGAAGACGTTGGTAGGATAAGGACATGGAAAATGAGATGAAACTATGACAAGGATTTATGCAAAGGATGGGATCAAAGGGATCGAAGGATGGAAAATATGCATTGGATAATGGATAGGGTATCAGAAGAATTGGGCTTCAGTGGATGGAAATGAAGGCAAGATTGACATTGGCACACACCTTGAGGGGTGATGGACTGATGGAGGAAAAATGTATTTCAGATTGTGAGATTTGGATGGAGGAATAGCTTGGGATTTTGGGAAATAAGGGCCCAAAATGGATGAAGAAGGTGATGGAGGAATAGACTTGGAAAGTTTAGATGGAGGAATAGCAATTTTAGATGCCAATTTTGATGTTTCTTTAGGCTTTTGTGTTTCAAGGAGCCGCTTAGGGATCCACATGGTTTTTTATTTTTCATGCTTTTGTGGTTCCTTGGAGTGCATTGCTTGCACAAGGGATCTAGGAACCCATATATATTTTGACTTTGCTTTATTTTTCTCAATGGGCCTTTGTGGCCTTTTGGATTTTTCTTTTTCTTTATAGATAAATTTGTTCTTTGTTTTGACATGTCGATTATATTGGAAATGTTGATCCTTGAACACATGTGGATTGCTAGACTTATGACATTTATACTTGGCATCCAAATTGCTTGGAGGAGGAAAGGAATGCATGGATGGATAGGAATGAAGTGGAGTTCTTTTGGATGACTGGAAGGTTCTCAAAGATGTGTGCCTTTGCTGACCTTGCATAGAGGATGAAGGGATATAAGGACCTAAGATGGATGGAAGGTGTGATGGGGAAGGGATATGTTTGGATTTTGAAGGAGGGATACCAACGTCTTGAGAGTGAGTTGTGTAGACATGACCCTTAAGATCTTCTTTGATATGGAGGGATTCTTGCTTATGAAGATCTACTCCTTTGCCTTTATGAATATCTTGACTTGTAGGATACTCTTTTCTTTGGGAAGAAGACGCGAGTCCATTATGAGGTGGATATGATATGAGAGAAATAATGAGATCTTGAAGTGGATCGGATTGCACCAAAGTGGAAGAACTCATTGTGCATGTCGAGGGTTCATGAACATCTTGAACTGACACGTTAGAATCATGAGGGGGATTAGGATCATGAGGGGGGTTAGGATTGTGTAGTGGACATGGTTCAATGACAGGCTCTTCAAGAGATGGAATGGGAAAAATAATGGGATCATCAAAAGAAATGTGATCTTGGAGTGTATATGGAGCATTATGACAAGGAGATGGAGGAACAAGTGGATCTTGTGGAGGATTTAAAGGAATAACTTGATCTTGACAAGGAGGAAGATCATTGGAATCCTCTTTAAAGGTGCATTGCTCTTGATTTTCAATGGGATCATCGGAAAGGATGGAAGGGATATCTTGATCTTTCTTAGGAAGTGGAATGTCAATGGGATTTGAAAGGATATTGTGTTCTTGGAATGGAAGGGGATCATTTGGGATTGGATGAACTGGGATATCTTGATCTTGCTTGGGGAATGGAGTGTCAATAGGACTTTGGATAGGATGGACAAGAATAGGGGAATCATCGTGAGTGTCTAGGGAAATGGGATCTTGGTCAACAATTGGATGAGTTGATAAGGTTTTAGGATCTTGATCTTGATTTTCTTTAGGACTCATTTCTTCACGCTCTAAATTATCCTCTTTACATGAGGTTGGACTTTGGATATGCATGGAGGATTCTGACAAGGAATCAATGTTTTGGCATGAAGGAAATGCACTTTGAACATTTGTGATGGATTCTGGCAAGGAATCAATGCTTGAACATGAGGAAGAAGGAATTCGAATGGGGTCCTCTAAAATGGGTAATGGCAATAAAGTGCATGGTGTCATTGGGTCTTGTATTTCTGAAACATGACAAGGATGTGCATTATGAACTGGACTATCGTGGCAATCAATTATGGATAGCCCTTGGGTAATTGCATCCTTGAGTGTATTGTTTGATGAGGACAATATAGAAGGTTCCTATGAAACTTCTAAAGGTGTAGGGATAGATGCCACTGGAGAGTCAATTTGTTTGTGGGGGGATGAGGCATTGCTAGACATAGTTGTATTATCTTGATCTTCCTCAAAGAACTCACTTGGTAATTTCCTTAAGATCATTGCAATAAAGCCACCTTTCTTTCGAGGTTTTGACATAGCTGTATCTGGAATTTGAACTTGTTTGGAAAGAATTTTGTTTGACGTCATGTTTTGATTTCGAACTAGATGTTGATCAGACTGGTTTGACATGTTCAAAATTTGGCTTGGTGTATGTTGCAAGTTTTGCTTTTGAATTTGTGATTGTTGACATTGATATGTTGATTGGACTTGTTGATATTCCACCATTGGTTGAACTATTTGTTGACATTGTATAGTTGGTTGGACATATTGTTGAAATTGGACCATTGGTTGTGTTGGTTGAAAATTTGATTGATAGTAAACACCTTCTTGTTCTTGTTGTGGAGGCACATAATGTTGAAATTGATGTTGTCTCCTTTCTTGAAATTGTTTCATCATCTCTATTTGGGAGAGGAGAGCTGGTATGTCTGATCGTTCAAGAAGAGACCTTACATCAATTGGCTCAATCTTTAGATTTCGACCTGGAAATTTTTGAAACATTTTGGACATTTGTGATCTATTCTTCTCAATGTTTTTCACTCTTTGTTCCAATATCTCCTCTTCTTGAGCTAGTTTCGCCTCTAGTTTTTGTATTTGGAGACTTGTTTCATCATAAAAAGTTTGATCGATGTTGCTTTGTTGTTGGGTTGGATAGAATTGTGATTGCATTGTCGGTTGATATGTCAAACTTTGTTGCATCATTGGTGCTTGGAACCTTGTTTCAATAGACATGTCACTATGCAATTGCAATATTTTTGGAATTTTTCAAGGATAATGTATGATATGCAACTAAATGCAAACTAAATGAATGAGAATGCAATCTATGGCAAGAGTGCAACCTATGTTTTTGATTGTTTTTGAAGATTTTGACAAACTTTTGAATGCAATTCTAAAAATGAGACCCTTAGGAAATTGAAATGATGTCTAGACCTCAAAGGACAAAAGGACCAAGTGACAAAAGGACAAAATGACAATGTCTCCCCTATATGCTTGGATACTAAGCTAGGTTTGACCAAATGACAATAATGACATAAAAAGAAAAGGTTTGACAAGGTCTAGACTCCTTAACAATGACTTAGGGTTTATCAAAGATTTTGATTACTCAAGTATGACAAAACCTAGTTTTTGAGACTATATGCAAAGGGACAATTAATATGCAAGTGACCTTAATATGATATGATAATGACCCAAGCTTAATGAAGAGACCTAGGGTATGTAATGTATGACAATGGTATGACCTTAATGCAAGAGGACATATGCAAATGGATGACCCTTATTGATATGCAAAGAAGTATGACTTAGGTGAAACCTAACCTTGGTAGTTGACAATGAACTTTGCAAAATGCAACCTAGGATGAACCTAAATGTAAGTGACATGAATGCTGAGACAAGATTTTGAACAATGTTTGATAGCCATGTTTGAAGGTGTATTGAACTTTGTTGGATGAAATGTCTTATGTTAATCCTTGTTTTGAATCAATTTGTCTTGTTTTTGAAATGAGATGCAATTCAACTTTTGACAAGTAAAGAAGACAAGATATTTTAACATAGACTCAAGACAATCATGCTCATTCCCACATTTCTTATGGTAGGCAAGGACATTAGGTACTTGAGAGGTAGACTTGTTATGGGATTCAAGGAGAATACATAGATGCTTGACCCCACGGGCACCCCTCCATGGCACTCACTTCTCAGGGCAGCCAAGCATCAGTCCCCATGGAAATCTCCCCATGGCGAACTTAGTATCTCTTCCAAGTATCCAAACTTGTCCTTCTCAAGAAACTAGAAGGATTTTTGGCTTCTAAAAACAAGGTGTTTAGTAAGGATTTCTGTTAAGTGTTACTCCTTGATGTCACGCAAGCGTGATTGAGACATTAAGCCCACCAAGATACCAAACAAAGGTAGTCACACAAGCATGATTTAGACGCCTACTTAGATGTTGATATGAGAAAGAGTTCAAGGGTCATCACTTCCCAAGTAACTGCAATTCCCACGTAACCCTTCCTTCAAAGCTTTCACTCATCAGGTATTTGTTTATAGTGAGTTATAATGCCAAGGTATTCTAGCCATACTCACTTTGGGTCATTCCCTTCTCATGATTATCACTTGCTTGCAAAAGCAAATGGTCGGGAAGGCAGGCCCTCTAAGGGTGACAAACAATCAAAGACATGAGCGTTGTATTGAAGATCTGGATTTCTGATCACCCTAAAAAGGATGAGAGCATACTCTCCTACTCCAATGTCAAACTCAACAATAAAATCAAGCATAGATTCATTCCATCCTATTTAGAAATCATACTAGGTGCCTAAACATTAATAATTGTAAAAACACAAGGTTTAGTTGTTTCTCCAAGGCAACCTGCAAAAACCCAAGTTAGAAGTTTGAGGTGTTTATTCTTTGACTATCGAATCTGCATAAACATGTTAGTAGTTTCATTTGTTGTCTTTGCCATGCGTATGCCAAGGTTCTGCACAGAGAATTAGTACCAAAAACCAAAAAGCAGAAAATAGAATGCAAAACAAACAATTTTCAAGTAAAACACTGCATTTTTACCTTTGTTTCTGGACTTTACACAGGCACAGAAGTCATGACACAGGCGCAGAAGCCATGACATAGGCGCAGGATTACATAGGCGCAGGTTGCTTTACACAACCGCAGTTTTTTTTTTTACACAAGCGCAGAATGCATTGACACAGGCGCAAAATGCATAACACAGGCGCAAGTTGTCTTACACAGGCGCAGAAGTCCCCAGAAAACCCTGCACTACCCTGTTTTTGGGTTTTTGGCCTGCAAATCAACTCAAAAGCACTCAAAAACACAGTTAAGGGGTTAGATGGTTAGTGTTCATGTCGGGTTCACCAATTAATGTTGATTAGGAATTCGGAAATCATCACAAGCAAGTAATATGAATAATAGTCATTAGCTCAATCACGAAAGCACAATTGCAATGATCTATCCTAAACACATTCAATAGAGACATGAAAATTGAAACATTCAAAAAGATTATGCAAACCAGAGGTAAATCCAAATGCTTCCTTCATGCGGCTCCATTGGTCTTCTTTCCTCTTCAATTAGTTTGGTTGTGGATCTCACCTACAAGTGCACATACATGATTGAAAGCAAGTAGGTAAGAAAATTGCTCAAAAGTACTCGAAGCGTGATTGATTAGAAATTCGATAATCTGATTAGGGGTTCAAAAATGCGATCAATTGGGGGTCTTGATTGAAGAAACTCATCCAATTTATAGACAAATTGGAGAAATGACAAGATTAGCATGAAAGATTCAAATGGCAATTGCAAATCAATATGACAAATTATGACAAATTATGCACTTTCTATGCAAAATTGATTGATGATTATGACAAAATTATGACAAATTTCTATGCAAGGATTTATGACAAGATTTTGAAATAGAAATAGACATTTAGGAATTTAGGAGAAATTAGAAAATTAAGTTGGAAATAATGACTTGGAAATTAGGAAATTGATGAAAAATAGGTAAATTAATTAATAATTTCTCATTCATTAATTAATTTACAAAAATAGGAGGAAATTAATTAGCCAATTGAATGAACATTTAATTGTGACAAGAAGACCTAGGATAAATAAATAAATTATTTAACCTAGAGGGAAAATGCCAAACAAGATTAAATGAATAAATCATAAAACCTTAGAAGATGAATTAGAAATGCAAAGACGACAATTAGTCTTGACAAAGGATAATTGATATCGATTCGATCATGATTTTGGATTGATAAATGACCAGTGTTGATAAATGATTTGATTGAGATTGGTTGACAAAAATCAATGACAAATTGACCAAATTGACATGATTGAAAAGGACAAGGATCGATGACAAATCGATCGTAAAACGACGAGATTGACAAGTTGATAAGAGATTGACAAGATTGACCAAAATCATGATCAAAGATTGCTATCGACAAGACCTAATTCGAAAGCGAGAAGAACTGAAGAATGCAGAAGAAGGACTTGATGCTCGCAAATGATAAAGACCAAGTGCGTGACATAGGAGAAATGTTAATGCGATGCAAAAACCTAAAATGAGGCAATGCGCAAATGTTAAAGTATGACTCCACAAGCGTTGACCATTTTTAGGTGTCTACAGTACTATTGAGGAGAAAGCTTTAGCTGCTAAAGTTGAAGAGAAAGATCAATGTGTAATTGACAGTGGTTGTTCACATCATATGATCGGTGATAAAAGAAAATTTGTGAGTATGGAAAGATATGATGGTGGAATAGTTAGATTCGGAGATGAAAAAGCTTGTGTAATCTGTGGGAGAGGTTCTATTTCTTATGATGGTAAGCATAACATTGATGGTGTCTTGTATGTTGAAGGTTTGAAGCCTAATCTTTTGAGTGTTGGATAGATGGTTGATAAAGGTTATGATCTACAATTCAAGGATGGTAAATGAAAGATCTTGAATGCCTCTAGTGTAGAGATTGCATCTAGAACTAAGACTGGAGGTAACATTTTTCATTTGAATGCTGGTAAGAAAAGTTGTTTGATTTCTCATATTAATGAGATTTGGTTGTGGCATAGGAGAATGTGTCATGTGAATTTTGATTCAATGATTAAGATCTATTCTACACATGATGTTAGAGATCTACCTAATATTGTTAAGCCTGCTAATCTAGTATGTAAGGAATGTCAGTTGGGTAAGAAAACAAGAATTTCCTTCAAAAGAAAATAGTATACATCTGAAGGACTGCTAGATCTTGTACATATTGACCTATGTGGACCTAAAAATATTAGAAGTGTGTAGGGTGATAGATATTCTATGCTGCTAATTGATGATTATTCAAGGATGATGTGGGTTGTCTTTTTGAAGGAGAAATCAGAAGCATTTGACAAATTCAATATATTCAAAGCCAAGGTTGAGACCAAGTCTAGATTAAAGATGAAGTGTCTAAAATCTAATAGAGGTGGGAAATTATTTCTTGATGAGTTTAATTCATTCTCCTAGAACCCCTCAGCAGAATGGAATCGTTGAGAGGAAGAAGATAATTGTTTTGGATGCTACAAGGACTATGTTGGTTGAAGGAAATGTTATGAACATTTACTGGAGAGAAGCTATTAGTACTTTTGTTTACACATTCAGCAAAGTTCACATCAAAGGTGATACCGGTAAGACCCCGTATGAGCTTTGGTTTGGTCATATTCCTATTGTGAGATATTTCACAATATTTGGTAGCAAATGTTATATCAAGAAAGATGAGGACATAGGAAAGTTTTATACTAGAAGTGATGAAGGTATTTTCTTGGGATATTCAACAAAGAGAAAGGTCTGTCGGTGCTACAATAAGAGACTGAGAAAGATAGTAGAAAGTGCAAATGTGAAGGTGGATGAAAACCTTGGGAAAGAGATCAGAGCATGTGGTTATGAGGATGGTCAACATATTGTTTTAATGCCTATTCAGCCTGAAGAGCCTCAGAAGATTGATTTAGTAGAGATTGTGAATCTGGATGTTGTTGGTGAAGGAGTGCAGGAACCTGAAAATGAGAACAAACAAAAGACTCTAAGGTATGTAAGATTGAATCATTCTGAAAATCATATTATTGGTGATAAGAATATAGGTGTGATGACTAGAAGAAGGTTAGTTGTTGAAGAAGTATGTTTGATTTCCAAAGTTGAACCTAAAGATGTTGCTAAATCTTGTAAAGATGAGAGTTGGATGAGAGCTATGGAAGAAGAACTAGATTAGATTGAAAACAATAACACTTGGTAACTTGTGCCTAGGCCTAAGGATAAGAATGTTATTGGTACTAAATGGGTATTCAAAAACAAATTGAATGAAGTTGGTGAAGTTGTCAGAAATAAAGCTAGACTGGTCTGCAAAGGATACTCACAGCAAGAAGGCATTGATTATGAGGAGACTTTTTCTTTGGTTTCAAAACTTGAAGTTGTTAGACTATTTCTTCCTTGTGATGCTTACAAAGATTTCAAGGTATATTAGATGGATGTCAAATCTACCTTTTTGAATGGTGATCTTGAGAAAGAAGTATACATTGAACATCCTGATGGATTTTCACTGTCAGATGATGGAGACATGGTATGTAAGTTGAAGAAAGCTCTTTATAGACTGAAACAAGCTCTTAGAGCCTGGTATGCTAGACTAGATAAATACTTTTTGAAATTAGGATTTAGTAAAGGTGTTGTTGACAACAATCTGTACTTTAAGATACAAAATGATAACATCCTGATTGTTGAAGTCTTTGTTGATAATATAATCATTGGAGGTGATGATAACTTGAGCATGAAGTTTGTCGGTGATATACAAAAATAATTTGAGATGTATATGATTTGTGAGATGAGATTCTTCTTAGGTTTACAGATTGCACAGACTGGGAAAGGTATATTCATATCTCAAACTAAGTATGTGAAGGAATTGTTGAAGAATTTTGGATTAGATGACTCCAAACTGGTTGGATCTCCTATGGTGACTGGTTGTATATTGTCCAAGAATGATGAATCTCCTAAAGCTAGTCAGAGTTTGTATAGATCTATGGTTGGTGGACTGTTGTATCTTACTCAGAATAGGTCGGACATTATGCATGGATTCCAGATATCAAGCTGATCCTAAAGAGAGTCATGTCACTATTGTGAAGAGGATATTCAAATACTTGAAGGGAACTATAGACTATGGATTATGGTATCCTAGGAATGATGATTTCACGCTTTGTGCCTATACTGATACTGATTGGGTTGGTGATATTGATGATCGGAAGAGCACTACCAATGGAGAAATTTTTGGGGGTAATAAATTGGTTTCATGGGCTACCAAGAAACAAGATTCAGTGTCTTTATCCACTGCTGAAGCTGAGTAATTTGTGTTAGGGATCCCATAGATACTGAGAGGGGGGGGTTAATCAGTATCTAACCGGTAATTAGAATTTCTTAATTTAAAACATGTAGAACATAATATAACAGTGTACCGGTATGCAAGAAATAATGCAATAAACAGAATCAAGAACATCCACATGAAAAGTACACCATAACACAAGATTTTAATGAGGAAACCCAGTGTGGGAAAAACCTCGATGGGATTTGTGACCCACAATATTCACTCACTGGCCAATAAGAGAATATTACTTACAATAGGGGCTTGCACATGCAGGAAGGTCAACTGCCTAGAGCTCACTACTCAATGGGAAGTCTCACTAACTTACAGTAAGGATTATACAAATCCAATATTTTGTACCGCTTTACAATAGCATCTTCAATGCCTAATTCAGTACCGGTTCTTTCTCTGTTCTTTACATATACCCCTTAACCTCTATTTCACACAATAGGTCTGCCTAATATTTTCTTTTTTGCTTCTACATATCATCCAAAATGTCTACAATAATCTCTTTTATATATGAGTCATTTTACAATTTGCCAAGTCGGCTTACACATTTTTACAATAATAAACAAAATATAATATAACAAAATCTTGTTGACCTCTGTGCCGGTATACTTCTTTTCTTCTGTGCCGATGTTGGTCTCCTGAGTACCGGTGTAGAGTGTGATCTGCTGATGCTAGTATAATTCTCTTTGCCGATGCCATAAGATTGCAAGGTTGCCATCAATGACAAAACCTTCAATCACATACAATGTCTCATTGAAGTGTGCATATGCCAACAATCTCCCCCTTTGGCATTGATGGCAACACTCATGAGAAATTTCAAAAAGTATCCAAAAATGTGTAGTCCAAAAATGTTACCAAAAACATGAGAGCTCCCCCTGAGCATATGATTCCTGTCCTGTGATTTGAATTTTCTCATCCCACTACTCCCCCTTTGGCATCAATGACAAAGGTTGTCAAGATGTCAGTAGAGTTTTTGGTTTCAACCTTGTAGCTGGGTAGTTATAATTTGAAAAAGATATCCCAAAATCAAGTTTATACTATCCATAAACTTCTTGCTATCGATTATTGTTGTCTCTGATCTCTTCACTGTACCGGTGAGATGTTGCAAATGCTCTGCTAGTGTTTTTCTACCCTGTATTAGTGCCTCAGATACTTCCTTCCGCAAAGATGCTAGATAGTCCAATCTTGGACTTAGTTTTGATCTCAAATGTTTTGCCTGACTTATTATTCTTTCTTTCTCTCTTTCCAATTTGAGTAGTTCTTCCTCAAAATTTATTATCTTCTCCTCAAAAACTGATAGTGTATCAGGTGAGTTGACAAAATTATCTACAAGTTTATTGATCTCATCATGTACCTTGCTCATTTTCTTGTCTATATCTACAGTAAAAAAGTTTGTTTTATAGGTATCTTTATACAATTTTTTGTACTCTTTCAACAAATTACATAATTCCGGTAGAAGTGTGTCAAAATCTCTATTACACTTCTTTATTTGCTCATCAAAGAATTTCTATTTTTCAACTTCTACTTTATCCTTTACTGACTCTTCTTTTATTTTCTCAGTGTTTTCTAAGATATATTTACACAGTGTATCCAATTGTCCTAAAGAATCTTTGTTGTCTATATTATAGTTGGGAGCAATTACCTTCAAAATTGGTATGGTATCATCAATTGCTTTGTAAGCTTGTGAGCTACAGTCGGTTATTTTCTTGATAGAATCAAGTAGTACCTCAGTCACATTGGTTGATTTGAAGCTTGATGAAGAATCAACAATTTGAGTATTGGTGGAAGTAACCAAGCTTGTATTGACCTCTGGTAGGTCTATTTGTGTCTGCATTTCTTTAAGCAATGTTTTTTCACTAGTTGTCAGTGGTACTGTTTCCTTATGTACTAGTTCCAGTTGTTGTTGTTCTGGAGCCTTTTGCTCTGTTTGTTCCTCTGTTTGTTTCAATGCTTCAGTCTGAGTCTAAGTCTCTACCTTTTGTTCTTTATCTTCTGCCAGTTTCTCCTATGAGTTGTCAGTTTCCTCAGCTCCTGAAGGCTCACTAGCCATATCTGTCCTATCTATTGTATCTTTGTCTACCACTATGTTGATCTTTTGAGTATCAACATCCACAATATATAGGACTTCAGGATTAGGATTATTATCCTCTACATCCATACTCTCGACTGCCGGTTGATCTTTAGTAGTTTTTGATTTTACCAGTGGAGTAATCAAAGTAGGTGGGGGTAAGTTGTCTCTAACTTTGATACTAGGTGGTCCACCAACTTTTCCTTTCCCCTTGTCTCTATCTTTCTGATAAACTTTTATGGGTTTGGGGTTCCTGTACTCTTCTTGTTTTTCTTTCTCAACCAGGAATATATCCCATCCATTTTCTGTTTCCTCTGTTACCTCATTAACTCTTCCTACCATTAAAGCAACATGTCGGTGTGCAGTAGAAAATACTGTCCGATTGGCTTGAGCAATTAGGTCATCAATTTCTTGGGGAGAGTTTACCAGATATACAGTAAGTAACTTTTCAATTTTTATTTTCTTATCCAATTCTATCACTGCTTGTCTTCTTGCCTCTAGTCTTTTGAATAATTCATCTAGTATTTCATTGACTACTTCCATCAAAAACTTCTTGTACATATCCATGTGCAATATAACACTATTTTCAACTTGCTCTTTTTCATCAACTATTAGAGTGTCATATATTTTCTCTATATTCTTCAATTTACCTTCCTCTGTGATTTCATTCAATAGTATATCAAGAGGGTCCAAGTATTTATTTGTCCTTTTCCTCTTCTTGGGTGTCAGTTTCTTCTTTGGTGTGGCCTTTCTTACCAGAGATCTCACTGCTTGTTGCTTTTGTCTTATCCTCCTGGGTGAGGGTGTGGTTGCCAGTGAGGGATCTCTTTTTCTTACAACTCTTTTGAAAGTTGTAGGCATGTCACTTCCTAAAGAAGTACCTACCGGTGATAGGTGAGTTTCAGCTTGTGGAGCTGCTAACTCATCTTTTGTTATACCAGTTTTCTTCAATACATCTTCTTTCATGGCTTTTGCTTGTTTGGAGCCTTTCCTTACAACTGCCTCAATGTTTTTCACCCTTTTCTTTGATTGAATTTGTCTTTCAATATTTTTAGCACTACCAAATACTTCTTCCTTAGGTTCTCTGGGGGCTTCCAGAAGTGCTTTAGCATATGTTTCAACTATGTGATCATCTGTTTCATATCCCATCTCGGTTACCCAAATTGTCCTTGGGATGACCGCTTCCATCCAGATTTCATCTTTCTTGATGACAAAGCATATTTCATCTTTGTATTTGTCTACAATCTTCTATGATAACCTTACTCTTTTCTTCATTTTGGTCTTTAATGCTTGAAAGAAGTCATTAATATTGTTTTCCTTGTTCTCACCCATGTTATTGAATAGTTCTGTTAATTGTTTGCCTACCAGTATGTCATATCCAAGTTCTTTGTAACCTATACCAGGAACCTGTTTTGTTATGTGTAGCATTAGACATACTAATAGATTTCCAAATCTGAAAGTTCCTTTCTTGTCCTTCTTGATCTTTCCAAGATTGTCAATTAATTCATCCTTTAACCACTCACATATGTCAATTTTTGCATTATCTGTGACCATATCATAAGCACTCTTAATGCATAAACTTGAAACTGAATTGAGTCTATTAGCATGAGTAGCTTTTTATCCTAATATCATGCTGATGAATCTCACATTGATATCTATTACATCATTAACTCTTAGAGACCTCTTGTCAAATGTTGCATGAGTTAGGCTTATAACTAGGTCATTGGAAACCTTCTTGGTTTTATCTGGTCTTTTACCAGTGGTTGGTAACCCTGTGATAGCTTTCACAGCTTCCTTGGTGATCTTGTGGATTGCATCTAACCAGAAAAACTCTCCATGTACCCTGCTTAAGACTATCCTAATCACATCCTTGGGGAATTCAGGAATGCTAAGGATCTCTATAAATCCTAGGGTCTCAATGATCTTGTGTTCATCTTTTACATTGCTAGTATTATCACATATTATAGTTTTATACATGGTTTTAATTTCGTCATCTCCTAATTCCTCATTGTTGCAGTGGATGTACATTCTGGGGTCTTCAGCATAAACAACTCCCTTAGGAATTTGAGAAAAAGTACCTAAGGTATCATCCTTCTTTGCTATCTCGGGAACTAACTAAAATACGGGCCTAGGTCTTTTTATTACTTCAACAATAGTAGGGTTTGCTATATATTCAATTGTAGAGGTGGATGCCATGATTAAATACCTTTTATTGCCTTGGATGGATGATTGCTTGGAGTGTTCTTGCTTCTTGCTCGAAATGCCTTAGCTCAGAATCTTCGCACTCTTCGAAAATTTGAAATCTCAGTGAAATGAAATGGAGCCAAAACCTTAACTTTATAGTGTCTATTCGCTATCTGCCACATTGATTACATGTCGGTTAAGTATTCACTTAACATTGTTTGTCGGTAATAAGTAATTTCCAACTTCTTATCTCTAACCGAGGGAATAATAGCACATGTATCAGTATATTGCCAAACCCTTAAGGAAATTTTCTTCAATTAGATGAAGAACTTCTTGTCGGTGGAGCACTTCTCTATCCTTCTGATGAAGCATCACTCTATTCTTCCAGTGAAACATTGGTTTGTTCTACTGGTGGAGAAGTATTCCCAATATTTAGATCAGCTTTGCTAATCCATTGTTTTGAGAATTCTTGCTTAACCTCTTCAACTTTTTCTTTACCTTTCAAGCTAGAACTTTTGTTGTCTACTGGTGTTCCTTTACTTCTATAGAATTTAGCAATATGCCCAATCTTGTTACATGCATAACAAGTTACATTATTTTTCTGAATAGCTTTCCCATAACCTATGCCGGTTTGTGTTCTACATTGATTAGATAAATGTCCAAATCTTCCACAAACATAACATCTCACATTCATTCTGCAGTTTTCAGAGTTGTGACCTACTTTGTTGCATTTAGAACATTGACCAGTGGGTGTGTTGATATTTTGATAATTTATAGATCTATATTTGTTTTCTCTATGACCATACTTATTACAGTTAAAGCATTTTCCATTGAATTTATAAGCATTAGGTTGTCTTACCGGTTTGCTGTGATCCTGAGTATTTGCAGTACCAGAGCTTTCACCAACTTCAAAGCCAATTCCAGAAGTGTCACCTTTAGGTTTTTAATTTTTCAACAAGGTGCCAAGTTCCTCTGAGCTTTTCTTGAATTTTTCTTTATGTTGATTTGCAGTTTCTAGTTCTCTTTCTAAGACTTCTTTTTGTCTCATCAGTTCATTTGAGTCATTCTGAGTATGCATCAGATCTATCTTCAACATGTCATTTTCATAGCTAAGTCTTGTGTTCTCATTTGCTGCATCACTTAGTCTTTTGGTCAATTCTTCTTCATTCTTCTTCCTATCCTCAATCTCTTTACAAAATCTCAGTCATATCCTGCATTTCATTTTTTGTTGTCATGATCTCTTGTTTCAACTTGCTTATCATATCATTAAGTGATTCATTTTCATCATTCTCATTTTGCAATTTTTCACAAAGTTCTCTTCTCTTATTTCTTGCAACAGTAAAATTTTCTTGAAGTGCCTGAATGATATCCTGAGCTTCTCTTAAATCATCTTCTAATTTGATATTTTTCAACTTTTATGCATCATAGTCTATAAGAGCTCCTTCCAGTTGCTTGATCAGATTTTCCATCTTTACCGGTGTCAAGATCTTCCTCAAGCTATTAGGCTTTTGAAAATAGAGGACCAAGCTCTGATACCAATTGTTAGGGATCCCACAGATACTGAGAGGGGAGGTTGAATTAGTATCTAACCGGTAATTAGAATTTCTTAATTTAAAACATGCAAAACATATCATAGCAGTGTACCGGTATGCAAGAAATAATGCAATAAATAGAATCAAAAACATCCACATGAAAATCACACCATAACACAAGATTTTAACGAGGAAACCCAGTGTGGGAAAAACCTCGGTGGGATTTGTGACCCACAATATTCACTCACTGGCCAATAAGAGAATATTACTTACAATAGGGGCCTGCACATGTAGGAAGGCCAACTGCCTAGAGCTCACTACTCAATGGGAAGTCTCACTGACTTACAATAAGGATTATACAAATCCAATATTTTGTACTACTTTACAACAGCATCTTCAATGCCTGATTCAGTACCGGTTCCTGCTCTGTTCTTTACATATACCCCTTAACCTATATTTCGCACAATAGGTCTACCTAATATTTTCTTTTTTACTTCTACATATCATCCAAAATGTCTACAATGATCTCTTTTATATATAAGATTCATTTTACAATTTTCCAAGTCGGCTTACACATTTTTACAATAATAAACAAAATATAATATAACAAAATCCTGTCAGCCTCTGTGCCGGTATACTTCTTTTCTTCTGTGTCGGTGCTGGTGTCCTGATTGCCGGTGTAGAGTGTGATCTACTGATGCTAGTATAATTCCTTTGTCGGTGCCATAAGATTGCAAGGTTTTCATCAATGGCAAAACCTTCAATCACATACAATGTCTCATTGGAGTGTTCATATGCCAACAATTTGCTGCTGCGATTAATTGCATGTAGGTAGTTTGGATGAAGAAAATATTGAAGGATGTCAGAGTTATTTATGATGAGCCTACTGTTATATACTATGATAATTATAGTGATATTAACATGTCAAATAATCCGGTGCAACATTCAAAGACTAAACATGTATCAATCAAATATCATTACTTGAGAGAGCAAGTCAGTGAAGAGAAGGTGAAGCTGGAGTATGTATCTACAAAAGAATAAATTGTTGATATTTTTTACTAAACCTTTTCCTACAGATACATTTGTCTATCTGAGAGACAAGTTATGGGTATCCACCCCTCTTGATGAGAACTAGATGCATTGAGTTGCATCAATCTGGTGGATTTCAGAGCTTTATCTCTTTATCTGAATTGGTGAGTTGGTGTTGCTCCTGTGTTGGAGAAGTCTATGTTTTGGGGGGAGAGATTCAAGTTTCTATTTGGTTTTCTATTTTGAGAGCTTTGGCATTTTTTTTAAAGGAGGAGAGAGATCATGTAAAAAAATTCTTTCTAAATCTTGATCTTAGGGGGAGTTTGTTGGAGATATCTTCTTTTCTTTGCATTGATTGTTTTTCTCATTCATATCTTGCCATCAATGCCAAAGGGGGAGATTGTTGGATACTTTCATGCATTGTTGTTGCTAGGATATGTTGTTGTCATTGATGTCAATATATTCATGTGAATTATTCTGGTGATTGCTAATTGGAAGGATCTTATGATCCGGTTTGTAGTGTTGGTTTGTTGATCACTGTTTTGCAGAGTTTGGTATATCCTCCGGTATACTCTGGTGTGATCAGATCTAGTGCTGAAATTTTAGGATATTTCTAATAATGGTCTTGTGTATCTTCATTTCAGATGGTTCATGATTTGGTACTATGCAAGTTATCTTTCTTCGTGACAGTTGTTGATTGGTTGTGTTCTTGAGCTTTTAGATGATGACCGATGAAGATTTGAAAAGTGGTGTTGGTGCAACTATTCCTAATGATTCTAACGTGGTTTCTAGTGTTTTCTAGTCATGTCATATTTTTTTTGGTGATATACATTGATCAATGTGCGCATTTCTGGTGGTTTCTATCAACCTATGATTATTTGCATATTATGTGTATTTCTGGTGGTGTAGTGTGTTGCAGTTAATCTTGGCATTATTTCAAATGGAGTTGTGCATTTGGGAATTTGATTTAGGACCATGCTATGCTATGCAAAACATTATATTGGTCTCGTGGTTGATCTTTGTATCGTGTTATGTAATTTTGTAATTGAGGGTTGAGGGTTTAGTTGACCTTGTTGTCAAGGTTGTATATATAGGCAATATAGTCATGTAGTTTGTGTGTCGGTGTTGTGTTTACATTATCAAAGAGAGGTTTGTGTGAAAAGAAGTGTTTTATCCTTCAGTGTTGAGTTTGTGGTGAGATTGGTGTTGCGGGGAGGACATTTGTGCTTAACCGGAACTGTAATCAAGCATTTGGAGATGCTACTCTTTTAGTTCATTTCTTCTGGATTGTAGTTTGAATCTTATTGAAAGTGAGTGAGACTTCCCTGAGGGTTGTAACCTTCGAGCCATTATCATTTGAGCAGTGAGCTCTAGGCAGTGTTCCTGAATCCATGTGCATTCCCCATTGTAATATTTTCACATACTACTGCAAAGTATCATCTTACTGTGGATAGGTTCCCACTGTGGTTTTTCCATTAACCGGGTTTTCCACATCAAAATCTTGGTGTTGTGTGTTGTGTGTTGTGCTTATCTATCTTATTACTGCAGTTTATCAGATTTGTGTTTTGTTTGTTTTTACAGTGAAAACTGATTCACCCCCCCCCACCCCCTCTCAGTCTTCCTTCTTGATTGTTGCTAACAGAAGTCCCTTTTCATTCTTTGCAACCTTATAGCTTAGGTTCTTCAAATCACTCATGACTATCCAACTTGTCCTCTTCCTTGTGTTGCTTGCTTTAATGACCCTTGGGATTTTGAAGGATCCTCACATTATCGCTTTTGCCAAACTTGCTAAATGCTTTTCTATTGTTTTCTATTTCCAGAGCCACCTTGAAAGCATCTGAGTGTCTAGGGGTTCTTGTTTCTTAATTTATAACCTATTTCTAGGTCAAAATCCTTTTTATAAATACATGGGGACAGTTCAACATATGTGTGCAAGGATCTTGTTGACAACTTATTGAACTTAGTGTTAAACTCTACCACTAATTGATTATATCCTTTCTAAATATTTCTAAATTTGTGGAGGATAAATTAAGGGTCTGAATAATCACTTTGTAGCATCATAAATTATCATCAGGCCAATTTACACCTCATGCTTATGCTCCTACTTTAGTGCATCTACCCCTCACCTCCTATATGGGTCCATTCAATTCCCTAACTCCAACTTTTATGCCTCAAACACCTACTGTTGGATATTGTTGGTCATTGTTTCTGCTAGGATATGTTATCCTTAATGTCAACATATTCCTTTGTATTTCTTCAGTGATTGCAAATTGGGAAGATCTTGTGATCCGGTTTGTAGTGTTGTTTTTGTTGATCACTATTTTGTAGAGCTCAGTATATTCTCTCGTATATTCCGGTGTGATCAGATCTTATGTTGAGTTTTTGGGATATTGCTTGAGATGGTCTTGTGTATCTTCATTTCATATGGATCATCATTTGGTGCTCCACAATTTATATTTCTTCGTAACAACTGTCGATTGGTTATGTTCTTGAGCTTTCAGACATTGATCAATGAAGATTTGATAAGTGGTGTTGCTACAGATATTCCTAATGATTCTAATGTGCTTGTTGGTGTTTCCTATTTGTTTCCTATTTGTTTTGATGATTTGCATTTATCTTTGTGCAATGTTTTGGTGGTTTCAATGAACCGGTGATGATTTTTTGAGTTATGTGGTTTTCCTGGTGGTGTAGCATATTGTGGTTGATCTTGGCATGATTTTGGGTGGAGTTGTGTGTTTGGGAATTCATTTTAGGACCATGTTATGCTATGTAAACCATTATATTGGTCCAGTGGTCAATTTTTGTATCGTGTGATGTAATTTTGTAATTAAGGGTTGAGGGTTTAGTCGACATTGTTAACAACATTGATGATTTGTATATATAGGTGATATTGTCATGTAATTGTGTGGCTAATGTTGTGTCTACATTATCAGAGAGAGGTTTATGTGCAATCAAGTGATTCATTCTGTAGTGTTGTGATTGAGGAGAGTTTGTTGTTGTAGGATATAAATCTATGCTTAACTGAAACTATAATCAAGCATTTGGAGATGTTATTCTTTCAGTTCATTTCTTTTGGATTGTAGTCTGAATCTTATTGTAAGTCAGTGAGACTTCCCTGAGGGTTGTAGCCTTCTAGGTCATTATCTTTTGAGAAATGAGCTCTAGGAAGTGTGCCCAAATGCATGTGCATTTCCTATTGTAATATTTTCACATACTACTGCAGAGTATCATCTTATTGTGGGTAGGTTTCGCCGTTGTTTTTCCCTTAACCAGGTTTTCCACTTCAAAATATTGGTATTGTGTGTTGTGCTTTCAATTTTCTTATCTGTCTTATTATTGCAGTTTATCATATCTATGTTTTGTGTTTAATTTTAATATTCCGGTGAAGAGTGACTCACCCCCCCTCTCAGTCTTCCCTCTTGGCTTCTTCTAACATCTACCAAATGACTCTCTAAAGGTGTGTCCTCCTCCCATGGCCTTAAGTTTGGTCCCTAATTAAGGAGGACTAGGGCACCACCAATGTCGTGGTCCTAGACCAAAGCACCCAATGCCTTGGTCCCCCTCTTTGGGGCCCAGTTTTCAAGGAGGGGGTAAGACTCATCTCTCTAGTGGGAAATGAATTTGGTGGCCCAATATGAGCATTGGAGATCAGCCTAATCGGTAAATTGACCTAGCATCTCATATCTATAAAAACATTAATCAATTTATTTCAATCCTAAAAGGAAATCTAAGTCTTAACATTCAAGAAATCAAGCTTCAATCATTGATGTGTTCATCATCAAGTATTTCCAAAGATCTTCAAGACTACATTTCCTTCATTCCACCATTTGTGGAGAAAATTACAACATTCATATGCAAGCATGTGTGTCTGATTAAGGTTTTGTCATGTTCATTCCATTTCATACAACATTGTTGGCTTGATGATGATTGTAATATATTCATCATATGTTGTCATTGATGAAACACATACACACACATATGTTTATATTGTCTACCGGTGTAACTTCAAGTTGTTTACACTAGAATCGGTATACTAAGAGGTTTATCTCTAACCGGTACTTTGTGACAACCGGTATATGCATAGAAGAAACCAGTGGATACACATTAATCGGCATCAACATGAAGATCAAGCGGAGATTAAATCAGGAGATTCAAGGATAACGACTCATATATTTAAATCCAACCGGTATTGATTGTTCCAACTAGTATTCGTTGATTGTATGATGAGTTATCACAAATCGTGATGAGTTATCCCACCAACAATTTTTGGCGGTATTTTTGTGATGACTTATGATCACTTGACCAGATACACTACACCTAGGTAATTGCATTATGATTTCTTGAGGCCGACATGAAATCTAAATGTCTATATATTGACATCACAATAAAATATTTTATAAGCGAAAGTGATATGTTGTGTGCAGAGAAAAAGTGTTAAGTTGCAGAGTATGTTGAAGAGAAGTGTTGAATATGCTTAGAAGGATCTGATCAAGCAAGTATTGTTCTACTCAGATAGATCAAACCAATCTTGTTGTTTTCTAACAATCACAACATAATTAAAATCCCCTAATCGAGTAAGCTCTAACAAGCTTCAATGTTCAAATCCTCTAACAGGGTGATCCATTAGTTTGGATTCACAAATCCTCCATCGAGGTTGGTCCTAATAGGGTACTAGCTTTCACAAGGTATAAGCTTATAATAAAGTTTTGTGATCTCTAACAAGATTCGCTCCTAGCAGAGCACTTTGTAGACCCTAACCAGTCAGTTATCTATTACTGCAGATAGTTAACTTGTGAGTTTCATCTCACCGGGGTTTTTACCTATTTGGGTTTTCCACGTATAAATACTTGTGTTATGGTGGATGTTTTACTTAGTGTGGATGTTGTTATATCATTTTGGATTGCATGCATTGTGTTCAATAAACTTGTTAAGTTCATCTATCGGTTACTAGTTGAAGTAGTTTTATTTTTTGTGTCACTGATTCACCCCCCCCACCTTCTCAGTGTTTTTCAAGTCCATCAATTGGTATCAGAGCCTAAATTCTTTGAAGCCTAATCGCTTAGAAGGGAGCCTTGAAACCACCATGGAGGACATGAGCTACTTTGAGATGGCTAGAGAGCTTGAAGCTAGCAGAAATGAGGTTGAAAACCTTAGGGTCAAACTGAAAGCTTCACAAGTCAAAAGGAGAGAGCTAACTAACCAACTGCTAGAGATATCTGATAATATTTCTTCAGATGAGGCCAATATCCATGCTTTAGCCGAGGAAGTTGAAAAGTTAAATAGTGAGAAACTAAATCTGAGGAGAGAGTTGTAAATTCTTACTATCTGCATGAGTTAGGAACTGGAAGTCAGAAGAGCTGTTGAAGATCTTATCAAGGAAAGAGATCATGAGATTGCCAAGATCAAGCGAGATCATGCTACCTTGCATGAGCATTTGAATACTGAAAGAGAAGAGAAATAGAACTTACAGCTAGATCTTGAACTAGCATCATCTTTGAGATAAATCCTGTCAAAGCATAATGAAGATATCACCAAACAGCTTACTGAAGCTAATGAGAGACTGGAAGAGTTCAACAAGAGTTCTGCCTTGCTAGATGAACAAATCCAATCACAAAGGATGAAAGGTGATACCTCTGGACTTGGTTTTAACACATTTGAGAAAGGAGAATCATCTGGTACAAAGAGAAACACTCTTAAGAACAAATTTGCTCCTAAGATAAAAAAGCCTACCGGTAAGAAGGTCTTTAAACCTATTTGTTTTGTTTGCCATAAACCTGGTCACACTATAAATGTTTGTAGAGACAAACCTAACAGAAATGCAAGCTACAATACTAATGCTAGGTATGTGTCCAACAAATTTGAAGGTCATTGCTTCACATGTGGAATGTATGGACATAGATCAGTTGAGTGTAGATATGGAGCAAATAATCCTGTATCGCATATGCATCCAAGACCGAATGGTAACCGGATGAGAAATTTTGACAACCGGGTCAACATGAACTAGCAAAGACCCTACGACAACTGGTTTAGTCCATTTGAGATGGAAAAGGTAAAAAATGTCATTTGTACCATCTTTAATAACTTTGGTCGTGTGGCTATGAATTGCAAAAGAAGAACTGGGAGAGGAAATGCAAGACCGTGGAGATCATCTGGTATGGCCTGTTATCAGTGTAACAAACCAGGGAACTTAGCAAAATTTTGTAGATCCATAAATAGCAAACTGGACAATTCTTCTAAGGATCAGAAAGGAAAGCAGAAAGTTAATGTTGAAGAAACCATAGAAGAAATGAATCAGATATGGAAGAAAAAGAGTGATGACTCACCTGGAGAGGAAACTATTCCTTCACCCAGTGTGGAGAATCCTGCACTGGTGAATTAAGCCTTTCAATATGGCTAATGGGAGCTTAACGGTAAATCCATCTCCGGACCCCTTGAAATGAATGAGCGGTAAGAGAATTTGAATGCATGAAACATTGATAACTTTTTGTCAATTGGTTATCAACCGGTTTTTTCCTTGAGCAGTGTAATTAGGATTTGTAACCCTAACAGGTAAACATTTAATGCAGTTGGTAAAAAGAATAAAAGCAAGTTTTCACTTTATTATTTTTACCCTAACACATTTGAGAAAAGATTTTTGAGTGATTGCAAAGCCTAGAAGAGTTTATTAGTTGATTTCAGTTGAAGTTGCATTAAGATTTGTGTGTTCGATTTGATTTGAAAGTTGGAGAGGATAGAACTAGTGTGCACCTGGGGTATTCAACCAGTAAACGAGGCAGTGTGTGTGAAATAAGGTATTTCTTGAAACTCTTGCTGCGAAATCTAGTTTATCTAAAATGGCATCGTCTTCAAAGTCAGTAGGGAAATTAATGATCACGTCTGAATGTATGGAAGCTGTAAAAGCAGATAAGATTGTGTCATATAATGCATTATCACAAGTTCCTAGTGGATTTTTAGTAAAAGGAGATTTGTCGAGCTATATTTATTGCAAGATTGAAGATCTAGGATCACTGTATATTTACACTTAGTTAAAATCCCTCTGTGATGAGAATGGAAAGATTCAAATAGAGTATGCTAGGGTTTTCAAGAAAGGTTTTCACAACACCGCTTATTTTCTAGAAGATTTTGAGGAAGAGCATATTAGAATTATTTTGAGCTGGGTTCATGGTGAAAACATGTACTTAGAGAGAACTCACACGATAACCAAGAAAGCCATTTAGGTTGTAATTGGTTATTATTCAACCGGTGAAGTACCTGAGCTGAGGCGTATTTCAAAAGAGACGGTATACTCTCTAACTGGTTCAACATCTAATAAACGTGATTTTTCTGTTAACAATATCAGGGACCCAGTGGTGAAACTGGCAGCTATAGTTATAGGCTACCGGGTATTTTACTCCAGTAGACTAAATAGTGCTCCATCAGTAGCAGTACACACAGCTTATAGGATGATAGCTGAAAATGCTAATTATGATCTTTGTGAGGCTATTAGGAGACAATTGTTTCTAAATCTACAATCTATCAAGAAGGACAGCAGTCTAAAGTTCAAGTATGGACAACTATTGGTCGAGTTTTTCTTTTATTTTCAAAATTTTCTACTAGGAATAGGTGATATTGAATGGCCAAAGGACCTACCGGTATCTGTACAGATCAAGAACAGCATCAAGGCTATAAAGAATACTTTTCCTGCTACTATGAACAAATATTTCAATGAGTTTCAAAAAAAGATGAGAATGAGAATGAGATTGCCTGAGGATGTGGTAAAACAACTTTCCAAGGACATTATTTTCACAGTTACTACTAATTTTTGTTTATTGCAGGCGATTGAGCCAAGAGAAGAAGAAATGGAAGATATGAGTTATGAGGTGAACTATGGCTTACTAGTTGGTTATGCTAATAACCTATTAGTATCTCCAAAAGATAAAAAGAAGGAAAAAATGGATATTGATGTAGTTTAGGATTCACAAGCTAAAAGCAGTATTGCTCCTACTGTAGTGTCCACCCTTGATTCGACTTATTTTGACTAGAGTTGACTGTTATAGTATGCTTGATAGACTTATCTAGACTGTATTTTGATGACTTGGATGATGATTGCTCATGTGCTTCAGTGACTTATGATTGATGTTAGACACTATTGGACATGTTATTTTGATTATCTATATGGATGTTGGTACTATCATGATTGATCATGTGATTTGATGATACATGTACTTGATGGATTTTATATGCTCACTATGTGATGGATTATTGATAGATTAGATTTATCATGGTTTTGATGATGATTATGATTACACTAACCCTACATCATGATTACATATGATGAGATGCTTATGAGATGTGTTTGACTATTGTTTGACTGTCTTCATGATAGAGATGATTTCACATCACTCATTGCGAGCAGGATGTGTCGTCGTGATTCTCTATCACTTGCTTGTTCTATATATGTATATGTATATGTTGTATTGTCATTTTGTGGTTGCAGGATTTTGCAGGTACCAGACATCAACTTCACCTGGCTTCACATGTCTGAGCGTGTCTTTACTTCCAATGGCTTATGTGGTTCGGAGATGGCATGAGTTTCCCCTCACATACTCTAGGTCTAAGTTGTTCACCATGTGTAGTCAGCGTCTTGGCATAATTTGCCATGTCAGGTAGTAAGCTTGGTCTTTTGGTATTTTGAGTTCAGTTTATGCCGATTGATTTACTTGTTTATGTTAGAGTAATTATGTGGCTCTTGATGTGTAGTTTTATATTTGGTAGTGTCATTTTAATGTATTTAATTTATAAGTTTTGAATATTTAATTATTTGGTATTTATATTTATTTGATAATTAACGTTTATTGATTTTATGACTATTTAATAATTGATAAGCTTATTGTTGTTTAATATTTATTTAATATTTGTGATTTAATCTTTAATGGTATTTGATTGTTTAATTATTTATTTGACTTTCTATGGTTTAATATTTAATTGATATCTTATATTTATTTGGTTCTTTAATTTATTTTATTAGCTTTTGGTTTATTTGATTTTAATCTCCTTTTGGATTATTTATTTGCAGCTTATATTTATTTAATAGTTTTACTTTTATTCCTAAGTGGGGTGTATTAACACATTAAATTAAATAAAGAAATAAAACAATCCCACTTAGCTGGATAAGAATATTTCATTTACCTTACCTACCCTTCACTCTCATTGGTCAAATTCAAAATGGGTGAATAAATTATATTATATGGTGGGTTGGTAAAATATACTCCAAAATGGAATATTTTGATTGGCCGAAATTGAGGCTAGGGTTTTGGATTATTGTTGCTTTTTATTTTCTTCCCGTGAAGGGTTAGTTTTTGCTCTTCTCTGGAAAAAAATTCAACAAGCTTCTTCCTTGGTTCTGGTTTTCTTCTCTCTTGGTTTTGGCTGGAGCTTGGATTGGATTTGGTTTGGCTTGTGGGAGCTCTTCTTCAGCTTCATTTCCATTACTTCAAGTTGCAGGTTGGAGTTATTCACTTTGTATTTTATTTTTCAATGGCTTCTCTGTGTATGCATTGTGTCTGCATCATTTTGGGTATTGGGTTGAAATAATATATTATTCTATAGTTTATTATTGTTGAAAGGAAATATTTGGGGAGAAACTTTATATTATTTGGGTTTTGTATAGTTGCTGGAATATATGTTTTTGGTTTCCTATGTATGGTATTTCACGGCTCTGTGAGAAATGGTTCTGAAGTTATTTGATGTAAATCTTGGTCTATAGGCTAAGTTCTATTTTATTGTGTTTATACCCAAGAATTCCCTGTTTATGGGCATTTCTTTTCATATGTTTTTAGAGCCTTTTCGTTAAGTCTTTATTTTTTATTATTTTACCCGAAAGTTATCTCATTTTTCTATAAGTTTTGTGCAAAAGCGTTGTTTCTACGAAAGCAATGTTCTGTATTGCATTTGCGTTGTTCTGTATTACATTTGCGCTGCTCTATGCAGCATAAGCATTGTCTTAGGATGCATAAGCATTGATTCAGAATGCATATGCACGATTCTGGAATACAAAAGCATTGTCCTGTGTTGCATTTGCGTTGTTTTGTGTGGCATAAGCATTGTCCTGCGGGGCAAAAGCGCTAACCTGACTGTGTTTTATATTTTCCCAATTTTGGTCAGTTTTGAAGTATTTTCCTTAAATGATTTTTGTACGAGAGGCTTTATTTGAGGTTTGTTAGTATTTCTTTGTTTTGGATTTGATCAGTTTTGATGTATTTTGATAGTTTTGAGTATATTTGCTCTTCTATGCATTGTGAGTATTTTAGACTCTCTTCCATGTGGATAGGCCATGGACGATTGAGATATTTTCTATGTTGTTTTGGACCAGAAAGTGAGTAGGCATTGTTGTGATGTTATTCCTTATTTGATGGCAACATTTGATGGCTTGATATGCCTTTGTTATTGCTAGCCAAGAGGCTCATTTGCTATATTGATGTTGTATATGTTGTTGTAGCCTTGTTTATGTTGTAAGAGTATGTGTGGAAGTGGTTGGCTTCTTTGAGTATTATTTTCATCTAATTATGTTGGTAGAGCCTCTTGTGATTTATTGTTGGGCCATGTTAGGAGGAGTGGGCTTCCTTGTGATGATCGGGGTCATGAGAGATAGGCTTGCATGAGGTTCCTTGTAAGGAAGCATGAAGTCTAGACCACTAGGGCACATTGGAGTTTTCCGTGATTTGTAAATAAGTGATAACCTAATAATTAATGGGTTGGGTAGTTAGATTAATTAATAAGATGAAATAATTGATTTGTGCCTCATGACTTAGTCCTAGGGAGGATGTTTTAGGATAAGCATGAGAAGGTCGTGAAGATGGTAAGGTAATCTCCCTTAGTCTCTCATAGGTTGAGATGGCTCCACATGTCCATCAAGCTAGTGCCTTGTGTTATTATGTTATTATGTTATGAGGATGGCATGTGATGACACTCCACTCCTACATGTGTTTCCCCTTTATGATTTATGATTATGCTTGTTGGATGCATTTGTCTTGATGAGTTTTATGCCTCTGGGAGTTCATTCTTGTTCTATGTGCGAGTTGTGAGGCCCTACCCCGGCCCATCCTAGCATTTCAGTGATTTTCATGTTGGAACTATTATGGATGCTTTATTTTTATGCATTATGGATATAGAACTTTATATGATCCCAGGATTGGATAACATTGATATATTGATGCTTCATTTCTATGCATTATGGATATAGAATTTTATATGATTCTAGGATAGGATAACATTGAGATGGTGTATGTCATTTATTTGGTTTGCAGGACTTTATTATGATGCTAAAAATATGATGCATATCTTATGAATGGATTAAATTTATGAGGATTATGATAAATTGCTTATGTTTAGTGCTTTGATGTGTGGTACAATGATTTGTATGATGTCAATTGTATGCAGAGTGATTGATTTTTACTCTTATTCATATGTTTAATATTATATGAGGTTAATTGGGAATCTAATGTATAATTGAGATGCACAGGAAAATTATCCATGTGACCATGGAAACATTATGGAGAATCAAGCCTAGACCTATGTATGTTCGTAAAACCAGAGGTCTTCTATTTGGAGAGACAACACCCCGTATGTATCGTATTTTATTCGTAAACGTAAATGTTTGCATGTGTGTTAAATTGTATTTATTAATTTGTGTAAATCCTACAAGAGACATTTGCCATGTGTGTATTTGTGATGTGGAATTATTTTTGTAGTGTCACTTGACACATATGTTGTATGTTGAGTTGGCATTGTCATGTCACCTTTTGAGAGATTTATTTTACCAATGACATATTTTCAAATTATCCTTGAAAGTCCCAAGTAATCTAGGATAGTGAGCCATTAGGAGGGTCAACTCAGAGTTGACCCATAGGTAAACTTTGGGTGGACTTTCAAAGGGTTAAACCAACTCCTAGAGTCAATTTTGGAGCATTTTTAATGGGCCTCATGGTGTACCTATGGGTGAAGGCCAAATTTGGCCATGTGTCCACTCCCTAGGACTTGTTTAACCTCCCCAAAAAGTGGATTTCCCAAGATGGCCGAATTTCATCTTTAGGAGAGCCATTCTTGGTTAGATAACCTTCTTGGTATGTGGCATTCTTTTTCCCCATTCCATTCCCCTTTTTGAGGTGCCTTGGTTAGGGAGTGTGTAAGACCTAGGGAAGATCAACCAATGGGAGCTCTCACTCTATCCAAGAGGTTGGAAGGAGTGAGAGAAGCCTTCTTAGGCAAAGGATTGAGACTTAGGAAGTTAATCACCCACTCTCCATCTTTGGAGATGAGATCTTGCAGTTTTGAAACACGTTTAGGATAGAATTTTTGGATAAGTGTTGAAGAAAAGAATTGTGGATTTGGGCTGCTCTTCTCCAAACTATCCCTAGTAAACCCTTGGCAGATTAAAGGTTGGTTCAATCTCTTTCTTTGCCTGTTGAAATTTTTTTTTGAAAGATTGCTTGAATGTAGTTGTTTTCTTCCCTTGTATTTTATTTGTGAAGATATTTATGTGATTCTTCTCTTATTTTGGTATGCATTTACTTGTGTTTTGGGAGTATCCAATGCCATCTTACCCTTGGGAGGGTAAAATGGTCTTGGGGGTGGAAGGTTGTTTAACAGCCTTAGAGTGAGAGGCTCTCTTTAAGAGAGTGATCTCAAGGGTTTTTTTAAGTGACCCTTGCTGCATAGTTTTGTTTATGCATTTGGGGGTCATAAGGGAAGATATTATGGCATGTATGCCTTGGGGGTCATAAGGATGTTGGGTCAAGATGGATTTGTGATGCGTTCTTGGTTGTCATGAGATGGCTTGTGATCTACTATCTTGCAGTTCTCCTCAAGGTACTTGGTCCACTTCCACCCATGTAAAAATCACATTATGTGATGATGTTTAGCCTTGGGACATGAATGTGTTTGTTTTGAGTTTTCCTTGTTGTTTGTGTTTTGTTTGAGTGTAACCCATCTAGGTCTTGGTTCTCCAAGCTCGGGGGTGGCTTCTAGTAAGCCTAGGTTGGGAGGTGAGCCCTCCATGGTCACAACCTTAAGATTTTGTATTGCAAGTTGCTTTGGGAAGGGATTAAAGGAAAAGCTTGGGTATGGTCTTGCTGATTTTATTTTAGTTGCAGAAAGAAAAAGAAAAAAGAATATAAAATTGTATTTCTATTGTAAAGAAAGAAGGGAAAGGAAAGAGTTTTTCTATTGTAATTATATTGTAAAAGGATAAGAAACTGTATTATTGACTGAGTTTTAAGTTGTACTTTATTTGATGTATGGATCATTTAAATAATTAAAAAAAAAAGGCATTTGATTAATTATGTTTTGTATAAGTTGCAAAGGAAAAGAAGTGTATTATGTTGTTCAAATATTGTTGCAGAAAAGAATGAGATGTTTTATTTTGTTTTAAAATATAAATGTATTTTTTTATCTTGTTGTTGTTACTCATGGATTTTTAGAAATATTAGTTGCAGCTGTCTATAAGAATAATTCTAATACTTTTTACATTTTCTATAATCGCGTGTTAAGTAAAAAGCCATTAAACTAGAAAGGATAAATTTTAGATGTAAATATCAGTCATTTTGCTTAAGTTATAAATCTAGAGAAATGCATGCTAGTGGGAAACAAAAGGAAAAATTTTAATTTTAATTTTGTCACTGTTATTCATTCTTATAAAATCAGTAAAGTATCATATTCTGTAAATAGATAAACTGTCACATCTTTACATTCTACAGAATCTGAAAATAGATATAGATTATGTCCTAAGTGAAAATAAAATAAAAGATTTACTTATATTTTCTGTTAAAAAAAAAGTTTGCTAAAACCATTATAATCAAGATTTTTACCTTATGTGTGTGTGTGTGTGTGGGTATATATATATATATAAATAAAATCTTAGAATACATGCATGCCCCCCCTTTTTTTTTAAAATGACCAGAATACTAATGTAAAAATTTTTATTTTTTTTTAATTTTCTAGTTTGCCCATATTTTATCAAATGCATATGTTTTGATTTTAATGTAGCAAGCACGGCCCACAGTGGCGTCATGGTGCCTATGTGGGTCACGGCCCACAGAAGGCCCTGTGCCGCCCCGAGGCAGCTGCAGGGAGCTTCAACTCCGGCCCTCGGGGTAGGGTTGCAATTTTTTTTGTTTTAAATTTTTTTTTTAAATATATATATACATATATATACATATATATATATGTGTATATATGTATATATATGTATATATGTATATATATGTATATATATATATATATATGTATATATATAGATATATGTATATATATAGGTATTTATTTATATATACATATATATAGATATATTTATATATATATATATAAGTATTTATTTATATATATATATATATATATATATATATATATATATATGCATAAATAAAATCTTAGAATACATGCATGCCCCCCCTTTTTTTTAAAAATGACCAAAATACTAATGTAAAATTTTTATTTTTATTTTCTAAATTTTCCAGTTTGCCCATATTTTATCAAATGCATATGTTTTAATTTTAATGCAGCAAGTATATATATATATATATATATATATATATATATATATATATATATATATATAAATTAAACAAAAAAATTGCAACCCTACCTTGAGGGTCGGAGCTGAAGCTCCCTGCGGCTGCCTCGGGTGGCACGGGGCCTTCTGTGGGGCGTGACCCATAGAGGCACCATGGCACCACTGTGGGCTGAGGTCCACAGGGGCGCCCACGGCACCACTGCGAGTCGTGTCCCATAGGGACACCGCGGCGCCGCTGCGGCCCACGACCCGCAGTGGTGGCCTCGGCGCCACTACGGGTGGCACCCACTCTCTCTCCACGATGCCACCTCCACTCCAAACCCGCCACCCCCTGTAAAAGAAAATAACCACTGCCATGGTTCGGCCGCCACCCCCATCAAATCCTCTGCACACACATACAAAAAAAAGGGGGTAAACCCTATTAAAAAAAAAGAGAGCATTGAGCATGAAGTGTAAAATATGCAACCCTAACCCATATTCGGGTTAGGGTTAGCATATAAAATTAAAGAGGAAAATAGGAAATGCAACCCTAGCCCATATTCGAGTTAGGGTTAGCATTTAGAAAGAAAAATAAATTTATTAGGGTTGATTTTAAATAAAATTTAGTAGAGGAATAACTCAACCCTATTTAGGGTTTGAGGTTTAAAAATATTAGTTAAAGAGGGGGGAATTCTTTTTAAAGTTGAAAAAGAATTTCCCTCCCATTTAATCAGAGCCATGTGGGGAATTTAATTATAACTCCCTATTTGATTAAGGTGAAGAATAATTTATTTTAATATAGTTTTTTTTTTATTAACGCATAATTTAAAATGGGGGTTAATTTTATATAGATATATTAATTTGCAATTATTGATCTAATTTTAATAACTAGGGTTATTATATAGTTAATGTTCATATTTAATTAAATATGGACGTTAAGTTAAATTTAATTTGCGGAAAATTATTAATGATTATTAATAAACGTTTTATGCGAAATCTAGCCTATGAGGTCAGTTTTGGCCAAGAATTTAATAGTCGAAAATTTGAAGGTTTAGGAGATTAAAAATTGACTTTAATATAAAATATATTTATTTAGCAAATATCATTATTGAATTTGTTAACCTTATTGGTTAGATTTAAAAAGTGAATTTGCATGCACCCAATTAATTAATTTTAATTTAAGATAACATTATCATTATTTTAAGTAGCCTAGAATATTTGAAATACAATCGAGATATTTAAATACCTTTCAACTTTAATTAGTGGGAAATTAATTAGGCTGATTAGATTAATTAATTAAGTTGTGATGACCCTCTTAGGGAATAATTAGTCTTTACTAATTATTGTCGCTATATTGATTGAGTTAATTGTTTCAACTTTAGTAAACGATTCTATTTACACCTTAATTAAGATAAGACTTATTTGATTTCATTTTAATGTAGATCATTTAATGAGTGTATGTTGCCAAAAAAAAAAAAAATTTGTTGTTCTGTTTTTGCCCAAAAGTTTGGGCACGACACGAGTTCTTACTTGAGAGTCCTTGTGTGGTTAGTCTCCTTGGTTATAGGTGCCAGCTTAGGTTTAGAGTATGTGTTGGGACCATGTGTCATCTCCTAGCACGGGGGGTGGTTCCTTTGGTTCCACATGGTCGGGAGGTTGGTGCTTTTAGCCATTGGGATGTTCTCTTGCATTCTTCTTGCATGGATATGGATTCTTCTTCATGATGTACTATGGATGTACCTTATAGCAGATTTATGTAATGGATAAGATGGAATGTATGTAATGTAATATCTTTGTCTATAGTAGATGGAATCTCTTAGTAGAAATAGCTATGCTCATAATGTATTTAATGTATTCGTATTTGTAAGATGAATTGTAGTTGGAGATTGGAATTTAGAGATATTATATTTGTACTATTGTAGAGATGTGATCTTATGAATCATGGAAATTGAAGTGGAATGTAGTTGGAATAGAATGGAATTGCTTTATGGATTAGTTGTATTATTGCATGGGATGTTTATATGCTAGTTAGAATATTAAATAATCTTGAAAGAGGAATATTTGTAGATTAATAGGTGAATATGTTAGAAGATGTTAATTGGATCTAGTAAATGGGAATGATTCACATAGATGCATTGGTAGAAAGGAAATTATGCATATCATGAGGAATAAGTAATGTTGTAGGTTGCATATCTCATGGTTAAATAATTTGAATATGATGCATTAATGAAGGTGAAATATACCTATCGTGTGTGTAGTATGTTATGGTGGAAATGAATTAAGTAATGATGTTAAAGTACCCTGGAGAAATATGATTGCTGTTGTGTTATTTCCGCTTGCGTTATTTGATGAAATGAGCAATGATGTATGTTTATATTGGTTAATTGGTTAATGTATGTAAATAGATGGAGACGTTATATGTTGTATTAGTTGTTATTAGATGTTAATTAAGAAAAAAAAAATTATCTCCATTTGTATATTATTGTTTAGTTTCTTTAGGGTATTTTGGCGGGCATTACACCTACCACAAGTGGGAAAGGTAAGAAAAAGAAAGTTGAGGATGCACCTCTGGTGATGAAAAGTACTAGAACGACACGAAGTGTCCAAAACAAAAAGGAACTGGAACCTAAGGTGTATATGAAAAAGGAGACAAAGAAAAGAGGTCGGAAGTTAACTCTTCGAGAAGAATTTGAAGGAACTGACACTAAAGAAGAAAGTGAAAAATGTGCCAAAGGCAACTGTGCCTATTGATATCTCAACATTCAAGCCTGAAACCCACTTTGAAAGAACAATGAAGACATTAGGGAGAAAAAGATTTGACAATGTCAAAGAACATTTTGATTCCTTCACTGAAGATGAGAAGGAGCAAGTCATTCAATAGGTAATCAATCATTTGTGCCATTATAATAGATTACCCAATGATCTTGAAAAGGATATCTCTAATTATTTGTACACAATTCTTTTGAATAAATGGGAGGAAGTAGTAAAGGAGGAAAAAGAAATTATTGATGAAATATTTGTACAATATTTTCCCAATTTGTCTAAGGATGAAATAAGTGCTTTAGTTGATCAGTACAAAGTTCAATTTGCTTTCAAAGCAAGAAGATTGAAGTTTCTTAATGGAAAGAGGCAAATTATTGAGACTGAAACTCATTAGATAGCTTGTAGCATCCAAAGGATGGAAGAGCTCATGCGTTCTTCTCCAAATGAACAAGATGATGATATTCCTGAAATGGATAAAGATTTGCAAGCTGATGAGAGGAAGGATGACACTCTTATCCATGATATTGATGATATTTAGGATACAATTGATCTAACTGAGGAAATCATTTCACCTGATATGGAGCCACCTATGATCATTGTCTCACAGGTTACTTCAGTTTAGAAACTAGCAACTCAACAAGAAGTGGTAAATCCACCTGCAAAAGATCAACCTGAGAAACCCCAATCCCCACTAGTTTCATAGGATATTCAGAAGGAATCTGACACAAACATTGGTACTCAATCATCTGAGAAAGAAATGGAGAAGAAGAAGAAAAAGAAATTGTTAAGGTAACATCTTCTGAATCGGCAAAACCATTAGTCTTACAACAAAATGATGAAGATGAAGATGACTCATTAGGCATTTCAGGGCCTATCAATGTTGACAACATGAGTGCATCTGAAATGATGAAGACTACAAATGTTATGCAATCTAGTGCACACAAAAAGAGACTTAAAGAGCAAAGGATTAAAGCAGAAACTATTCAGAAAGTAGTAGACATTCTGACAAATCTACTACCGAAAACTGCTAGTAGGCACCTGACAACACCCATTAGCAAGCTTGGTCAATTATTCATTGATGCATCTAACAAACTCACATCACTTGAAGAATCAGCCAATGTATATGCAGAAAAGAGTTATAGGAAAAAGTGTGGTGAACAGATCATGAAGGAAATTGATATCGGCAAACTGGCTCTATCACATAATAAATCTTTATTGGGAAAAGCTATTGAAATGGGAGGAAAATATCTTCTTCTACCTCTAATTTTTCATTCTTTTATTCTAATATCACAAAAAGATGAACAGAAACAGAGCGAGAGCTAGAAAAGATATGCAATGCATATGTTCCACTTCGGGACTCTATATTTGCTTTTAGCAAATTTGTGGATGATTTGAACAACAAGTTGGATACTTATGATCATGAGAAAGCAAAGAGACTCCAGTCACTAAAGGAATTGAAGGGTCAAATTTCAACATAAGTGGACATCCTACAGAGAGCCTACACTAATATTGAAGCTATTTTAGCTACCCCAGAAACCTGCTCACTGGATTCCATGGAAGAGTTCAATTCACAGATTATGTCTACACATGAGTACACTAAGAATGTGCTAGAGACATGGAAAAATGTCATATCACAGTTGAAGAAGAAATTTAATGTTATTTTCATGAGACTAGCTTATGCATGAATCTTGATTCAATTTTTCAAGTTGTTGTTGTATATGCTGAACACTTTGATACAAATTTTATATATATATATATATATTATTTTTTCAATTTGGCATTGTTGTCAAAGGGGGATTGGAAATATGTATGTGTGTTTTTGAAAATTTTGTAAAATGTATAGATTAAGGGGGAGCATGTGTGTATATGTAAATTTGTTTTGTATGCACACTTAGCGGTATTACTGTAAAATTTTCTAAGTGTTGCCATCAATGCCAAAGGGGGAGATTGTTCGCTTGATGATGATTGTAATATATTCAGCATATGTTGCCATTGATGAAACACATACACACACATATGTTTATATTGTCTACCGGTGTAACTTCAAGTTGTTTACACTACAACCGGTATACTAAGAGGCTTATCTCTAACAGGTACTTTGTGACAACTGGTATATGCATAGAAGACAACCAGTGGATACACATTAATCGACATCAACATGAAGATCAAGTGGAGATTATATCAAGAGATTCAAGGATAACGGTTCATATATTTAACTCCAACCGGTATTGATTGTTCCAACTAGTATTTGTTGATTGTATGATGAGTTATCACAAATCGTGATGAGTTATCCCACTGACAATTTTTGGTGGTATTTTTGTGATGAGTTATGATCACTTGACCAGATACACTGCACCTAGGTAATTGTGTTATGATTTCTTGAGGCTGACATGAAATCTAAATGTCTATATATTGACATCACAATGAATTATTTTATAAGAAAAAGTGATATGTTGTGTGCGAGAGAAAAAGTGTTAAGTTGCAAAGTATGTTGAAGATCAGTGTTGAATATGCTTAGAAAGATCTGATCAAGCAAGTATTGTGCTACTTAGATAGATCAAACCAATCCTATTGTTTTCTAACAATCACAGCAGAATTAAAATCCCCTAACCGGGTAAGCTCTAACAAGCTTCAATGTTCAAATCTTCTAACAGGGTGATCCATTAGTTTGGATTAAGAAATCCTCCATCGAGGTTACTCCTAACAAGGTACTACCTTTCACAGGGTATAAGCTTCTAATCAAGCTATGGGATCTCTAACAAGATTTGCTCCTAGCAGAGCACTTTGTAGACCCTAACTGGTTTGTTATCTATTACTGCAGATAGTTAACTTGTGAGTTCCATCTCACCATGGTTTTTACCTATTTGGGTTTTCCACGTATAAATACTTGTGTTATGGTAGATGTTTTACTTAGTGTGGATGTTGTTATATCATTTTGGATTGCATGCATTGTGTTCAATAAACATGTTAAGTTCATCTACCGATTACTAGTTGAAGTAGTTTTATTTTTGGTATCACTGATTCACCCCCCCTCTCAGTGCTTTTCAAGTCCATCAAACATATGTTATTATATTCAAGAAGCAAAGAATCATTATCAATCATTGCAAATCTAAGGTATATCCTTCCATTATTTATTTCAGTATTTGCAACATTTCATTCAAGGTAATTCCTAAACTGGGGTTTGACTTAGGCAAACCATATTTCCAACCTATTTTCCCTTTTTTCTGTGTGTAGGAAGCAAGTACAGACTTGTGATCTTCAGGATAAGCTTTATTTACAGAGGCAAATCATTCCTCCATTGGAGTGCAAAAAGTACAGAGGACCAAAGTGACCGTCACATCGGTCTTGACAGATTAGGAGCTCCTTTTGGGAAATAAGTCTAAATCCTCTTACAATCCTTAGATGGAAAATTGTGGCTCAATTCAACAATTGTAGCTCACTGTTTGTGTATATTTACATCAATTCCAGCATATTTACCCTAATTTTAGTATCTTCGACAATTCAATTCAACTTAAGGAAAAAAAGAGTCACATTTTAAGATTCGTGGAATTAGATTAAAATCTAGATCCATTAGGTTTTAGATCTATCTATTTCTTATATTTCCCTAATGCAATGGTCTCTAAGTAAAATTACTGGTTTTACTACATCTAATGGTGGAAACCCTAATTTTCACTATTACATCACCATATTCACATTTGAAAACTCTCTTGAATTCATTCCATGAATTGATAGAAGAACCAGGTAACTTTTTGTACCAATCTCTTGCATCATCAATCAAAGATTGGATGAATAACTTCATAAATGCATCTTCATGATCAACCTCAAAGTTATCATTGACACATATCATTCACATCCAATTCACAACAATCAACACACCAATTCACACATCTGAACTACCATTTATACAAGATTATGCATTGAAACCCTTAACTAGGCTAGCCACAAATACAATATTCATGAATTATATAAAGTTGACCATTGAACCAAAAACACTCAATGTGGTCCACTCCAATAGATAAAGCGGACCCAAATACATCACAATACATCTTCCTAAGCTAGTTCCAATGAACCACACACACTGACACTTCCTCCAAAGTCGAAATCAATGTAACATGTAGAAAGACAATGAAGCACATTAACCAATCGACCCAAAAATATCACCCAATGCACAACACTTAATGCAGATCTACACATGCCACAATGAGACCCATATAAATATTCTACTTAAACCTCCAAAGTATATCCAAACCAAAAGAGAATGATCCAAATAAGATAAATCAACTGAGTTAGCCAAAGACTAATACAACTAACAACATTGAACACAAAATCAACATAACTTCACTTGTTGAATAAACCAACACTAGAAATATAAACTGGAACACTGCACGAACTATATGGACATGTCCACTAGGTTGCAACACTCGAATCACCATAGTGGAGCAATGCAGAGCCTTCTCCAGACTAGTTCTGATAGACATCCTCATTGTCAACAAACTATCATAACCAACTACATAATTTGAGAAATTGAGGACCTAAAAACATGATTGTGCATTGTCCATATAACAGAGACGTTATCCATAACCTCAAGCCATCATCATTAAGAACCAAAGGAATGTAGAGCATTCTTCCATAAAGACATTAAATACTCTTTCTTGCATATTGAAACTTCCACTACAGTAGCCTTTCAAAAACACCTCATACTTACTCAATATCACCACCAGAAAACATCTGAACACTCATTTTTGGACAATCTACTACATCCACACACCTGAAAAACTACAACGTTATCTTCATTAACACGCATAGTGACATCAATGACAACACAACTCAAGTTTCCAACAGAAATTTTTTTTCACTTGGAGGTTGGTGCATCCTAATAGTAGAGATTGGTATCTCTTTCTAAGTTGGTGCTTAGTAGTGGGGTTCGGTGTCTCTAGTGGGTTGGTGCCTATGAATATTTATAAAAAAAAATCATTAATCACTAGATTTGGATTACAGATCCAAGTAGCCTTTTCCTCATATTTTTCTTTTTAGCCATCGTAGCTCATTCTTAATTTCATGGCTTCTTCAATTTTCGCTACCATTTTTTTTAGCTTATAATTTTTCTTGTAAATATTCATACCTCCTTCAACTCTATTTTTAATTTTTTTTTCTCAATTTTCATTTTTTTCTTCCCCCTCTTTGGTCTTTTTTCTTCAATTTTTTTCTATTTCTATATACAAGAGGCATAACAAATTCCTATTTTAGTAGAGAAATAGCTATGATTCTAGCTACACAATTTCAAAATAACTCAACATATTGTTTAAAGAAATCCAAGATTTGTTAAATTTTATCTCCACATTCATAAGTTGAGAAAAATGGGTGAAAAGATAAGCAATAGGAATGACTATGAATGATGAAACATAATGGATACTATGATGATATAATTGATGATAATGAGGAATTGAGATAATATGTATATTATATAGCACTTCTCTACCCAACTTAAAGGGTTGATCATCTAGAAATAAGGAAGAGATAGGTGTGAATGTTGCTTTGTATGATTAAAATACAATAATAAATATTAAAAATGTTAAAATAATGAAAAATAAAATTGATTGTTTTTCCAATTTGCATGTCATTTATACAAAGGTTTAGTAGCCAAAGTAATTTGGAAAGTGAGAATATCCAACAAGGAACCAAGAGCTATAACACAAAATGCACCACATGAAAGATCTCTATCCTACTAAACCATCATGGATCATACATGTGGTAGTTGATTCCTCCTATTATTGTAACACCTCAACTCAATGTGTAACAATTTGCAACTACTAAAAGTGCTCAAAGATATTTTTTACCACAAGCTATAATATTACTTACATGAGGTGCAATAGGCACCCAAATAGAGTGAAGCAGTCATGGAACCAATTGAGTATAGAAAAAAATGATTAGCTCGTAAAAAAATAAGAATCAATATATTATGTTTTTTCTCCTTTTTCTTTTTCATTTTTTCTCCATTTTTTTAGCCAATGTTAATAATGTTAGATAGTTCAAATAACTAGAAGACAACTAAAAGGGGGGACGGGTGGGGTGAATCAATTGTCACAAATTACCAGAACCTTAAGCAATTAAAACTTTAATACCAGAATCCAAAAGATCAATACCGGAATGCATAAACCAAATACTGAAATAGCAGATAAACCAATTAAGCATAAACAATAATCAGAGAATAAATACCATCCACATGACACCAAGATTTATATGTGGAAAACTTGGTAAAGGGAAAAACCACGGTGGGAAGCCTACCCACAGTCAGATAATACTTTTGCAGTAAGTAAGTGAATTACAATTGAGGGGCATGCACTTGCAGGAAGGCCAACAGCCTAGACTGCACTGCTCATCACAAAAGGAGTCTCACTGACTACATAGAAATCTAGACTACAATCCGGAAGAAGGAATGAAATACAAAGATAACATCTCATATGCCTAAGTACAGTTCTAGTTAAGCTCAATACTAGAGGACTAAATCCTCTTACATAAACCCAACTCGATCACCAATGATCGACCAAATCCTCTACCTGAATGATTATTACATTATTCGCTCCTTACATATCTATATTTTATTCCCTGATTCCCCCATATCATCTACAATGAGATCTTACATCATATATATATATATATACAAACCCTCAACCATAAATAATAAGATCGGCCACCAAACAATAAACCAATTACATAATTAAAAAACATGTCGGCCCAAGACCAAACAAATAATATCCAACCCATAAGACATCCTGGAAACACATCGAGAGGTCCAATCCACATGTTACATTAAGTCAGTCCATAACCTAGATACACTGAGACCCAATATAGGTCCACATGCTAAAGCAATCTCAATCCACCAAGTCTCGAACATGATCACCATCATCATCTTGAAACTCTACCAGAAGCTACACCAACACCACTTATGCATATTTTCAAAGATCTGCATCAAAGCTCCGTCGATGAAACCCTCGCTAGAACCATAAACCAAGCTTTCTAGCAAACTAGATAGCATCCGATCACCAAAACAAAACCAACTAATTGAATATGAATCTGAGTGACATGAATAAGCCAATTCCATAACCCAAACATTCTAGAGCATACTGAATCATACCGGATCTAAACCAACCACAAACCAAACATCCTACTGGGACCAAAAGGGTGTCGGTAAAGCATCTAAAACAACTAGTGTTGAAATCAATGACAAAACATCAATGCAACACATAATCAATTCCTCCAAATGGCCAACAATCTCCCCCTTTGGCATTTATGGCAACACTAGATGTGAAAAACATCCAAGTGCCAAGAAATGCCAAACAAGTCTCCCCCAATGGAAGATAGCCAACAATCTCCCACTCAAAGATATAGCAATGAAGTTCTGAAACAAAGACCAAACTCCCCATGTGAATGATATCTCTATAAAGCATTGTTTTTCACATATATCTCTTCCCCTTTGACATCAATGTTAGAAATATGACAAAAATATCAAAGCAAAAACATAAACCACTGATTCACAAGACTAACTACTCCCCCTAAGCAGTAGCATCCCCACATCAATGCTAGAATGAATAATATCTCTGATAATGCATACCAGACTGATGCCAAATAACATCGATCAGTTCTCTGACGAAGGGGCAGAAACCCCTAATCTGTCTCTCAAGTACTCAAATGATTTTTTACGCAAAGGTTTAGTGAAAATATCTGCAATCTTCTCTTTAGTGTTCACATAAACTAGTCTAACTTCATTTTCTTCCACCTTCTCCTTCAAAACGTTATACCTGATAGAATTGTGCTTTGTCTTAGAGTGAAATACCAGATTCTTTGATATGTCAATAGCAGCAGAGTTGTCACAATGAATAACTACCGGTCCAGTGCAATGCACTTTAATATCCTTCAACATTTGTTTCATCCATAGAACCTGTGCACAGTTAGTAGCAGCAACAACATACTTAGCTTCAGCAGTAGATAAAGAAGTACATGATTGTTTCTTGTTGATCCATGAAACCAACTTATTTCCAAGAAAGAAAGCTCCACCAGAAGTACTTCTCTGGTCATAAACATCTCCTCCCCAATCAACATCTGTATATGCACATAAAGTAAAGTTGTCATCCTTAGGGTACCACAAACCAAATTTAGATGTACCTTGCAAGTATCTAAAAATTCTTTTCACCACATGTTGTCTTCAAAATCTGATTCACTTTAACATCCTTATAATAAAATGATTGAACTCTGTGCAGAAGAGATATCAAAGGGAAGGAAACTCTTAGGACAACATATGACAAGGTTTGATTTAACCTTCTACACTTCGGACTTACTCAGAGTCCAGGCAGGTATACCTTTGTTAACTAAATTCACGCTTTCAAAAGATAAATCCACAGCAAACCAGCCCAGAAAACTAGTGGATCTAATCACCTTGAAACTAACTGAAACAAAGGAATGAAAATTATACTCATATTCAGTATTTTGACCCACAAAAACATGTAATAGACAACTTTAATCTATACCAGTGCCTTATCTAAGGTCACAGAGTCATCTAAATTCAAACAATACTCCCCAAACAAAATATCTTTACACTTCCCATTGGCTTAGCTTCTGTTAATCCTTATATATGCCTGACATACATGAGAATTTATGCATACCAAATCAAACTATACTCATCAAGATTCAAAATATCCTACAAAGAATTTACTGGTAGAAGCGATCCCTGCATATTTAATTTCCCTCCTAAAAAGAAAAGCGAGTGAACACATCTACTGAAAATTGCCTTACAACCCCCATTCAAACAAAATTCCCTGGATTATTCAGAATGAAACAGTAAACAATTGCAAGCACATTCGAAGACAACACAAAGTTTTACTCAAAACCGATGGTTTGTATATTGATATATTCTTCAAGAAAGTATCACAAAAACTTTTGAATATTCTCCATTAAACTTAGAAAAGCTCAGATATAAATTTCTGCAGCGTTTTCTTACAATTCTTTGCGATCCCCTACTCTTAGTCCTGGTATCCATTTATAACAATATGGATGCACATAGCTTCGGACTTTCCTAGGAGAATTTGTTACAATCATTTCTTTTCCAAAAGAAGTTACAAAGCCTTTTACAAAAATAGTTACAAGTCCTTTTCGACCTCTGCAGCTTCTTCAACTTGTTGTCAGGTTGCAACTTCTTCTAACTGTTTAGGAGCGCCCTCTAACTACTCTACATCATGGAGGGCATATTTTGTTGTCCATTCATTGTACACATCATCAGTTGGCCACGTGAAATTAATCACTTTTGTCTTAGCCTTGGTCAACCTTTTCTAGGAATTTCTCATCTTGTTAACTTCTGAATTGAGAAAACCATAATGAGATTTGATTTTCTCTATCTCCTGAATTGTCACAACAAAGAAGGAAGCATCATCTAGATCAACAATTCCTTTAATTCTGGCTGATAGTTTGGCCTCTAATTCCTTGAGCCACACTTGTTTGTCCTTCAGTTGATCTGGGCTAGCAAAAACTCCTAGGAGCAACTCAAAAACCTGATCAGCATACTCCTTTTTGTACAAGTTAATTTTTCTATCAGCATTATCCACCCCTTCTGCTAATTTTACTAGGTCTTTGGTGGTGTCACAAGTGGATTTGATGATAGGATTGGCCCCTGCTTCATCATAAGATGCACAAATAAGCTCCAAGTCCTGCTCTCTAGGCCTCCACTTGTCAAAAATAGGTGTCAAAATGGCCCTATCTCCATTGAGCTCATTCCACATATCCAAAAACTTACTTATATTATTATATAGCAGCGAGGCATTCATTGTATCTGCAAAACTTGAAACAACAGCCCTTACTCTATCCTCATATTTCTTGGCATACAAGGCCTGAGCCTGTTTCAAATTCTCTAGCTCTTGAGGAGTAATCTCAATCATCTGCGAGCTGGAGGGTGCTGGAGATGGTGGGAACTCAATGATGGGGCTGCTAGGTGGAGGTCTTATAGGAGAGGAGGAGATCATCAGTGTTGAAGACTCACCTTGATGGTACTGTCCTGTCAACTAGCTCTGCAACTTAGCAATGATGCTATCCTTACCTCTTACCTCCTCCTTAACACTGTTATAAGCCTTCAAAATTGTCTCCAACTTGACTTGGAGATCTGCTTTTTCCTTGGCTTCCTTTTCTGCTACTGCAACACTAAATTTGCAGTCTCTAGCACAGTGCTAGCAGCTTCTACCACCCCTGTGTTCTGTACTCTCTTCACTATCATCCCACCAAGGTAGCTTGACCCTGGGGTATCTTTGCTTCTCTTATTTTCGTCTCTCTTGAGAGACCACATGACGAGTATGGCATTATCCTTGCTGAAAGTGATTCCCTCCATGGGCTTAGTTTATTTCCTCACTACCTCTAGTACCAGGGCATCTGCTATGTCCCACTCAGGGAGAATAAGCACCCCAGCTTGTGCCACCATATCTCTTCCTTGCTCAGGAGTGATGGTCTTAAATTCTTTCATCATTTCTTGTTTTATTTCCTCCTCCACCAGAGCTAGATCTTTGTTAGGTTGCTCACCTTTTCTCTTCTCACATCTTGCATTGTATTTATCTATATTTTGTTTCCATACAAACTTCATAAATGCTCCTGATGTGACAAAATTGTTGTTAGCCAAGAAGTCATCACTGGCCTGCTTTATCTCAAGATCCCACTCCTGGCCTTTAAGTTCAGTGGTAGTAATGTCCATTTCAGCAGCAAGGGGTTCTTCTGGCATTCCTTCCTCTACCTCATCATAAGTGTAGGCAATTTCTCCTAAACTGCCTAACTGTATCAATTGTTCAGCTGTTGCTTGCTCATCTCCTATGTGAATAGGGGATTGGGATGGAGAGTACAAAGGTGTATCAGATGATATTTCTTTTCCTACTCTCTGCTTCTTAGGGCTCTCTTGGATGTCAATGACATCTTGTATCTTCCTCTTTCCTTTGGAGGTAGAGGGCTCCCCTGTTGTGGGCATCAGCACACTATAACTAGATTTCTTGTGCAGTGTGTAGTCACCAGGAGGGATTGCTTTGGTGGAGGCAGACCTACTTAGAATCATTCTTTCCTTTTCAGGGTTGCTTTTAATCATAGCTTCCCTTTTTTCCTTCAAGGTCTGCATCACATCCTCAAAGCAAACAATTAAAAACTTTATTTTCTCCTCAAAAGGGAAAAAGCTAGACAATGGGTCATAGCTGGCATCAAACTGATGCACAAAGTCTAAGGCTTTCTTATAAGCCACCCATTTTTCTTTCCTCGGTTCCTGCTCATCCAAATCAAACTCATTTCTAATGAGGTCCTCAGGAAACTGAAATTGATGGGGTCTACCTATGCACACTACTCTCTTTCTAAACATGCCATTGAAGAAGTCTTCTGGATTAGCACACCTGGATACTGTAGTTGACAAATGATAAGGTTTGAGAAAGTCTTCAAAACAATTCCAACCTCCCTTGGCTATTATAAATTGATGGGCTATGGTAACCGTAGGGAAAATAGTTCCTTTACCCCTGCCTGTCAGCTCTGCCTCTTGTACACTACCAATCTGTCTAAGGACCTCTGCAATTCCCACTTTGAGAGGGACCTGATAGGGAAACAAGAATGGAGTGCCTTTAAAACTAAAAACTATGAAAACTGTTGAGACTGGGTATAGATAAATGTCACCCCAATTATGAACAATCTTTATACTCTCTGCAAATTCTTTTGGTCTAATAAATTCCAAAAGAACCTTGGGGATTCTTGGGTTTTCTGAGCAGAGGAGATTCCTAATCTTGGATGCAAAATATTTATCAAATTTTAAGAAACTGGCATCCTCTTTGTCCCATGACAACACAGTACTCCATAGTTGCACTGGCATCTTTTCTCCCTCTTTCTCTTTTATGAGGTCCAGTCCACTGGCAAAGTAATCACCACCTTTGAACAGAAATAGATGCATAAGGAGTGAATACCATCTGAAAGGCCTATCCACCTTCCCATTTTTTATTCCTATTAGCCCTCCATGGATTGCATCAGTGATGAAAGAAGCATAATCAAATGTTACTACAAGGGAAGGATTCAAAACCTGAGCAATCATTAGCAAGTAATGATTGGGCATATTTGCCTCAGCATCTTCTCCCAAAATCTGGCAAAGTGACCAATACATTCCCTTAGCCCTGAGGGTGAATAGATTCAATGAGAAGGGCTCTTCTATGTTGGGTCCTACAACTATCAACCCACCTATCTTCACAAAAAATTCCTTAAGAGGCCCATTTCTAAGGTGGTTTCTCTGTGCACTGTATACCTGAGCTAATGATTTGAAGTTAATGGGTTCCAGAAAATTGGTAAACTCATTTAGCCCAAAAGCACTTCTGAATTCCTCATTATTGATTTCAATGAGGGCTTTCCCATTTGTGTCCCTAATGCTTCTCATGATTGGATCATAATTATGTGCAATTTGAGTCAATAGATTCATGTCCATGAATACCCCTGGAACTACCAACTTCCCTACATCTAATTCCCAGATACTATTTTGTGGGGCTGGAGAATTTCTCATTCCAAATCCAACCTTGAATAACCCCAACCTAGACAATTCGACCTGTGGATCTCTCAACCAATTGCCCTTATCATATAGCCCTTCTCCTATCTTCAAATGAGGAGCTCTAGGCACTAATTCTTTCACTTTTGATGCCTGGTTAGTTGATAACATCAACTGCTCAAGAAAATCATCACAAATGGCCCTCTCCTGATAATTAACCTTCCCGAAAAACTCTCTCTTAGATGCCATTTTGAAAATGCAAGCAATCAAAATACTACCCCCAAACGGTTCAGCGACAAATCAAGACCTTAATTAAAACACCACAAAGAAATTGCCACACAAGAGTACAAGAAAACCTGATTTTAGCTCGAAGGAATCTTCTCTACAACTGAATTGACTCGCTCTGTATTTGAAAACAAAAGCTCTGTATCTCCTTTTCTGCAACAATTCTTTTGAATGATACCTTTACTCAATCAACAGGAGATCATATATGGTACCCAGGGTCTTAACTGCGACATTGACTCCGCATGCTTCGGTCGTCCCTTCAAAATTGAATTCTTGAAAGAATTCAAATTTTCGCTCCAACAGGTCACAACATTCCTGCAATTCTTTCCTTTCACTCTTTCACTGTTTCGCGAAGCATAACCTTCAGGCAATTTCGTTAATCGAAATCACACCAACCGTCCAATCGACAAAAACTTGATCGACCGTTATACTGACTTAACAGTCTTGCCTTCGCACTGGGCCCCACCTCCTTTTCGCCATTTCGCAGAATTTATCTTTCGTGCACTTCTCCTTCGCGAAACCGCGCCAGACGTTAGATGGAATTCTAATTGCTCGGCATTTAACTCTCACCGGGACCGCCGACATCTTTATTAACTGCGCCTTTACCTTGACTGCTAGCGATCTTTCGCTATTTCACGAAGCTTAAACATCTTTTAGCTTTGGGCCACGAAACAACGTGAGGCGTTGGATCAGATTGGAGATGACCATCCTTTAAGGGAAACCCTTTATGCCTTCTTTGCTTACGCCGCTTTTTATTGATTATTGATTACCACGTGGCACTCAACCATTGGTTTTAGAAAACTGTTCAAGCCTAGTTCAACGTCAACCATGTGTCTCTCCCTTTTATCGCCGGTTACACCTTGGCGGGCCCTCAACTTCTTCTGAAACCACGTGTCCACATACACATCACCATCTAGCTTGACACCTGGATGAACCCCTTTTACTTTCGCTATTTCGCGAAGCATATCCTTCAAGCATCTTGCAACCATGAAATAACGCCAGTCGTTGGATCAAAACAAAGTTGAACCTCCTTTATCCTCATGTTTCATCTGCCTTTGGGGATGAAAAACCTTTTCACCATTTCGCAGGGCATAAAGCATGAGCATCTTACCCTTTCGAATTCACACGAGCCGTTAGATTACTTTTTACTTGCTCGATTCTTAACCATCTAAACTAACTCTGGCGAACATGGGCCCTCCGACTCAACCTCAAACACCTGGCATCTAGTCACTTTCAAAGCTGACATGTTAGTCTTTCATTTGCTGAGAGAAAACACTGGGTTCCACCTCATCCTTGCCACCTATATCTGCCAGGTCACCTCTTATTCCGCGGCATGACTCACTTCCGGGACCCACCTTCTTTTAACCCTTGGACCCTCCTCGCTGACTATTGTGGCCTCTACCACGTGCAACCATCTCACTCGCTCTCTAGACCAGCTAGACTGTCTACTTGGAGTGCCATGTCATTTCACCACTTCACGAAAGATAACTGCAAGCATTTTCATCTAGCGAAACAGCGCAAACCGTCAGATCAAATGGGACTTGATCACCTTTTAGTCACTTAGAAAATCCTCGCATGCAGGGTCCCACCAAACGCTTTCGCCATTTCATGAAAGGTATTTTGCTTGCAATTTCAGGCTGCGAAATAACGCCAGCCGTTGGATCTTGGACAAGATGAGACCTCTTTAAACCAGGCCAAAATCGCCATTTAGAATGCATTTCTTTTTCGCCATTTCGTGGGTCTTAAACCATGTGCAACTTCGCCTAACGAAATAGCGAAAACCATAGATCTTCCTGAGAGATGCGCACCACTTACTGGGCCCGACAACATTAGGAGGAAAATATATAAGGCGTAAAATTTTATGATTAATTCAAATGACTGCCTAGGCAAATGACAAGGGGGGACACTTCCTACAAACCTGGGACCCATTACTTAAGTGGATAAAGTAACGAAGAAATAGAACCAGAGGGTTTTTTGATAAAACATTGAACGACTTAAAACTAAAAACCCTAAACCCTTAAGAGCTAACACAGGGCTCAAGCAATTGATAGCATGTCTAATTCAAAATTTCAAAACTTAGCTGGTTTATGGGAAAAGAAAACCCATGTTTTAAACAATGATAACACCACACTCTCATGATTTTCTCTAGGATCACTCTGAAATCTAGATGCAATACAAACAACATTCATTATGCCAAGCCTAGTCTGAGTCAAATAAAGTAGACCTCCGATCATAGGCTTGTATCTTGTAGGATTTACTAGTGCAGAAACATCTTTCCTTGTCAATTTCTCAATAGTAACCATAGGAGTACTTACCGGTTTAGAGTCTCCCATACCAAATTTCTTCAACAATTCCCTAGCATACTTAGTTTGATAGATGAAAATACCTTTGTCAGTTTGAGTAATCTGAAAACCTAAGAAAAAATCCATTTCCCTAATCATAGACATTTCAAATTCTTTCTCCATATTTTTAGAAAATTTCATGCACAGCCTATCTTCACCTCAAAAAATAATGTCATCAATAAATACTTCAATAATCAGTATATCATCATTAGTGACCTTATAATATAGATTACTATCAGCATTACCTTTAGTAAAACCAAGCTTCAAAAGATATTTATCTAACCTTGTATACCAAGCTCCAGGTGCATGTTTCAATCCATATAAAGCTTTCCTTAACCTGCAAATCATGTTTTTATCATCTGATAGTGAAAAACCATCAAGTTGCTCAATATAAACTTCCTCATCAAGATCCCCATTCAAAAATGCACACTTGACATCCATCTGATAAACCTTGTAGTTCTTATATGCAGCATAGGCAAGAAATAATCTTACAGCTTCAATCCTAGCTACAGGTGCAAAAGTTTCACCATAATCAATTTCTTCCTTTTGAGAATATCCTTTACAAACCAATCTAGCTTTGTTCCTTACCACTTGACAATCTTCATTCAATTTATTCCTAAAACCCCATTTAGTTCCAATAACATTCTTATTTTTAGGTTCCAGGGAACTAAAGTCCATGTGTTATTCTTCTCAATCTGATCTAATTTTTCTTCTATAGCTTTCAACCAACATTCATCTTTACATGCTTCAATTACTGATACCGATTCAACTTGAAAAATTAAACATACCTCATTAGTTATCAGTCTTCTTCTTGTCATCACTCCATTGTTCTTATCTCCAATGATTTGATATTCTGAATGATTCAATCTCGCATACCTAGGAGTCTTCTGACTCTATGTTCCTCTTCTTGGTTCTTCAGTTACTGTTGAATTTTCTGATACTATCGGAGTAACTAGTTCAACATTTTGTTCCGGTAAAGGTTCTACCAGTTCAGATATAATCATTTCCACTGTCGGTTCTTGCTCATAAACTTTGATTTGACCTTTATTCAGCTCATCCACCTTGACATTAGCACTCTCCACAATTCTCTACAATTTCTTGTTATAACATATATATTCTTTTCTTTCATTAGAATAACCAAGAAAAATTCCTTCATCACATCTAGGATCAAATTTTCCAATGATATCATCTCTCTTGATATAACATTTACTACTAAAGATTCTGAAATACTTAACTATAGGTGTATTCCCAAACCATAATTCATAAGGTGTCTTACCGGTTTCTCCTTTGATATGTACTCCGTTGAATGTGTAAACCACCATGCTCACTGCTTCTCTCCAATAGATATGAGGTAGACTAGCTTCCATCATCATTGTTCTAGCAGCATCCAAGATAGTTATGTTCTTCCTTTCCACAACTCCATTCTGTTGAGGTATCCAAGGAGCGGAAAATTGTCTCCCTATACCATGCTTCTCACAAAAGTTATTAAAACCACTGGATGTGAATTCTCCACCATGATCTGACCTTAAACATTTAATCTTCAATCATGTCTCTGACTCAACTTTAGCCTTAAAGATTTTAAACTTTTCAAAAGCCCCATATTTCTCCCTTAGAAAAGTAACCCACATCATTCTAGAATAATCATCAATGATTAACATAAAATATCTATCACCTTGAAAACTTTTAACTCTAGCAGGGCCACACAAATCCGTATTAATAAGATCAAGAACATCATTAGATTTATGTTGTATACTCTTAAAAGAGGTTCTAACATGTTTACCCTTTGACATTCTTTACATACCGGAATATAGGCCTTCACAATCTTAGGTATATCTCTAACTGCCTTAGTTGAACTGATCTTTACAATGCAATCAAAATTCACATGACATAGCCTTTTATGCCATAACCAACTCTCATCAATTTGTGTCTGTGTACTGGTTGCAATCTCCAAACCAGGTCTATTAATGATTTTGCATTTTCCATCTTTGAACTGTAATTGAAATCCCTTATCCACCAATTGTCCTACACTCAAAATATTATACCTTAAACCTTCAACATAATAAACATTATCAATATTGTGTTTACCATCCAATGGTATAGTTCATTTTCCCTTGATCATACATGCTTTGTCATCTCCAAATCTAACTAGAACACCATCAAATTCTTGCAAAGATAGAAACTTATTTTTATCTCCAATCATATGATGTGAACATCCACTGTCATTACCCATTCATCCTTATCTTCAATTTTAGCAGCAGGTGCCTTCTCTTCAGGTACATTCTCTTCTAGTGTCAAAACATCTTCCTTGATAGCCAGGAACACCCATTCCTTTCCATTTTTGGAACCACTAGCAGAGTCTTCTGTCGATTCGTCATCAAAATCAGTCACACCTTCCTCATTCACTATGTAGCATGATTTATCTTTGTTTTTCTTGTACTTATACTTGTTCTGATATCCAGGGTTAGGTTTAAAAGATCTTCTATCTCTCTCTTCAAATCTGAAATTCCTTTCAGGACATCTAGATACAAACTGACCAATCTTATTACATGCAAAACATTTAAAAGGTGTTTTTCCTTCATACTTACTTCCTACTGGTCCTTTAGGTACTCTTCTAGCAAATAGGGCTTCAAGTTGCTCAAATTCTTCATCTTCTCTCTTCATATCATCCAATTCCTTTGCATATAAATATTTCCAATCTTGCTTGCCGGTTGATGATGTAGATGCATGAAAAGCATGTTCAGACTTCATAGATCTAGAAGGTCCAAATTCTTCAAGCTCAAAAGAAGATAATTTCCCAACCAAGGTATCTCTATTGACAAAGGTATTGGCCATTGTTCTCAATTCATTAATTGCAGTAGCCTTCATCTTGTAAGCTGGTGGTAAAGCTCTCAGAACTTTAGAAACTATCTCATCTTCACTCAAAGTTCCACCACAACATTGAATTCCCATAACAATCTCATTTACCCTTTCCATGAATGCAGTAATCCTTTCATCTTCTTCCATATTTAGGTTTTCATATCTCACCCAATAACCATCAAGTTTAGCAATCTTCATAGTAGGTTCACCTTCATTAAGAGTCTCCAACTTATCCCATATAGCCTTTGCAGATGTTTTGTCAGTTAATCCCATTATTTGCTGATCAGTAAGTGCACACAAGAGGGCTTCTCTTGCTCTACAATCATTCTCAAGCTCCTTATCCAAGTTTGTCGAAGGAGGCTTGCCAGATGCTAGATTATGAGGTGTAACACCATTCTCTGAGATCTCCCAAATCTCCTTACCGAGACATCTTAGATGAGTCTCCATTTGAATCTTCCATATTCTATAATTTGTTCCATCAAGCCTAGGAATATCTCTCTAAAAGATAGCTTCTGATGAACTAGATGAACTTGAACTGTTAGTCGCCATAGGATCTTCCTCAAGTGGTTAAGCTTTCTGCACAGAGGACTAGAGCTTTGATACCAATTGTTAGATAGTTCAAATAACCGAAAGACAACTGAGAAGGGGGGGGTGAATCAGTTGTCACAGATTACTGGAATCTTAAGCAATTAAAACTTTAATACCGAAACCCAAAAGATCAATACCAGAATGCATAAACCAAATACTGAAATAGCAGATAAACCAATTAAGCATAAACAATAAACAAAGAATAAATACCATCCACATGACACCAAGATTTATACGTGGAAAAATTAGTAAAGGGAAAAACCACAGTGGGAAGCCTACCCACAGTCAGATAATACTTTTGCAGTAAGTATGTGAATTACAATTGAGGGGCCTGCACTTGCAGGAAGGCCAACAGTCTAGAGCGCACTACTCGTCACAAAAGGAGTCTCGCTGACTACATAGAAATCCAAACTACAATCTGGAAGAAGTATTGAACTGTAAAGATAGCATATCCTATGCCTGAGTATGGTTCCGGTTAAGCTCAATACCAGAGGACTAAATCCTTGTACATAAACCCAACTCAATCACCAATGATTGACCAAATCCTCTACCTGAATGATTATTACATTATTCACTCCTTACATATCCATATTCCATTCCTTGATTCCCCCATATCATCTATAATGCGATCTTACATCATATATATACAAACCCTTGACTATAAACAATAAGGTCGGCCACCAGACAATAAACCAATTACATAATTACAAAACATGTCAGCCTAAGACCAAACAAATAATATCCAACCCATAAGACATCTTGGAAACATGTCGAGAGGTCCAATCCACACGTTACATTAAGTCGGTTCATAAACCTAGATACATCGGGACCCAATATAGGTCCACATGCTAAAGCAATGATCTCAATCCGCCAAGTCTCGAACATGATCACATCAACATCCTGAAAATCCACTGGAAGCCACACCAACACCACTTATGCATATCATCAAAGATCTTCATCAAAGATTTGTTGGTGAAACCCTCGCCGGAACCACAAACCAAGCTTTCTAGCAAACAGGATAGCATCGAGAGGTCCAATCCACACGTTACATTAAGTCGGTCCATAACCTAGATACACCGGGACCCAATATAGGTCCACATGCTAAAGCAATGATCTCAATACGCCAAGTCTCAAACATGATCACCATCAACATCCTGAAACTCCACCGGAAGCCACACCAACACCACTTATGCATATCATTAAAAATCTTCATCAAAGCTCTGCCGGTGAAACCCTCACCGGAACCACAAACCAAGCTTTCTAGCAAACTAGATAGCATCCGATCACCAGAACAAAACCAACTAACTGAATATGAATTTGAGTAACATGAATAAGCCAATTCCATAACCTAAACATTTCGGAGCATACTAGATCATATCGGATCTAAACCAACCAGAAACCAAACATCTTACCGGGACCAGAAGGGTGCCAGTCAAGCATCCAAAATAGCTAGTGTTGACATCAATGACAAAACATCAATGCAACACATAATCAATTCCTCCAAATGGCCAACACATAACTAAGAAGAGAGAATCTGAAAAACTCTACCAAATTTCCTAGAGATTGACATTCCTAATTATTACAAAAATTGGTAGCCCGAACATAAAAAATGTAAATGTAAGAAAGCAAGAATCTTCTTTCATCATGGCCTTCCCAACTCTTCTCATCCATGGTATGATACTAACTTCATCCACCAAAGCCTCATGAAGACGCTAGCAATGTTAAGCCTTCTAAAACCCATCAAACCCATATAACAAATTGACCTTGAAATTTTTTCTTCATGTGCCTTTTATTTCATAGGATAATTTTCTCTAATGTAGTGAGTAATAAAAATAATAATGTGAAGAAGATTCATCATTGTGAAAGAATTGAACCACCTGAATTACAATGTAGAATTTACATACTATACAAAATTGTTAAAGAAAACAATAGATGCTATCATAAAAATATAAAATCAAGAGAGACAAGTAGACTTCAATGTTGGATGGTTGAATGGACTGGAATATTGAGAAGGGGGGTGAATCAGTATTTCCACAACACATAAAACTTTCACTGATATTTAAACCTTAGCAAATAATTTCATCAACATGATATAGCAAATGCATTGTAAACAAAAAACATAATCACAAGATAGACACCAAATTTTTATACATGGAAAATCCAAATGGGAAAAACTGCGAAGAGGGTTAACTCTCAAGATAATATAACTAATTATATGGTGTTTACAAAAAGGGTGGCTCACTACCAGATGGTTCACTACCAAATTACAATGTGGCTCACTGTTAGAATGCTCATTGCAATAGAAATAAGTGAACTGAGGAAAATTGCATCTCTAAATGCATGAAGTCAATTCCAAGATAAGCTTAGATAACAACTCATAGCAACTCATAGTTGATCCGATAAGGGATCTCTTCAACCTGTCCTTAATTGCCTGCGACAGATCCGATAAGGGATTACTACAATACTGTACTTGCACTTGCTCACCCATACACATCTTCACTCTTATATTCTTTGCATATCACATAGTACTACTCACATTGCATACTGCTCGCATACACTTTGTTCCACTGTCTTCTCACTTCACTTGAATACCACAATCTCTATTACTCTATTTACTTGCATACTTTGCATACCACTACTCTGTCACTCGCACACTTCTCATATGTATGTATGTATGTATGTATGTGTGTGTGTGTGTGTATGTATATGTATGTATGTATGTACAAGTATATATATGTACATGTATATGTATATATAGATATATTGTATGCACCTAAAAATGGTCTGAAGATAATTAATTAAATAAGCAATTATTTAATTAATCTCTCCTACCCAATTTAATTGGATTCACTAAGCAATTTGATTAAATCTCTCATTCATCTACTTATTAATAAATCTAAGGATTTATTAAATAGGTTCATTTCACTCCTTTAATTAATTAATTCAAATTAATTAATTTCCCCCATGCAAAATGATTTCTTCTAAATCTCCTAATTAATTAAAACAAATCAAATCATGAGTTGTTGAGATTAATTAGTCATTTTCCTAATATTTGAATTTCTAAATTCAAATTCTCCTAACTTCTACCACTCCTAAAACTAACCCATTCTACCTACCACCATGTCCCCTTTCATCCAACATCTTCTAGAACCTTTGTGACACTTGTCACTAAGTGTTCCCTTTCATCCTACCTCTTCTAGAAGCCTCTTGACACTTGTCACCATAGAGATGACAGATGTTCCCTTTAATCCAACTCCCTTTGCCAACCTCCTCCAATTTAACCATTGATGTCTTCAGATCAATCTCAACCGTTGATTCATGCCAACTCACCCCTAGCCTTGGAAAATCCTATAAATAGACCTCATTTTGAGTAATATGGATCCCATCTCATTCGTAGCTTAAGCATTGTTACTATAGGCATCTAGCTTCTAGTTTATCATTTATTAGCAATGTTATCATGCTCATTTTAGTTTAATTGCATCTTCATTCTAGTTCATTTTCTAGATCAATCATGAATTCATATATCTTAATCATGCTATTCTTGCTAGATCATGCATTTTCAGCGTTCAAATCCTCTATCTAAGTGTAGTCAAGTCACGGGAATTTGCATACTAAGATCTAAGAGCAAAATTCATACTCGCATTTACTAGGAGGCAATAAGTCGATTAGCTATGGTTTCATCTTTCTTTGACTTAAATCTTCTAACCATGCTTATAATGATTTATTGAGTGCATTGTGTTTGCAGGTACAGGTACAATTCACAGAGCACAACATATATGTGTGTGTGTGTGTGTGTGTGTGTGTGTGTGTGTGTGTAATATGTATATATATATACATATATATGTACATACATACATATATATGTACATACATATAGTATGTATGTATGTATATTGGTAAGCATATACACCGAGATAATATGTCGGCCAAACAAAAATGATTTACACGATAATACATTGCTCGAATCAACACATTACCCAATAAAGCCTTGACCAAAAAATAGAGTAACCAAATCAGCCTTCACTGATCTTCTACACGCTTCCTTCACATGCTTCAATTACCTCAATTATTGGAACAAAACAAGGGTCTACCGAACCCATAGATACAGACCAATAAGCACAAATTCCAAGCATAACAACTCCATCTTCATGATATAGACGCCACAGATTCTGGAGCATAGAATTCTTAAATCATGATGCAATACAAACATCTGGATAGCAATTCAACATACACAACTAATATCAGAACTAGATAAAAACCATGATAAGAAAAACACAAGATTTCGGAGAAGAGGGTCTTCTAGAAAATGCTCATGTAAATCATACATGCTTTATTGCCTAATATCACATACATATCTAATTTTCATTGTTGCTCAATATGCCATATCCGGTCCAATCAGATCACCAGGTTTGACATCAATGACCACATTCACACAAATCTAGCATTCAAAATATTTTATTACACTAAACTTTTAACTAATTTGTTTTAGTTATTGTATGTAATTAAATTGATAATTCACCTTATTCCGGAGAAATATAATCTAATCATACAACAAAGATAAATAAAAAACAAAAAATAAATCCATAAAAAAATTATTATTAAAATATTATAATCCAATATAAAGACATTTAAAAATAGATTGTCACTAATAAATACATAAATAAAATAAATATATTAAAATATACCAACATCTCACAATTTCTAAGTTATTAGGATCAGATTTACTCACAATTTCCAAGATATTAGGATCATGTATGTTCTTATGTGTGGATGGGAGCTAGATTTTTTTCTTTGATAAAGAAAGAATATATATCTGACATATTTATTAAAGAGCCTAAGTTTGCTTATGTGTCTTGCTAATTATAGAGAACCTAGGTTTTTTCTTTCTTTTTTTAATATGATTCTAATACTTTTGGCATACATAGGAAAAGATGGTTTCCACATAGATAAGTCTAAACTAGAATTGTTTAATGTATTACATGTGATTTTGAATAAAGTACACATGTGATTTTGATATTTAAATTGTTCATCCCTTTAGAGATTTATTAACGTTCAGTTGTATTTTGAGAGGAAATACAAATGTTTCAAGATAAGGTCCTCGAAGCTTTAAAGTAGAAGAAAGAAAATCTTTTGGATTGACAGTTCATTAGCTATCACGAGATGTTAAGCCCTCCCTTTAAAAAAGTATTAGTTGAATACCGCCTTCCTTATTTTGGTGGGTCCCAAATTGAATTAATCAATATTATAAATATTTGTTAGATGTGTATAATTAATCAATATTATAAATATTTGTTAGATGTGTATAATTTATATATCAATGATAATGTATATTCTTCATGACTAAAAAGTGCCAATTATTTAATTATTAACCTGTACAGACACGTCATTAAACTTTCAATATACCTTTGAAAAAATATATTTGTTTATAAAACAAAAATTTAATTAAATAAAAGATAATACAATATTCACCATAATATATGTATTAAAAATATATACTTCACCATAATGCACTTGATTGACACCAAAAACAATAGTGTAAATTCAGAAAAAAATTATTTTAAATAAATTTTATAAAATCTAATAACTCTCACAGAATAACATCCAGAAATTGGTCTATCTTGGATGTGAAAAAATCATAAACCTCACATTGTTGATATGTCTTGAAGCTGAACCATTCTTTGTATGTCTTGGTTCAACATGTTCTTATATTTTTGGTTTGCGGATTTTTTTTACAAAACGATTTTTGTTCTTATGGGTAGATCATGTTCTTTTTTTTCAAAAGGGGTAAAAACTTATTAATCTCAAATGAAGAATACAAAGAAAGAAAGGCCTATAGCCCAGCAAGGAACCAAGAATTAACCATTCCTATCCTCCCCAACTAATTGCTAAGATAAATCCACCTCCACCTCCAAATGTCCCTTATCTAAAATATTTCAACCTTGCATTCCATCATATGCCTAGGCAATCCACTACTCTATTCCATTCTCTATGAATATGACAAAAAGTAAGACTCTAAAGATCTACTCAACCATAGAATCTGTCGAATAACTAGCTAAAAGCCAATTAGCATTATCCAAGTGTGCTCAATCAGCATATGCACCACCACTTGTAATCACAACCTCTCTCCAATACATCCAAGATGATGAGGGCCTCCATGAAATGATTTGTATGAAACCCTTTATAAATGGAAAAACAAAAAACTGAACAACACCATAGCTATCTCTACCATTACCACCTATATATGCTTGCATGACCAAGATTCCCCCTAAAGGAGCCATCGGTATTTATCTTTTATGGAGCCATCAGCCTACCCGATCAATCTTCCTCTTAAACTGTCTACATCTGGTCCGCGTAACTGCTTACTTGTCGTACCACCAGAAAAATTCAACCTTTGAAAAATACCTATATCACTAGGCTCCACAGCACCAGAAAGATCACACTTGGCCGAGACTGTCCCTTGGAAAGTATTAACAATTTTCCTCCGCATTTGTTGAACAGCCAATTTTGCATTCTAAAAAATCCTATGATTTTGTTCTAGCCAAAGATGCCATATAATGAAAAAAGGTCTCATAACCCAAACAACCTGAAGAAAAGAGATCTTAACAGGAGGCTGATCGAAGAGGTCTTAATGTTATCTATCTGTCATTGTGTGTTTGCTGCAATGACATGGTAGTATGTTTGTATTAACAATGGGTCTTGTATTCATGTTTGCCTTTTGAACACAAGTCATCTTCTTATCATTCTAGTGAAAAATAATTGTACTGTAGATGCAAGATCTGAACCCTGATAAACAACTCACAGCCTTTTAGACTGCTACCCTAAATGCCTTTGGGCTATCACTTCTCAATACTTATTCTATTGGTTAAACCAGATCTAGAGGTCCTGACATAAATCTTATCAAGACTTCTCAAAGCAGGGCTATCTCACTGCCTTGTATCTGAGCTTTATCCCACTACCATCGAGAAGAATGAATGAAACAAGATGATCGCCCTGCAAGATCTCCTTCCTACTTCGCTTGAAAGAAGAGGAAACACCTCCTTTATCATAAAAATAAATGCAACATGGAAAAAGGAGCATAAACAACAAGCTAAATCTAGCAAGATAGTACTCTTTAAATTTGCATGTACAACCCTAAAACAATCATCAGGGATTTAATGGTTAGTTTCTAGTGTTGGAAGTTGCAACTGTAAGTCAAAGTGAGAACTCCTTTATTGGAAGGAGACATCAACCCTTTCTTGAAAACATCAGTTCTACTACACCATTAGACAAGGATGAGTTACAGGCAGGCTAGACACTTAATTGCTCTATTTTATAAAAGAATGGATGTACTACACCATTAGATAAGAATGCGTTACAATCAGGCTAGACACTTAATTGCTGTATTTTATAAAAGAATGGATGTACTACACCATTAGATAAGAATGAGTTACAGTCAGGCTAGACACTTAATTGCTCTGTTTTATAAAAGAATTGATGTACGTTAATTTCTAGTGTTTGGAGCTATAACAGAAGGCAAATTGAACTCTCTATTGAAAGGAGACATAAGCCCCTTCTTGATATCATGTGCTCTATTAGAGTATAGACGAGGATTAGTTACAGGCAGACTAGACACTTAATTGCTCTGTTCTATCCTATAAAAGAATGGATTTACAAATGGTTAACTTCTATAGTCTGCAGCTATAACAGTAGGTCAAAGTTAAAACTCCTCATTAAAAGGAAACATCAAACCCTTCTTGAAATCATCTGTCTATTACACTGTTAGAGGAGGATTAGGTACAGGTAGACTAGTCACTAGACAATTAATTGCTCTGTTCTATTGTATAAAAGAAGAAATTTACTAATTTTAGTTTCTAGTGTTTGGAGTTCTTACAGAAAGTTAAAGCGAGAACTCCTTATTGAAATGAGTCATCAATCCATTGTTGAAATCATCTGTTCTAAGGATAAGTTACAGGCAGGCTAGGCACTTTATTGCTCTTTTCTATGGAATGTATTCATTTGTTTTCTTTGATTATATACTATTTTAAGACTTCGTAGCTAACAAAACAGTGTTGAAAAATTATTCATTTGATTAACCATTCTGTAACTCTGAGGGGGAACCTACAATTAACAGGCCCCCAAATTAGTAGAGCAAAGTACTGCAGTTCTTAATCACTTACTCCAGAATCCAGATTATCATACTTTATAACAACTTCCAAATTATTTTTACACAAACATCTCTTTGCATCTTGTCTATGGTAGTTCATGAAACAATCAGATTTGAATGAATTCAGGATTCAAAAAAATAAGGTCATGAATGTCCGTTTAATCAGCTCAAGCTAAACAAACTACCTCAGATTTCTAGCATTGGTACATGCGGTGTTACTTTACACCACATGACACAATCCGGCCCAACTATATACATGATTTGAACTATGCTAATCCCGTCATCAATTGCTTGCAAAAAATGAGATCAATAATCTTTCTAGCTGGTTACCCAAGAAATTCAGAGCAGAACACCAAAACATATACTTTGGAGAAGCAGTGAACTTGACCCATATGTACAGAATGCTCAGAGCACCAATATTAGAATTGTTGATTGGTATATCAGTTGTTCATGAATAGAGCTCCCAAATTGTGCTTACACTATACCAAAGATTCTTAGAATTCCTGAACATCTTATTTCAAATCACGCAGAAGGAGGCAAGATTAGTTGGGGTCAAAGTTCAATTTTCATTTGGTTTGTTGGAAGTGGACCTGCAATAAAAAACAGGAATGATAAGGACATTAGTATAGAAGAGCTTAAACAGTAGGCACCATAGCATTCAAAGTTCCAAATAACAAGCAAGGTTCTGACTTTTAATTTCAGCCCACTAGTATTGGGCCTATTTGCCAAGACAAAATTATGAATTTGTGAATAAGGCTTAGCTTCTGATCTTCACCCTTACCGTGAATTCCTTGAGATGTTAAAGGACCTTGTTTGTTTTGCCCAAATCCCATCTGTACAACACTTTGAAGATCCTCATCCCAAATATTTGCAATCTGCGAATACAAATATTCAATACACGCAACAATTGAACTCAGAAAAGAAATAAGGAGTTGTCATACAAGGGAATGTCCACAGAGGAGGAATATAAACAATATGGCAACAACATCACAGTGCACTTCTCAAGTTAACTTGAAAAACTCCACCCACAGCAGTGAGGTACCTGAGAAATGGAATCTTCATATCCATCAATAAAGAGTGGCTGGGTATTGACTGTCCTTCTGAGTGCAGCTTCCACTGGATTTCCCATTCCATGTCCCTCTGTTGCACAGGCCACACTAACTTGGACAGGACAAAGTTGTTGGTGGTGAAGCTGGGGAAATGCAGCAGAATGATCAGGCGCAAACAGCATCCGTGATGACGAGTTACGTGACTGGAGCATCTGGAGACATCACAAAATTACAGATGAGGATTCCTTCATATTTAATCCAAGACTCTAATTCACAAAGCTTGTGGTCATTTCATCAAGTAAACAGAGTACAATTTTATAAATGTTAAAATCAATTAAATTCTGTTGACGCCAATAAGAAAATGAATTATGACTTATGTTTTTTCTTTTCTCTCTTTGCCACAAAAGATAAACCAGAATCTCAGAGACAGAGATGAAAATTAGCAATTACCATCTAATAATGATAAATTTTCAAGCGAAAAAAAGGTTTACAAAATAGGTTACAGCAAGACGATGGAGGGAGAACAATCCCAGTAGGGCAAGCATACAATTGGTTCTAAGAGAATTTGTTGGTTATCTGGGAATCAAGCTGCTCTTCATCACAACTCACCTCATATATAACAACCTATACAAGAATTCTGAGATATAAAATTTATGAACAATTCCAGCATTTGAATTCTCAAACAATTGACAGAACTTACATCTTTAGCAATAAGTCCTTCCATATTGAAATCCAGTCTAGGGTTCACAGTTGCAAGTTTCATAGATAGAAACTGCAACACAACATAATGAGAATAAAGTTAAATCACTGCACAGGATAAAAAACTGGACAAAAGATAGCTAATCAAATTCAAGAAAAATAAAATCTACAATTTTACCTCAACTTGTCGCTGCAGTGATTGCACATAATTTATTATCTCATCAAGCATTACTGCTTTGCCAGTTACCTACAGGCATGGTACATTCGTTAATTTGACATGATTCCAGAAAACCTAATCTGGCTAGCTGTTATTCCATAGCACTGATATGAATGTTTAAATTAGACCCCAGAAGAAAAAAAACTCGAGAAATCAAGAACCATTTTCTACCTTACTACAGCCTGGAACAAGATCCTGCAAAAACTTCATGCGTTCACTAATTTTTTCTCTTCTCACCTGCCATACATTAAAGTCATTTAGCTTCAAGTGTCAATTTGCTTACAATGATGGGTGTAAGAATTAGGGGTCATAAAATACACTTTTAAAGGCACAAGATTCTACTAAATCCTTTAGGATGGAATGGCCAGTCTAGTGCTTACTCTCTCCGCAAGGCTGTGGCTATCAGTAGCTTGGCCCCGTCTTGCTCTCACATGAATGTAATCTTTTGGTGGTTCAGCTACTTTTACGTTGTCTTTGGTTTGCTTTTGACTGTTTTCACTGTTGCCGTTTGAATTCTGTTCAGCCTTAGGTTTCAAATCATCCTTCTCCTTTGAACCAGCTTCTGCAACTTTGAATCGCTTTCCTTGAGAATCTTCAGCCTCCAGACCCTGTCAAAAGCCATTGCCAAATTGTTATTACATTTATACTGCAGGTTACCATGTACCCTAAATACAATTAATACAAATCTATGATAATCGTAAACGTGAATCTCTTTTCACACTTTACGGAACTGCATTGTATGTTAAAGCCGTCATCGATCAATTTAACTTCACAAATACTCACCTTTGTCTCTCTTCCGCCTGGAGAACCAACAAAAGACGGTGCGTCCTTTGATTTGGCTTTAGAAAGCATTTTCCTTTTTCTTCCATTGATTTCATTTAAGCTCTTGGAGCCTGGACCCCTCCCAGCTACATGGTCAGAACTTGACGTTTCTTCACGGCCAGTACTTAATTCCGCTTCATCAGACTCATTCCCCGACATCCCATGTCTCTGTCTCATGTCATCGGTTGAAACTGGTGTAGAAGACCTCGACAGCCTGCTAAATTTCCTGTCAGTCATTCTCAACTCAGCTTCTGCCCCATCTTGGGTGGGCTCAGAGCCACTTGAGCCCTTCATTTCCCCCATGTTAGAGAGGTTAATTGGAAGTCCAGCTTTCAGCGACTGATTACTGGGCACTCTTGGGATCTGACAATTATCAGCTGTTGAAGATCTGTAGGATGGTTCAGCTTCTGGAAAATTGAATGGGTTGGAAAGATCAGAATAGTTTCTGTTCCCGAAACAAGAAAATCTAGCAGCCCTTTCTGCAAATCCAGGATCTGAAGAGAACTGTGCTAAACTATGTGGAGGAGGAAGTGTTGTTCCCCCTTCCATGGAAAATGCTCCTTTGGACGGATCTACCCCAAGATTAAGATTTGGATTAGAATTCAGAGGGTTCCAGGTTGTCACCAAATTAAGAACTGTGTCCATTGTGGATCCCAATGCCGGGGATGAGCAAGAGACTCCTCCTCCTGTATTGCAGAGATTTGCACCCAGTCTCCCTATCAATTCTCTCATGACAATGCTGCCATCAGAAGATAGACTAGTGGTTGCAGCTGGTAGAGGGGCAACCACTGAACCCAATGAAGACTGAAAAGGGGCCACCATGCCCTGCTCCATATTGGATTCCCAACCCAGGCTAAGAAATGAACTAGAAATAGATTCAGATGAAGTGGGCACTCTCATAGGACCCTCTTGGATATTCATGGCGGATGCATCTGCAACAGCAGACTGCCAACTAGAAGCAGGTGTAGGCCCAGACGACTTATAATTCAAGGACGTCTCCATAGGAAACCCGTAGCTCTCCTTACCATCAGAAGCCATATCAAGATTTAAGTTAAGAAACACAAAAAGGGATAGCTCAAACCCACCAATCAACCCGATCTAACAACAAAGAACCAGCTTCCTATAACAATTCCTTCCTGACTATCATTGCTTAAGAATCCTGAGAAAGATCACAACGTCATAATTATGGAATGGTCAAAAGCTGCATTATTCCTAAAGTGATAAAAACTCTAACTTGTAAAACAATGCAACCAAGAAGTAGGGCACCAATGCTTATTGCTGCTATAAAAGCATGGCTGGAATTATAATGTAGACACAGATAGAGAGAGAGAGATGCAACAAGTCAAAGATTGTTTCTTATTGAATTTCAATGCATTGCATTTCCCAAAGCTGCCCATCTGGGTATTATGGATTGGGAACCAGCATATCAATATCAATATAACTGGCGACAGTGGGCTCTTCCTTTGGACAAGGGCACAGAAAAAAGCAGGCAAATGTTCAGAATAATTAGTCAGTGTTTTTCTTTTCATTTAAGAAAACGAAAAGAGTGAAAAAGTTGACCTGGGACAACTCCGTGATCAATGCAATGCTATATGCTATGCCGGGCCTTCGACGTCAAAGTGACAGATGTTCCCCTTCACCAACCATACAGCTGATTGTGACTGCAACTAACAAAAACACCATACACAACGCAATGTTCAGATAACACTGCATTCATAGACTGTCCTTGCACACTACTCAAACAGTGTTTAATTCCCTCATTTAAGGAGACCAGCCCACCTGATTTATCATCTTCTTGTACTAGCATCCCTTCCCCACCTCACCCACCTCAAAAAATCCTAAGTTTAACCCACTTTTGCCCCCAAAATTCAGATCTGCATTATACCCATTACCCCATTTTTTGTGGCCCCTCTCTAAAATTTTCTCTGGCCCTACCTGAAATCAATAGATGCAGCAATGTCAAGCCCGAAATTGCAGAAGCAATGTCACTCAGGAAATTCAAACAGGACAGCACCAACGGAAAGCAATGAGCAGAGGAAGAAGAAGAAGAGCTTGTTTGGGCTGAAATAGGAGAAAATTAGCATTGCATTTGGAGGGAAGATGATGACGGTGACGATTAAACGAGTTGATGAATGATTAGCCACCGTCCAATTCCTCTAAAATATTAATTCCCCCGACACTTCTACTTCTCTCGCAGTAAATTGTATCTGTGTTCTTACTCACTCAGTCAATTATATCATCCAACTGTCATAAAAGATTTCCACTGGTTTGCTTTGTAAATTGCACAAGGGAATAAATGCATTGGCGAGTTTGGAAACCATTTTGGTCAGAACTTAAAAGCTTAAAAGCAATGTTCAAAGCTTAAAGTTTTCTTTGAAGCCCACCTAAAAAAAATGTGGGTTTTAGAATTTGATTTTACAATTACAAAATCTTTATATTATATTTTAATTGTGAAACTGCAATTGCTCTTATAAGTGAGATTTATTATTTTATTTTTTAAGTTTGGAATTGACATTGTGGGTGGTTTGTATATCATAGCTTTCGGGTACATTAATAATTCTTCTTAATGGAGATGGTAGTTGTAGTTGGTTTTGATTAGTTTTTTTTTAATCATATCAAATTGTGAATAAAATTATATTAAATTTGAATCACATATTTTATTATATATAATTTTTTTGGGTACATTAATATTTTGTCTTTATTGATATTGTAGTTGTAATTGGCTTTGATTAGATTTTTCTTCTTTTTTAATTCTTTCAATCTAATGAATTTATGATTAAAATTATATTAATTTGAAATATATGTATGTATGTGTTTTTCTTATTAATTAATGTTGAGTATTATTCAATCATATATATTTTTTAATTTTAATATCTTAATTGTTGGTTATAAATTTTATTTGTTTTTCAAATTTAAAAAAGTATAAATTTTATTTACAATTGAAAAAGAATGTTAAAATAATGTGAGTTCAAAAAAATCTTTTTATAACATCTTGTTAGATGTTTCTCTCTTTATACACTTATAGACATAACTATATAAAACTTTTTTTATATGTGATTTCATCTTAGTTGAAAATTTACATTTCTTTGTATATATTTATAAAATTACAAGTTGTTTAATATAAATAGCTTCTTCATATCTTCTTTCTTAAATGGTTTGAAATCAATATATTATGGATGTATTAATATTTCTTTAATTGATATGGAAGTTATAGATGGCTTCAACTAAATATGAGCTAAAATTCATTCAATATGATATGACAAATTTATGGTGAACCTCAATCAAACTTTTTTCATATGAATCCTTACTGGAATCAAACTTTTTTCATATGTAATCTCACTTGTACTAGGGCATGTACTTTTTACTAGGGTGTGGGGTTGCTATTTGTTTGGTATTGATGTAGTTTAGCATCCTTTTTTTTTTCTATACAAATTCTAATTGTGTTATGGGTACATTAATTATTTCCTCTTTAATGAGCATGGAAGTTATGGTTGGCTTCAACTAAATATTGGTTGAAATTTACTCAATATGACATATCAAATTTATGGTGAAACTTGTACCAAACTCCTTCCATATAGAACCCCACTTTCATGGGTGGCATGTACTTTTTTAATAGGTGTGGGCTTGTAATTTGTCTAGTACAAGTGTGTGTTAGCATCCTCTCTTTTTGTTATATAAAGTCTAATTGGCATCATATAGTTGTTGATTTTCAAATTTATTTAAAATTTCAATTTGTATGACATATGATCGTATTTTTTAAAAAAATCTAAAATAATAATCATAATTTTTTTGACTTGTATTGTGTTGGCACAATAATGTGCCTCTTGTGTGTTGTGTGTGAAATTTATAAACTAAGTGTTAGCATGAAAACCATGTAATATGTTTTGAAATGATCAAGCGTGTAGACATGATAATTGTGAGCATAGTCTAATTAACTAGAGTGCATCATGTGATTCATGCATGTAAAACTTAATTAGATATTCATCTAATTGGCATCATATACTTGTTTATTTTCATATAAATTTGAAAGTCATATAATATGACTTACTATTCCATCAATTTGTATGACATATGATCCTATTTTTAAAAAAATCTAAAATAATAATCATATTTTTTTTAACTTGTATTGTGTTGGGAAAATAATGTGCCTCTTGTATGTTGTGTGTGAACTTTATAAACTAATTGTTAGCATGAAAACCATTTAATATGTTTTGAAATGATAAAGCATGTAGACACGATAATTGTGAGTATAGTCTAATTAACTAGAGTGCATCATGTGATTCATGCATGTAGTACTTAACTAGATATTCATCATGTAGTCATGCATAATTTGTACCATGATTTATGTTGCGTGCATGTGAATTGTATTTTGACATGCATTGGGGTAAAAAGCCTTTAAAATCCCCAAATATAAATAATTAAAATAATAAAAGTCCCCCACTTATATGCACATATTATCTATGTAATATCATGTATTTTGTCATATTATATTTGTTGGGTTCATAGTGTTCATTATATAGACAACCAAATGAGGACACTTGAACCTTAGCATGCTTCAAGTGAAATCACTTATATGCCAATGGATGTGGGGATATTATTACCTAAGTATTAGGTGTGGTCCAAGGATATTTTTTTCCAAATGGTTAATATTGTCATGTGGAAGTTACACCCTAGTAGAACTAGACCAACATAATAATGACACAATGGGAATGGTCTTAAGGCATTGGACCTTGAAATTGAGATCAAACCTTTGGAGAAGAATGGATTCCTTTCTAAACCTAGATGCATGTGTTGAACCAAGCCAATATAGATTAAACCTTAGACCTAATCCTATCCTACTAATTTTCTAATGAAAAGGGGAAAATAGAATGCATGAAAGGGAAAGGGTAGTGATGCGCCTAGATTTAAATGAGCTTCCTCTTACACACAACAATACACAAAATCACCAAAATCGCCTAAACTCACACAGGTCTCCATTTGACAACTCCTACAAGTAGGTATGGAGGTAAGGAATTTAGCAAATACTAAGAGAGGTGAAATCCATAACTAAACCCTACAAATAATTTACATATAACATATATAATAAAATCATTCACATATGAAGGTAAGATAAAATTGCACAACTGACAAGAATTAAGAAGAGGTGAAATAAACAAGGTAATTTTATTAATGGAACCAATTTATAATATCAAAGTTGAAGAGAATGCAAATCTCTGGTAAGAAATTGAAGTAGGACCCTCTACAAAATAAGCCTGGAATGCCTTTGATTTTGGAAGAGGTGCCAATACTAAAGAAAATGTAGCAAGCAAGAGAGAAACCCCAGTTGCCACCCTTCACTAATGAAATTTAGACATGTGTACACCTAATCTGATAACTAAGGCATTGAGAAAAATGATTTTATTAATGATTTGTTAGTAGATGAAATCTACTAACAAAATATTTCATTGAATAGATGGCCTAGGGAATGATGTTTAGAGAAGGGGTGTTTGCAACGTTAAATGAAGCATGGGAGTGTAATATCCCCAATTAAATAATTTGGAAATTTTCTTCTCACATAGAAATGAAGAACAAATTTGTATAAAAATACTATTTTTCAAACCAGGCTCTTCAACAAAACCAGGGTTTCCCCTCTCCTGGTGCGTCATCCAGTGGTTGCAAGACTCTTGTTGATGAGGGCTTGATTACTTAGAGATGCAAAACCAAGAATGCAAAGCCGGATGTGGGGACAAACCTTAAAGCAGGTCGGCCTTCGCAGAGGCTATCGAGACAGAAGGAAGCAACAAGGGATATTGCCAATGGCATGCAGTGGACCTTGGAGATGTCCATAAAAGGTAAGAAATGAAGGTCCTCTCATGGAATATTAGGGGCCTCAACAACCCCCAAAAGCAATATGATCTTAAGAATTGTATTTTTAAAAATAAAATTATGGTCCTTCTCCTCCAAGAAGTTAAGATGTCTATGTCTTCCTTTTCCCTTGTTGCTGGAAAAATTTGGCCTGGTGCTAAGTTCATTATCAGTGATGCTACTGGAGTCTCTAGTGGCTTGGTTACCATGTGGGACCCCTGCCATTTCTCTGGTAGTCTTCTCTCCTCCTCTGCCAACCTTTTGGTCTCTAAACCCTCTTCCCCGATGGACTCCTGCCTTCTCATTAATGTATATACCCCTAATGTCAACTCAAGTAGACTGAATCTCTGGAATGACATAACTTCTCTAATACAAAATAATGTCAATGCCCATTGGTCGCGAGTGATTCAACTCTCCTCTGATCCCCTCTGAGAAGTTGGGGGGCCTCCCGGAGTACTCTGGCAGCATGAATAATCTTGTTGACTTCATTGGTAGGAATGGGTTAATGGATGTGAAACTAACGGGACAAAAATTCACTTGGTCCAATCTTAGGAAGGGAAAGGATCTTATTCGGGTCAAACTTGACAGATTTCTCATCTTGAGCAATTGGGGAATTGGTCCCTCGAAGCTCACTACCCTCCCCAGAACAGTCTCTGATCACAACCCCCTACTCCTTTGGAATGCCACAAATTGTGTAGTAAAAAAATCACCCTTTTAGGTATGAAATTATGTGGAATTCTCATTCGAAGTTCAAGGATTGCATCAAAAGATGGTGGAGCACCTGCATCCCTAGCACACCTATGTTCCAGATTGCCTAGAAGCTAGATTTGATCAAAAGGAATGTCTGGGATTGGAATAAATATACCTTTGGGGACATCTTCAAGCAAAAAAAGGATCTCAATAGTAAACTGACAGCTATCTAAGAGTGCATTGATCAAGGTGACTTCCTTGAAGCTACCCATATGGAGGAGGCTTCTCTCCGCAGAAAATGGAAGGAGAACCCCCACAAAGATGAAATCTACTAGAAACAGAAATCTCGAGTACAATGGTTTAAAGAGGGTGATAAGAATACAACTTTCTTTTACAGATTATTATTATCCATAGGTGAAGAAACCACATCTCCTCCCTATTGGATGATAACAATCAAGAGGTCAATGATGAGGATAGTTTGGGAAGACTGACTACTAACTATTTTGCCACTTTGTTTAGGGAGGATGGTGACTCTGGGGCCCTTTCTAGGGAGGATCTTCTCAACTTCCTCCTGGCCCCCCTCTTGGTGGAAGACAACAAACTCATTTTGGCCCCTGTTTCTGAGGAGGAAGTCAAGGTCGTTGTTTTTGCAATGGGTTACTTCAAAGCCCCAGGTCTTGATGGTTTCCCCCTGACTTTTTTCCAAGATTTCTGGGATGTGGTGGGCCCTGATGTTGTTCTAGCCACTAGGGATTTTTTCAGATCTGGAAGGCTTCTTAACAAGCTTAATAACACCTTCATTGCCCTTGCCCCTAAAGTTCAGGAGGCAACCAGTCTCAAGGACTTCCGCCCTATCAGTCTCTGCAACACTATTTATAAAATCTTCAATACAGTTCTTATTAATAGGCTCAAACCTTTCCTGTATTCTCTGATTGCCCTACCCATAAAGGTTTTGTCTTGGGTAGACAGATTCTTGATGCGGCCATCTCTACTCATGAGATAATTCATTCCATGGATAAGTGCCATCAGTCGGGGATGGTGCTCAAGCTTGATATCTCTAAGGCTTATGATAGAGTCAACTATAACTTTCTCTTCAAAGTTCTGAAGACAATGGGGTTTGGAGATAAACTCATTAAACTTATTGGGGAATGCATCTGTGCTTCTCAATGGGAGCCCCTTGGAGAAGTCCAGGGCCTCCAGAGGTCTGCGACAAGGGGATCCTCTCTCCCCTTACCTTTTCATCATCCTTGCTAAAAGTGTTGGCTTCAAATTTGAACTCCATGGTTAACAGGGGTGCTCTCCTGGGCATCAAACCTGCCTCTATGGTGCCTCCTAATGTTTTGCAGCAGTTTGTCGATGACACTATTCTCTTTGGTATCTCCTCTATGTGGGAAGCTATGGCTTGGAAATACTTTCTTAACTCTTATGCTCAGGCCTTTGGTCAACACATCAACTATGAGAAGAGCAACATTTACTTCTTTCACACTCATGTTCAACTCCAAGATAAAGTCTGCAGAATCCTTGGTTGTCAAAGGGCCTCCCTCCCTGGCACCTACCTTGGTCTCCCTTTGACTGTCAAAGATGTCTCTAATTCCTTCTGGATCTCTATCCTTGAAAGAATGCAAAATAAGTTGGCTGGTTGGAAAGGTGGATTCCTCAGTAGTGCTAGGAAATTTCAATTGCTCTCCTCCTCCCTTCAGGGGATCCCCCTGTACTTCCTCTCCCTTTTTAAGATTTTTGCGGCTATGGCTACTAAGATGGAGAATATCCAAAAGAATTTACTTTAGATGGGAATGGAAGAAAAAAAGAGGTTCGCTTTAGTGGGCTGGGACAGAGTTTGTCTCCCTAAGGCCATGGGTGGGTTGGGAACCCACAAGATCTCCATGTTCAATAAGGCCCTTATGACCAAAATTGCCTAGAATATTTTCAATAAGGATTTGGACTGGAGTGGGATAATCAGGGCTAAATACTTGGGTAATGGGGATTTTTCCTCTGTTCTGAAAGAGGAGGGCCTCCCCAGAGGTTCCAAAATTTGGAACAACATCTTGAGCTACAAGGACCCTTTATCCCATGGTATGAGGTGGCTTATTGGAAATGGAAGGAATGTTCTCTTCTGGGAGGATTGCTGGTTGGGAGAGAAGCCCCTTTCTTCTTCCCCTTCCCATAGAAGGCTCCAGTATGCTGCCAAAAGTTTCTTTGGAGAAAGGGTCAGTGATTATTTCATTAACTGCACTTGGAGGGCTTTCGAGGATTGTTGCATTGATCATCCCTTTCTCCTCCCTGCTGCTAGAGAGCTCCAGAAGCTCTTGGCTGGCACCTTTCTCCCCCTTTTTCCTAGGGGAGATAGATTCATTTCGAAGTGGGACCCTTCTGGGGATTTCTTTGTCAGAACTGCCTACAACAACTTGCTAAGAGAACCTGATCACACCTCTATCTTAAGAGAGGTCTGGAATCCCCAACTCATCCCCAAGGTCAATTTCTTTTGGTGGACTGCTCTCCTCAACAAAATTCTGACCCAAGACAATTTGGTCAAACGGGGATTCCAATTACCTAATAGATGCATCCTTTGCAAAAATGATGAGGAGATTCATGCTCATCTCTTCCTCCATTGTGTCTTTGCTAGGGAGCTCTGGGGGATGGTTTACAACAAGCTCAATATCTATTGGATTATGAATGATAACTTGTTAAGTTTATCCCAGGAGTTTCAGGGCTCCTCATCTAACCCCCTTATCCAACAACTGTGGAAGCAGACCCCCCCTCATGTGAGCTAGAGTATCTGGAAGGAAAGGAATGACAAGATATTTAGGGACAAAGAGGTCTCTGTGGAGTGTGGAAATTGTGTTTTCTCAATTCCTAAAGTTGATTCTTGGGAATATCTCTATTTCTAAAATGCGTCTGGCTTCCAAACCTCCCTCTTCCTGGGACTAGGAAATTGCTAGATGTTGGAACATCCCCCCATCATTCTCTCTTGTTGACTGCTCTAAGAGACTCCTAAGGTAAAGCAGGGTTTGGTCCCCTCCGGCCACACATTTCAAACTCAACATTGATGGGGTTTCCAGGGGGGTCTCGCTTCTGGTGGAGGGGTTATCAGAACCCATTTGGGGCCCTTGTTGCTACTTATGCAAGCAGCCTGAATGGGCATTCCTCTAATCAGGCTGAAGCAATGGCCTTAGCTTGGGGAATCCATCTCGCCCTCACCATGGGAATCAAGATTATGGACATTGAGGGTGACTCTAAGCTCATCATTGATGTTGTCAAAGGGCGGAATAGGCTCAATTGGATCATTGAGGGAACGCTGAGGCTCATCTTCGGGCTTGATTCATTCAAAATTATGCATGTCTACAGGAAAGGCAACAGAGTGGCAGATGCCCTGGTGGCCCTTGGCCTAAATATTTCTGGTTTGAGATGCTGGAGGAGCCATAATTCCCTCCCAAACCATGTTAACTTCCTTCTTCAGGAAGAGAAATCTAAAATTCCTGTCAATGATTGAGTTGTTGCCAAGTTTTTCCTTACTCTCCTCTCTTCCCTTGGGGTCGTCTGGAGGTGTTGGTTTCATAATTCAAATTATAAGAATATTCCTTTGATTTATGCCGATGTGGTGGTGACTCGTTCGGCTAGGCTGGTAGTGAAGGATGTGCTGCTTTGTTGGCAAATCCTTTGGCCTTACCACATTATGATGAGGTACGATTGGTATGGGAACGTGCTGGTTGTTATCGGTACTTGTTGGCTTTTCATGCCTCGTAACTAGGAAATCATTTCTAGAAGTGATTTCAATTTTTCCCATGCACCCAACTTCATGCCTCACTTAATGACACCGAGCCCGCACACTTTCCATTGTCTTTTCTCGTCTTGCTTCTTGAAGGGTCTCTATAATTTTCTTTGTGAATTTTGTTTTATGTCTAAAGAAGTTCTGTTGGTGGAGGATATGGAGGCGAAAGAGTTAGATATGAACCAAACAAACCAAATGACTTCAAGAATGATCCCCTAGTCTAGAATTTCTGTGTTGAAGGAGGGGTCACCGATTTTTTGGAATGTCTGCAAGGCCATGATGAGAAGCTCTCAACTGATTTTGCCTCCTAGTATGGGAGGCTTGTTTCAATGGTCGGTATTTCTTTCGATGTCTTTGAGGAAACAATTGCCTAGGCCACGAAGCTGGCCCTTGACGGACGACGCCGGAAGCACACTAGCCATGTTGCCAACAACGAAAGCCTGAAACGCTTCTTTCGCAATCGTGAGGAACATGTCAAACTCCAAAGTGGGTTTGCTTAGGAAGAGCTTAAACACCTATGGGATATGATCTGCCTTATGATCATGAAGTACTCCACTCTCGAGGGTAGGCACAAGGTATTTTACTACTATCATTTTCCCCTTCTGAATCATTTTTTGCAATAACGATTTGCTCTGTCTGCCCTTTTATTTGCTATATTCCATTGAAAGCTCTGTTAAAGACACCATGGACCCCAAGCACGGGGGTAAGCCGCCCTACCTCCTTCACCAGGGCCTCATTTACAGGCTGTACAAATTTCATGAGGCCCTTTGCCCCCCCCAGAACCTCTCACTCTCTCAACCCCCTATGCCTACTCCTCAGTAGCTTGCAGCCCTTTCTATGGCCTTCCCTAGATTATTCCAATATTCACATGATGGCTTTGCTACAACCAACTTCTCCATGTCTCTACCTGCTTATGCCCTTATTGTTTCTCTTTCTGCGATCTCTTCCAGCTTGACTCTATCCGCCTCTCCCAGCATTTCTCACTCCTTGTCTAAGGGTAAAGGCAAGACCCCTATTAAATGCAAATGTATTATCTTTGAAGACAATTCATCTTCTAAGGATGTTGAGAATGACAACCCTTCCCCTGATTCTGAGGTTAAAAGGAGATCCTCCAGATTGGCTTCTTACAGCTTGCATAAAAAGAAGACCCCTGTGATTGAAACTATTGACTCAGAGGAGGACCCCATTGAGGACAAGGAGGTAGAGGACCCTAAAACCATTTTGGGGGCCCTCAATGAGGATGTTGTTGATGCGGATATGACTAGGGACCCCATGGATTTGAGCATTGTTGGTGCCGCTGGCATGGGCAATTTTGAGATGCAGGCCCAGGACTTTGTTGATGTTAAGGATAGGGCCCCTATGAACATGGGCACTATGGGTGTCACAAGTGACGAAAATCCTAATACTAAAGCCCTGGACTCTAGTGACTTGCTCGTGGATTTAAAGATGGTGGAACATGTGATGAACTATATCCTCTGATGGGCCTGGGTAATGATATTGACTATTCCACTACTAAATATATGGCCAAGGTGATGGATAAGACTATGGATGACAAGGCTACTGTGAACCCTCAGGGTGTCCCTACTTTGGAGCTAATGGAAATGTTGTGCATGGATGTGTTGGACATCACGCAGAGGATTGAGAATCTGGGCTCTATGCTTGAATTGCAGGCTATCATGGATGATGCCAATTGGCTCAAGAGCAAGGTGGAGGCCTGGGACGCCCAAAGTGTGGGCCTTAACAAATTTCATCTATAGATATTACATACCTCAGTGCTCACCCTCTCTCTATTGAGGGAACGAACTACGAACATGGAAGAGGAAAAGAAGGGGGCTAAGGACTTGTATAAATTCATGTTTAATGAATGAAACAATGTCATCGATGCTACTGGGGTGCGAAAGGCATCCCTGTAGTTTGTTTGTTGTGCTTTTTGCTTGCTATTTTTTATTTTCAAAGACTTGGTCTCTTTTTGTTGTTAATTCCGTTACTGGTAATATTGTTATAATGTTGTTTTTTGCACTATGGTCTCATTAATAGTTCTAATATGTAAAGGGTTAGTGCCCTCATTCTCACTTCTTTTTTAATAAAAAGTAAAATAAATAAATATTAAAATAATTACAATATTAAGAAAATTCATCATAAAGCAATACACTCGAATTTAACTATACTTAAGATAAAAAAAACTCTAGCAACTCTCAATTAATGAAATTTAATTTTTAATACATAAGATATGCTACTACTACAATAAAATCTCCAACAAATACAACAAAAACATATCTATACATTATAAGAACAAATTTTTTATTCAAAAACTACAACACACACACACACACAATTGTGAATTAAGGTGTCTTGACCTTAACATTTCCTAGCATTGTATTTATTTATTTAATTTTTTTATCCCTACATTGTAATTTCTTGCTCATTATATTTTTCTAGTGTGACATGGCATGGTGAGTTGTCACCATGTTGGTAGGTAATGTGGAAAGTGAAAAGTATGTGTTTTTGTCCTTACATAGGAAATCATATGTCTCATTTTAGTAGAGATATTCAATGACGTGTTAGAATCTTAGAAACCTACATAAGTCGTTATTGCATTCTAGATTCATATGGCAGGTTATGATAGATTCCTATAACATGTTGGAAAAGTGTTGAAAAGTATCTTCCATGGAAAATATGGGCTTGCATGTTGGGTTATGGAAAGTTGTAAGAGAATCAACTATTTATATTTAGTTAAGATGAATTATCTTACAAATATATATGTTTCCAATTATGATAGATTTAATAATAGTTGTAAGATGTGTAAAAGCGTCTACCATACCTATTTATAGCAAAAATAAAGTGCCCTTGAGATTTGATGCATGTGAGAAGGGTTAGAGAATCTTGGACAAGTTTTTGTTGCATGCTTAGAGGTGTTGGAAAAGTGTACCATGTAGTTTTGGATGGTGACCTCTTTTGGATTGGTCTAGAAGTTACTTCAAAAATTTAAATCTCTATATATTGTATACCTTTGTGTGGGTTTGAGAGAGGAGTGAGTAGAATTATTCTTTGTAGGATTTTGTCAAAATTCCTCTATAAGAGAGTGATGTAAACTCCATGCTAAGGATGTGAGCCTACAAGTATATTGTAACTTTTTTGTTGTAGATTAATACATTGGTTCAATTCTTTGGAGTGTGTGGTTTTTTATCTAAAAGTATATTCCCCATTTATATTGGTGTTTCTTCTCTTCTATATATCTTTCTCCTTTTTTTTTCCTTTCTTCATGGTTCTTGAGGTGTTTGATTATATCTTGTTATGCTACTTAAATTTACTTAAATATGTAAACTACATTATCTTTCCTCTAAATATTAATGTGATGGAAAATAAATGATGTTTATTTTTTCTTTAAGAGCATAGTAGTATGTGCTTAAATATCAAGCTATTGAATAACTAGTTAAGAAAAAAACGTAAAGGGTATTATATGATGCATATTGTTGGTCCTTATAGGATATTTTATTTCCTTTCAATTGATATTAAAGTTGAATTCCATTTTTTGCATGTGCGTGTATGTGAGTTCATGTACTTGCATGCATGTTGCATATACTTACATGAACTTGCATATTCTTGCATGTGAAGGATTCATGGTGTTTAATGTTCTAGGCATTTCTTCTCTAATGATTTCTTGGCCTGGGAAGCTTGAGGAAAATTGTAAGAAGGAATTATGGTAATTATTAATCCTCGTTTGAGTGGAAGCCTTGAAATTGATATTATTTTTTGGATACAACAAAAATTTAAAGGATGGAGAAGATGGAGTATCATGGATTCAATAATGCATGTTCATTTAATGTGATATTTATCTATAACTCTTGTTTGACAGTATAAAATAACCCTCATGCATGGTGGTGTTATTTCATTCTATGTTCATGTGTAACAAAGTATTCATGTTGGTGTATGTTGTTGGCTTTGTGATCATATGGAGAAAACAATTTTTCATGACAATGGTTTGATGTTCTTATGTTGGGTGCTTGGTTTCAATCTCTAGAATTGGAAGGTACTATTTCATTAGCTTTGAATGCTTGTAGGCTATTGAGTTGATCATTGAATGGTTTGAAAGATTTTGGAATAGCCTAGTTACTTTGTATGCTTGTACATGATGGTGGTTATGGAGTTGGCCTATGAGTGGGCTATGAGCTCTTGGACCTTTTCTTCCTTTGGTTGGTTGTACTCACATATCTTAGTTTTATGTTGGTTGGATATGATGGTTTTGCATATTTTTTGTTCAAAATATATGGTTATTCTTATCTATGTTATTCCATTGTTCTAGTTTAACTTTTTTTGGTGTTTTCAAACTTATCTATTTTACAGATGATAAGTGGATATGCATTTGCATGTGTTTTTGTGAACATAGTGGTATTGCAAGTTTTACATAATTTATCCAAACTTGTGATTTTTTAAATCTATAGATAAACTATTTTTTAGATTATGATTCCTTTTGGACATTTATGGATGTAAGATAGTTGCAGTTTTGTATGTACTATTCATGCATGGTATGAGGAGGTTTGTAGCTTTCTTGGTGAGAAAATATTGGAACATAATTAGCCATTGGTTATTTGTGCATGGTTGTGAAGTTAGTATGTTATATTTTTTAAGCTTATGTACAATATGTTTCCTCTTAATGTTTTGTCGTTTTCCTATTTCTGAAAAGCTATGGTTTTGTATAGATTTAGGGAATTTTATTGTTTCGGTGAAATATGTCACATGATATTTTTTTTTGGATTTAGATTTATATAGAGATGATTTTGTAGTTTTTACATGTCAACAAAATTCTATGGTTTTTAGATCTATAAAAAATATTTTTTTTCAAACTGTTAGAATTTTTTGGATGGAAACAATTATAGATTTGTAGGAATGGTTATTTAGTTCCTAGATTATGGTACCCACTTTTGAATTTGTTTAAAAAATTAGCTTTTGTTGGTGATCTAGTATTATATATGTGTTTGTGTGTGTATGCACGCATGCCCATGTGTGTAGATGTATACATATATGTATATGTATACATATATGTATATGTATACATATATGTATATGTATACATATATGTATATGTATACATATATGTATATGTATACATATATATATATATATACACACACACACACACACACACACACACACACACACACACATATATATATATGTGTGTGTGTGTGTGTGTGTGTATACACACACACACACACACACACACATACACACACACACACACACACACATATATATATATATATGTATGTATGTATGTATGTATGTATGTATATGTATGTATGTATATATATGAAATGTTGTCTTTGATGGATGTTTTTTTAGGGTATAATCAGATAAGGATAGCACCCGAGGACTAGCACAAGACTACCTTCACCTACCCCCGGGGAAGATATTACTGGAATGTGATAACATTTGGGCTAAAAAAATGCAGGAACCACTTATCAAAGAGCCATGACAATTCTATTTCATGATATGATACATGTCATCATGAAAGATTATGTAGATGATTTTTTGGTGAAATCTAAGATGAGAGAAAATCACCTTATAGTCCTCACAAAGATCTTTAACATACTTGAATAGTATAAGGTCTAGTTGAATCCAAAAAAGTGTGTGTTCGAGGTAACAATGGGAAAACTCTTGGGATTTATAGTCTCCAACAGAGGTATTGAAGTAGACCTGACTAAGGTCGAGGCTATTCTTTATATGCCTCTACCTACTAATTTAAAACAATTGAGGAGTCTACAAGAAAAATTGTAATCCATCAAGAGGTTCATATCACAACTGGTAGACAAGTGTCAACCTTTTCAACACCTTTTGAAGAAAGGAGTGACCTTCAAATAAATAGAACATTGTAATCCATGCTCTAATGATGGATCACTTTGTCTATTACTAGGAGCTACGATTAACTCTTGTGAATTTTTTTAAGATAAATCATTGTCAATATCAACATATTCATATTCATCATCATTATCATCAACATTGTTAGCATGAACATCATTTTCACCCCTCTTCATCAAGATTCATAAAAATAGGATCTTTAATTGGAATAGAACATGAACCATCATTTTTCTTAAGCATTTTATGTCTTGGAGACTTAGGTTGAACTTCCTCCCTAGGGTTAGGTGAAGGATGGATTGTATTAAAATTTGGAGTCTTCAGGGAGGAAATAGGTTGAGAAGAAAGTTCACAAGCCTTACACAACATCTTCATTGGTGTTCCCTCACACAATGGTTTCTTTTAGTTTTAGTTGAAGGTTGTGAATATTGGCAAATGCACACTCGAATGAGAAATTGTAGGTGATTAAAGGTATTGTCATTGATGGCAACCTTACAATCATGTGATACCGGCAGATAGACACAGGCACCGACACTGACATACTCCACACTGGCATACAGATCACCGACACCAAAAAGATTGATCACCGACACCATGGCCGACATGAATTTTGTTTAAATGTATTTTGTATTTAATTGTAAAATCTTTTGTAATTCGACTTGGCATATTGTAATATGACTCATATATGTATGAGATCATTGTAGATCATTTATGATAGAGAAATAAGGTGAAGTATGAAAAGAACATAGCAAACCTAATGTGCGAATTATTGGGCTAAGGGTTTATGTATATTGCAGAGCTTAAACCGGTACTGAGTCTAGCATAGCAAATATTGATCTGAAGCAGTTCAAGACATTGGATTAGTATAATCCATTTTGTAAGTCAGTGTGACTTCCTTTTTGTAATTGAGCAGTGAGCTCTAGGCACTTGGCCTTCCTGCATGTGCAAGCCCCTATTGTAAGCAGTAATATTCTCTTATTAGCCAATAAGTGAATATTGTGGGTCATAAATTCCACCAAGGTTTTTCCCGCATCGAGTTTCCTCGTTAAAATATTGTGTTATGGTGTGTCTCTTATGTTGTGGTTGTTATTCTTATTTACTGCATTATTTTTGGTTTACTAGTACACAACTTTGATATGCTTTTCATGTTATAAGTTAAGAAAATTATTATACCAGTCAGATACTGATTAACCCCCCCCCCCCTCTCTCAGTATCTTTTGGAATCCTAACAATTGGTATCAAAGCTTGGTCCTCTATTTTCAAAAGCCTAACAGCTTGAGGAAGATCTTGACACTAGTAGAGGAAAATTTGAGAAAGCAATTGGAAATAGCTCTTTTAGACTATGATGCAGAAAAAGTAAAGAATATCAAACTTGAGGATGATCTGAAGGCTGCACAGGATATTATTCGAGGACTTCAAGAAAATTTCACTATAGCAAGGAATAAAAGAAGAGAACTTTGTGAAAAGATGCAGAATGATGAAGATGAAAAGGAAACTCTTAATGATATGGTAAACAAATTAAGACAAGAGAACAATACAATGAAGAATGAGATGCAAGATATGACTATGAGATTTTGTAAAGAAATTGAAGATAGAAAGAAGAATGAAGATGATTTGGTTAGAAGACTAAATGATGCTAGAAATGAAAACACACAACTCAGTCATGAAAATGATATGTTGAAGACAGATTTGATGCAAACACAAAATGATAGAACTGAACTCATTAGACAAAAAGGAATCTTGGAGAATGAATTGACTGCTGCAAATCAACACAAGGAGAAATTCAAGAAAAGTTCAGAAGAACTTGTTGACATGTGGAAGAATCAAAAACCTAATGGTGATACAAATGGCCTTGGCTTTGAAGTTGGTGAAAGTTCTGGTACTGCAAACAATCATGATCATAGTGAACCGGCAAGACAACCTAATGCTTACAAATTCAATGGGAAATGCTTTAACTGTAACAAGTATGGTCATAGAGAAAATCAGTGTAGATCTAGAAATTATCAAAACACTACTACACCCACCGGTCAATGTTCTAAATGCAACAAAATTGGACATAATTCATAAAACTGCAAAATGAATGTAAGATGTTATGTTTGTGGAAGATTTGGATACTTATCTAATCAATGCATAACACATACCGACATAGGATATGGGAAAGCTATTCAGAAAAAACAATGTGACTTGTTATGCTTGTAACAAAATTGGACATATTGCAAAATTTTGTAGAAGCAAGACTCCACCGTCAAATAACAAAGGTCCTAGTTTGAAGGGTAAAGAAAAAGTTGAAGAGGTAAAGAAAGAATTCTCAAAATAATGGATCAAAAAGTTAGATCAGAATGTTGATGGGAATAATCCTCCATTGGTAGAATAGAGTAACACTCCACTAGGAGGAGACTCTTCATCTAACTGAAGGAAAATTCTTTGGGGGTTTAGCAAAAAACTTAAAAAACATGCTAACATACCCTCGGTTGATGGTGAGAAGTTGAAATTACTTCTTTACCTAAAGATGAGTTAAGTTGTGACTTAACTGACAAGCATTAAATGTGGTAGTTGGAGAAAATAACATTATAAAGCAAGTGTTTTGGCTCCTTTTTCATTCACCAAGCATTCAAATCTTCGAGAGCGCAAAAATTCCCGAGCGAAGGCATCCTTAGCGAAGAAGTGAAGCAATTCATCCAAGCACTCATCCTAAAGGCAGATTGAGGTATTTATAACTATGGCTTCCTCAACCACTCCTGAATTTATTGCAAACCCTACTGTGATTGAAGTAATCAAGTGTCCTAGACCCGTATTCAAACTTGTTCCCGAAATAGCAAAGAAAGATGATACCCTAGGTGCATTTTCTCAAATTCCTAAGGGAGTAGTATATGTGAAGACCCTAGGATATACATACATTGTCATATAGAGGAATTAGGAGATGATGAAATCAAGAATATGTATCGAATTGTGATTTGTGATGAATCTGAAAATATCAAACCAAAACATAAGATATTGGAAACCCTAGGTTTTACGGAAATCCTTAGTGTCCCAGATTTTCCCAAGGATATTATAAGGATTGTGCTAAGCAGAGTTCATGGTGAATTATTTTTGTTGGACTCAATTCATAAGATCACTAAAGAAATAGTAAAGGTAGTAACAAGGTTACCTTCCATCGGCAGCAGGCCTGACAAAACTAAAAAGGTCTCTAATGACGCAGTAATATACCTAACCGGCGCAATATTTGACAAAAGTTCTCTAAGGGTAAATTATGTAAAGGATATCAATGTCATATTTGTCAGTATGATTTTAGGCTACAAGGATACACATGCAAATAGGTTAAACTCAATATCTAGCCTATGTATTAAAAGTGCATATGATATGGTTAACAACAATGCTAGAATAGATGTGTGTGAATGGCTCAAGGATGAATTAATAGACAATCTGAAGAAGATAAAGGGAGATAAGAAAGGAACCTTTAGATTTGGAAATTTACTTGTATGTTTAATGTTGTATATTACTAAGCAAGTACCCGGTATTGGTAGGAGAGATTTTGGTTTTGACATATCGGTAGGAAAGCAACTTTTGGATTGACTAAACAACATGGGAGATAACAGGGAGAAAAACTTAAATGAACATTTTTAGGCACTGAAAGCTCGAATGAAGATTAGAACAAGACTGTCACAAGAAATTGTGGATAAATATCAAAAAGAAATATGTTTTGTAATTAAGAAAGATGAAATCTGGATGGAGGCAGTTGTCCCTAGGACTATCTGGGTAACTGAAATGGGCTATGAAATAGATGATAACATCATAGAAACTTATGCAAAAGCCCTCCTTGAAGCACCAAAGGAACCTATTGAGAAAGTCTTTGGAAATGCAGAAACAATTGAAAGTGGAATTCAGCCAAGGAAAAGGGTTAAGAAAGTTGAACAAACTATGAAGAAAGGAACTCGACAGGCAAAAGCAATTAAGGAACATGTTTTGAAACAAATTGGTATCAAGGAAAGTGAGCTGGAAGGACTTCAATCGAAAGCTCATCTTTCATTGGTTGGAACTTCTTCTGAGAGTGATATACTGGCAGTATTCAAAAGGGTGGAAAGGAAAAGAAAACCCTCACCGGTACCCTCACCCGCACCTAGGAGAACTAGACAAAAGCAACAGGCAGTGAGGCCTCTAGCAAGGAAGTTGACTCTGAAGAAGAAAAAGGTAAAACAAGACATTGCTCCACTAGATAAGCTCCTTAGTGAAATAACAGAGGATGGAAAGTTGAAGAACATTAGAAAACTATACAATACACTTTCAGCTGATGACAAAGAAAGCATAGAAAATAGTGTAATTTTACACTTGGATATTTACAGAAAATTTTTGATAGAAATTGTTGATGAAATACCCACTGATCTTTACAGAAGACTTGAAGCTAGAAGGGTAGCTATTGTTGAGCTAGATAAGAAAATAAAAATTGAAAAATTACTTGTAGTTCACCCAGTGAACTCACCAAAAGAAATTGATCAATTAATCAGTGAGGCCAACCGAACTGTATTCTCAACTGGTCACCAGCATGTAGCACTGATGGCAGGGCGAATGAATGAAATTTTATAAGAGACTATGGATTAATGGGACATATTATTTGTTGAAAAGTAGAAACAGGAAGAACTCAAAAGACCCAAGACTATCAGAGTATATCAAAAGGACAAGGATAAGGGGAAAGGAAAGGAAGGTGGACCTCCGAACCTTAAAGATAACTGACACTTACCCCCACCTCCTTCTGATACTCCACCAGTAGAAATAGTTGACACACAACTGGCTACTGAGAGTATGGAGACTCCTCTAGAGGATACAAATCCCGAGTCTGAAGTTTTGTATACCATGAATATTGATACACAAGAGGTGAATATTGTGGTAGATAAAGAAACCACTGAAGATAAGAAGAAAGATGTGGCTATTGTGTCACCGGTTGCAGATGTGGAAATCAATGTTAACACAAAAATAGAGAAATCGGCAGAGGACTCTACTGAGAAACAATCAGAGAAACTAGAAATGAATAGTGCAAAGGCAAATACACACAAACTGGAAGTACATTCAAAAACTACATATGAGAAACTGACAGTTGAGAGCTCAGAGAAATCATCTGAGGCACTGGAACAGAAACAGGTTGATGTACAAGTTCAAATTGAGACAATGCCACTGGCAAAAATTGAAAAACCAAAACCTTTGCTGATAGAAATGCATACCCAAACATATCCTCCTAAGAAAGAGGAAAGAAAGGTTATCACTACAACCGGTAGCATAGAAATTGTAAAAATAGTTGGACAGACATCTAGTACTTCTATAGCAGAATTCCGACCTACAAATGTAATAGAGGTCTTATTGGACTCAATAAAGAAAATCACAGAGTGTAGTGTACAAGCTTATAAAGCTATTGATGATACAATCCCCATTCTTAAATTGATAGCACCCAAATGTATTATGGATAATAAAGATTCTTTAGGTCAACTAGACACATTGTCTAAGTACATCATCAGCAACATTTTGACAATTGATCAAATAAATGAGGACACAGTTAAGGAGAAAATGAATAAAGAGAAAGAGAAATTCTTTGATGAAATAATAAAGAAGTGAATGGGACACATTGGCACACTTTTACAGGTACTAAACAAAACAATAATGGAGTTTAAGGAACTCTATAGAGATACATGCAAGACAAATGTTCTGACAATAGATATAGAGAAAGAAATAAGTAAGGTACAAAAGGAGATTGACAATATAGCTGATAACCTCATCGGTTCATCTAAACCATTCTCAATTACAGAGCAGAAGATACACAGTTTTGAAGAAAAACTTGAGAAATTTGAAAATGAGAAAGACAAAATAAAAGGGAAGGCAAAAGACTTAAATGCAAACTCAGCCCCAAATTGGAGTACCTCATCTCTTTGAGTAAAGAGATCTCTGAGGCACTTGTTCAAGGACTGAAGACACTGGATGAACAAATGCATCACCTCACCGATACTATTCAGAGGACAGAGGCTACACTAAAATACAATTAAAAGTTCACTGAAAGTCTAAATTTGGTATTAGCAGAACTCTTTCAGATTGTAACGCACATGATACAAGGATCTAGGCAGGAAACACACTCCACTGACAACAAATGACAACCTTTGTCATTGATGTCAAAGGGGGAGTAGTGAGATGAGAAAAATGATCAGAACAGGACATCATCAGCTCAGGGGGAGCATGGATTTTTGACAACACAATTTTGGTAAGAAATTCTTTTTGGACATCATTTTTGGACACTTTTGATTTTTATCATGAGTGTTGCCATCAATGCCAAAGGGGGAGATTGTTGGCAAATGCACACTCCAATGAGAAATTGTAGGTGATTGAAGGTATTTTCATTGATGGTAACCTTACAATCATGTGATACCGGCAGGCAGACACAGGCACCAACACTGATAGACTCCACACCGACATATAGATCACCGACACCAAAAATATTGATCATCAACACCATGGCCGACACGAATTTTGTTTAAATGTATTTTGTATTTAATTGTAAAATATTTTGTAAGCCGACTTGGCATATTGTAATATGACTCATATATGTATGAGATCATTGTAGATCATTTATGCTAGAGAAATAAGGTGAAGTATGAAAATAACATAGTAGACCTAATGTGCGAATTATTGGGATAAGGGTTTATGTATATTGCAAAGCTTAAACCAGTACTGAATCTAGCATAGCATATGCTAATTTGAAGCAGTACAAGACATTGGATTAGTATAATCCATTTTGTAAGTCAATGTGACTTCCTTTTTGTAATTGAGCAGTGAGCTCTAGGCACTTGGCCTTCCTACATGTGCAGGCCCCTATTGTAAGCAGTAATATTCTCTTATTGGCCAGTAAGTGAATATTATAGGTCACAAATCCCACCGAGGTTTTTCCCACACTGGGTTTCCTCGTTAAAATATTGTGTTATGGTGTGTCTCTTATGCTATGGTTGCTATTCTTATTTACTACATTATTTTTGGTTTACTGGTACATAGCTTTGATATGATTTTCATGTTATAAGTTAAGAAAATTATTATACCGATCAGATACTGATTCACCCCCCCCCCCTCTCAGTATCTTTGGGAATCCTAATAGTGAAGGTTTAGGATCAATAGGGATAGGCTTCTTCTCTTCCTTTAAAGAAGGATTCGTGGGAGAAGATTTTTTAGGTTGAAAGAAAGGAGATGTCGGGTTCTTCCCTTTGTAAGATGTAGGAGGCAAAACTGTAACATATAGAGGAGGAATAGAAGGTGTAAGAAGAAGATCGAGACCATCATGAGGAGGAGGAATAGGTCTATCATGAAGAAGATGAATGGTATTAGGATCTCTAGGCTTACTCAAGGATAAGATCATATCATACTTCCACCTTTGATAAGATTGAACAAGAGAATCACTTCGAGGCTTAAGAGGTGCAAATTGTTTAGGCCAAAAGTAATCAAGATTAACATCTCCAAGCCTCACCGCGGCTTGGTAGATGCTATGATTAATTGTTATGATTTTTTAATTAAGAGGTAATTTCAAACACATATGAATAGTAGAAGGAATCACTTTCATGGAAGAGAGCTAAGGATGTCCCAACTTCACATGAAATTGATATGATGTAGGAATATTAGCAAAATTGGCATCTAAGAACTTAGTACCAACCTCATCAGGAAGAGTAATAGAACCAATAGTAGGACAAGAGAAACCATCAAAGATATAAATCACCACATCAGATTTATCATATGTTATTTGATGCAATTGTAAGGTATAATATTTTTTAGTTATCACATTCACCATACACATGGGATCAATGAGCACCCCTCGTGAGAGCATGTCTTTGATCCTCACAGTGATAAATAGTGGGCCATCAGGTGCTTCAATAGTCTCACTAGGATCAAAGGTATACATAGATGCTTAGGAGGTGTAGGTTTATCAATAAGATTCGACATATTATTAGACTCAAGGCTGAGATCATTAGAAGAAAAGCCAAGATGCTCAAACTCAATCACATTAGTAGAATGAGAAGGCAAAGGATTGGTAAAAATTTGGAGGTTTGATTAGGAGGAGCTACAGATTTATTCCCTTTATCATTCACACCAACTACATATATGGTATAGTTATCAATAGGGACTTGAATCTTACTCCTTAAGGAATAACACTTTCCAGTGTCATGACCAGGTAGACAATGATATTGGCAAAAACAATTGGCATCATGATAAGGTGGAAAATGTTGGCATTATGAATGAATTGATTATGTGTTGCATTGATTTTTTGTCATTGATGTCAACACTAGCTATTGTGGAAGGTTACCGGTAGACAGGTTTTTGTTACCGGTAGAAGATCTTGTGTTACCAGCAGAAGAGATTATCTGTTGGCCACTTCCAACATGTTTGGATCTATGAAGTATGCTTGGTTATATGTGGTACATGTTTCTGGAGCATGTTTTGGTCAGTTGGTATTGACTTGGTAATTGGATGCTATCATATACTCTTGTAAACCCTTACCGACATTGGTTTAAGGTTTTACCGACAGAGCTTTCACTCAGGAATCTTGACAGGATACATAAGTGGTGTTGGTGCGGCTTCTAAATGGATTTCAGGATGTTGAAGATGTTCTTTGATCATGCTTCAACTGCTTGAAGACATTGCTTTGGCGTGGTGGACCCAGAATAGGTTTGGTGCCTATCTAGGTTATGGACCGATATCATGATAACGTGTACTCTATATGTTACCGGGATGTTCCAGGATGATTTATGGTTTTGTAATTGTTGTTTTGGTCTTAATCCGACATGGCATATCATTGTAAAATGGATTTATGTAATGATCTTATTGTAATATATTTTAGGAGGCCGACCTAATTGGATTAGGTCTTAGGGTTGGTATAAAATGCTGTAAGATCTCATTGTAGATCGTGGCAAAGGAATGTAATGTACAAATATTGTAATATCATTTAAGCAAAAGATTAGGTCGATCATTAAGGATCGAATTGGGATTAAGGAAGAGGTCAAAGGCCTCTAGTGTTGAGCTTAACTGGGACTGTAATCAGGCATGGTAGATGATATTTCTGCCAGTTCATTATTCTGGATTGTTGTCCAAATATCTTGAGGTGGTTTTAACCTCTTTAGTTAGTGAGACTCTTTTGTAATGAGCAGTACACTCTAGGCAGCGTGACTTCCTGCATGTGCAAGCCCCTCATTGTATCACATACTTTCTACAAAAGTATCATCTGACTGTGGGTAAGCTTCCTGTTGGCATTTTTGATGTTTATGTTGTAATTGTCATTGATGGACACACACTTGCATTGAGATCTCCTTTATATGTATGAGTTAGAGCACAACCGGTATTTGTTCCAACCGGTATGTTGTATTATAGTCTTTAGACTATTGGTGTTTTGCAGAATGTGTTTCCCGGTTTGAAGCGACATGTTGACCCCAAGTGGTTCATGGATCCCAAGCGGTACGAGGGATTAAAGCGGCATAACACATTTTTACCAGTCTTCATTTTTGTCAAACCGACAACCAACATTTTATATGAACCGGTAATACTCTGTGATGAGTTACCAACCGACATTTTGTGATGAGTTACCATCCACCGATTGTTTGACGGTGCCGACACCTAAACGGTGCTTTTTGTGTAGTGGTACCAAGTATGTCCAAGTTCATTGAACCTAGGAAATTGTTATGTAATCCTATTGGACCGACATGAAATCAGATTCCTTTATAAGGACATCATGTCTAGGGTTTTAGGTTGTTGATGTGGTTGTAGCAAAAGTTTATGTTGTTGCTAGGGTTTAAGGTGGTTGAGGAGTTGGAGAGAATATGAATGTGTAGAAGACTGAAGTAATGCTGAAGTGCATTAGGAATGAGCTATCAAGGATCTAACCGAGCAGTCTGTGCTACTAGCTAGATCAAACACTTGTTGATTACTCACATCTTTGACAAGTCTGTAGCCCTTAACCGGGTAGGCAAAAAAGCCTTTTGTAAATCCTCTAACAAGGTGGTTCACATATGTGGATCTAAAATCCTTTAGCAAGGTAATCTTTAATCAGACTTATCTCCTAACAGAGATTGAGATTCCTAACAGGATCTGTTCTGGTAAAGAACATTGTAAGACCTTAACCGGTCTGGTTCCTATTTTGTAGATAGTTACTTGTGAGTTCCATCTCACTGTGGGTTTTCCCATTTGGGTTTCCATGTCAAAATCTCTTGTGTTATGGTGTTTTTTCTTCTGTGGGTGAATACATTATTAGCTATTTGGTTTGCATGTGTGTTAACCGGTTTGTCTGCTAAACTGTTATACCGGTTTACTATTAGTCTTGCAAAGTGTTTAAGTGCAGAGATTTTTGGCATACTAATTCACCCCCCCTCTTAGTATTCATTAATTGGTATCATAGCCTACCTTTCTATAAGTTTAACCACTTGGAAAGAGATATGGGGGAATACTCTATAAGGGAACTTACACATCGACTCACTCAGTCTGAGCAAGCCTATGATGATCTTATGGTCAAATACAAGGCATCTCAAGCAAAAAGGAGAGAACATGTTGAAAAGATGATGGAGCTATCTAAAAATAGTTCTTCAGATGAAGCAGACATGGAAGCCCTAATTGCAGAAGTAAATAAGTTGAATGAATCAAACTCCAACCTGAGAATTGAGTTGGAAGGACTGACTATCCAAATGTGTCAAGAGCTGGAGAACTGTAGGAAAGCTGAAGATCTGGTAAAAGAAAGAGATCATGAGATCTCTAAGCTGAAACAAGAGATCAATGCCCTAACTGCTCAACTCCATGCAAGCAAAGTGGAAAAGGAAGACATGCAAGGAGAACTGAACATTGTCATCTCTAAGAATGAAAACTTGTTGGAAACAAATGCTGCTATTTCCAAAGAACTCTCTGAGTCAAAGGAAATACCTGCTAAGTTCAACAAGAGTACTGTCAAGATAGAGCAAAAGCTTGAATCTGCCAAACCGGTCAAGAATATCAATGGACTTGGTTATTCCAGTCATGAGGAAGGTGAAACCTCTGGTACAAATGCTGGAATGTCAAAGAAACAACCGACATTAAGGGATAAAGGTAAGAAAAAGTTTAAACCTGTTTGCTTCAACTGTCTTAAAGAAGGACATACTGCAAATGTGTGTAGGAGTAAGGCTTACAACAATTTTCCTTATTTCCTAAATGATAAGCCTAGATCCTATAGATTCAATGGTAACTGTTATGCATGTAACAAGTATGGGCATAGAGCATCTGAATGTAGGTCAGTTATGAACAACATTGATAGATATCCTCAGAGGACCCAAGGAGATGGTCCTGAACCTTTTGTGAACTGGAATCACAACCGGTTTAATGCCTTCAATCATCAGCAAAGAAGTGGTGGCTATCAAGCAGCAACCGGATGGAGAGAAAATTGTATGGTCTGTCATGGTCATGGTCATACTGCTACAACATGTAGAAGGAAGAATGGAAACATGAATAATGGACCTTGGAGAGCACCTAGATTGGTCTGCGATCACTGCAACAAACCGGGTCACATTGCCAGATTCTGTAGATCAAGAAAGAACATATCTGATGATATATCGGTCACTCCGGAAGGAAACATTGATGTTGACACTGTTCAAGCAGACATGAACAAAACCTGGAAGAAGAAACCAGCGGTGTTACAAGAGGAACTGGTTTCTACACCTAGTGTGGAAATCACGGAACCGGCAAACTAAGCTTCAGAAAAGCTTAGGGGGAGAAAACGATGAAATGTTTTGAACCCCTAGTTTACACCGGTAAAAGACCTTAATCGGTATGTGATACCTGTCATTTGGCAGAAGAACAGAAATGGTAAAAAGGCAAATTAGGGTTTATGCCCTAATGGAGGAGCATTAATGATGGTAGGTGAGGAATATGTTTAAAAGCATTTTTCAAATCATTTCTCACTATTAGTTTTCGAGCGAAGAAATTTTTTTCAAAGAGCAGAGCGACGAAAAGGCGATTTGAGCTGAGATTTTGAGAAATTGAGAAACTGTAAAGGAGATTCAAATTCAAACTGCAAATGGTCAAGTGGAGAACATAAAGTGGTGATTTAGCAATTGACGGAGTGTGAAGTGAAGGAGAATATGCAAGCCCTAAATTCACGTGTTTCAAAAGGTATTTCTCAAGTTCTTAAAATTTCTATCATGGCTTCCGCATCTCATACCAGTTCTAGTGCATCTGTCGAGTCTGCAAGTTTTATTCAATGAAAGTCTAAGTATAATACCCTATCGCAAGTTCCGGCTGGTGTGATAGTAGAAGAGGGAATTTCTGACTACATAGATTGCAAGATTGAAGACCTAGGGTCTCTAGCTATCCACTCCCAGTTAGGTTTATTTTGTGGAAAGGATAAGAAGATCAAACCGGAGTATAATATTTTGGAGAAGAAGAAGCTCCACAATGATGTTTACTTCCTGGAGGATTTCACAGAGGATCATATAAGGATCATTCTGAGCAGAGTCCATGGTGACAAGATGTACCTAGAAAGAACACATGATATCACGCCGCAGGTAATTCATGCAGTCATCGATTTTTGCAACACAGGGGAAGTGCCAACCCTAAGGACGGTAAGCAAAACTAAAATGTCCAAGCTCATCAGTTCAGTGAGCGACTCACAAGGCATGACAGTCAATTCTATCAAGGATGATCTGGTTAAGTATGCGTGCATGGTGATAGGCTACCGGACATAATCTTCTAGCAGAATTAACTCTGTATCTGCTGCAGTGGTAAATGTCGCTTACCGGATGATAAAGGAGGATGCATCATTTGACCTATGCATCGGTATGCAGAGACAACTCCTGTTGAATCTGAAGTCGATCAAACAGGATAATGCACTAAGGTTCAAGTTTAGACAACTACTGGTTGGGTTGTTCTTCTATTTCCAAGGCTACTTTCCAGGAGTAGGAGATGTCCAGTGGTCTGCTGACCAACCGGTGACCAAGCAAATCAATGAAAGCATTCAAGCAATTGGAACCAGTTACCCTGATGTTCTGAACAAGTATTTTATGAGTTCAAATGGAAAATGAGCCAAAGAATGAGGATATCAGGTGGCATCATCAAGAAATATGAAGATGATATCTGTTTCACCATCCAAGTGGATAAATGCATAATGGAGGCTATTGAGCCCAGACAGGAAGAAATGGAGCTAATGGGCTATAAGGTGATGTACGATATGCTGGAAGGGTATGCCTCTACCCTTATTGCCTCAACTCTTGATCCTAAGGCAAAGAGGACTAGAACCTATCTGGAAAGGGTTACACCGGTTGAGGAACCCTCTGCAAAGAAAGGAAAAGAACTTGCAGTGAAGAAGGCAAAGGCAATGCCTATAGCATCTGCACCAGTACTACTACAACTCCAAAAGTGACCAAGCAGTCACTAGCCAAGAAGAAACCAGAAGCAACACCGGCTAAAGTCTTCGAGAGGAAAAGGAAGACAAAAAGCAATACACCAGACTCAGAGGAAACTGTGTCTAAGGAGCAGCCCAAGAAGGCGAGACAGACAAGAAAGAAGACAAAGAATGAACTGGCATCATCTGCACCGGTAAATATTGATATCTCCTCCTATAAACCTTTGACACATTGTCAAAGAACAATAAATAATATTAGGAGAAAATTGCTACATGATTTAATTGAGTATTTTGATGACTTTAATGATGATGAAAAGGAAGCGGTTGAAAAGGAAATAATTCAGTATTTATGTGTTAATGACCAGTCACCTTCAGAAATTAGATCTGAAACACTGGATTCATTATATAAGTCCTTAGACAATAAATGGTGCATTGCCATAGAGTAGGAACAAGAAATGAGAGAAAAAAATTTTGCTAAACATTTTCCTGTTGTATCAAATTTGGAACTTTTCGATGTAATGAACAAATACAAAGGTCTTTTCTTCATGAGAAGAAGAAGACTCCTGTTACTGGAAGGGATTGCTAAGGAAGTACTCAAGGATACACACACTCATGCTCTACAAGCTCTGAAGATGCATCGAGTGGCTGAAGCCAAGTGACAAGCTGAGAAAGAACCGGTTATAACAAAACTGGATGAAGCATTTGATGATGAAGGAAACCCGATTGATGAACCGGTTGACACTATTGATGTTGATGCCCTGGACGTAAAAGATGTTACTTAGGAAACACCATTTGAGGCAACAGGACAAGAGCAACAGGATGAACAGGTTGATAAGCAAGTTGAGGATAGACAGGAAGCGACAAATGAACAGGCCGAGCAGAAGAAAAAGGATGAAGAAGAAAAGAAGAAAAAGGATGAAGAAGAGAAGAAGAAAAAGGATGAAGAAGAGAAGAAGAAGAAGAAAGATGAGAAGGAGAAGAAGAAAAAGGATGAAGAAGAGAAGAAGAAAAAGGATGAAGAAGAGAAGAAGAAGAAGAAAGATGAAGAGGAGAAGAAGAAGAAGGATGAAGAAGAGAAAAAGAAGCAAGAAGATGAAAAGAAAAAGAAAGAAGAGGAAGATAAAGAAGAGGAGAAAAGGAAAGAAGCAGAGAAGAAAAAAGCAGAGGAGGATAAGGAAGCGAAGAAGAGGAGAGAAGTAGAGAAGAGGAGAGAAGTGGAGAAGAAGAAAGTGGAAGAGGATAAGGCAGGAGAAGCGGAAAAGAGCACCCAGATGGAGACAACGAAGGCAACCGGGAGTCAATCCAAACCAGCTAATCTCACCAGTCCTATCGATCTCCAGTCTGCAAGTGAAATGGAGCTAATGCAGAGCATCAAGGTTGCTCAAGAGCACCTTGAAATTATTCGAAGGAAGAAGGAGCAAGATGTAATTCAAGCAACCGTGGACACTCTTACCGGCTTGATACCTGATACAAATCTTCCCAACACCAATTCATCACTAGCCAAACTTAAGCTCCTATGCATAGTAGTGGATGATCAGGTGCAGAGCCTAGAAGAGGCAGTAGAGTCAAATTTCAAGAAGGAGCATCAAAAAGCTCTTAACATAGCTCTGGTGAAGAAGTTGAATGAGCTCCAGTCTGAATTGAAGAAAGAACAAAAGGATATAAGGGACACTCTAGATGAGGGGAATATGCTACTCAACAAGATCTGCCAACCCCATTTGTTCTATGATGATGTGCTATCTCAGAAGAAAAAGCTTCAAACAAACTTGTAGTCCTACATGAGCACATTCAAGCCCCCTTATGATTCCTTTACAACTTATGGGCAAACCGTTCACCGGTTGCACATCTAGTTAGCAAAAATGGAGCAAGAGATCAGCACCCAGTCTAGAGATTTGTAGGAGCTACAACTGGTTCTACTCCCACAATTGCAAATTCTTCAGAAGTGCTATCTGAACCTGGATGCCTTAACAGTTACACAGGAGATGAGCACAATTGATGCCATGGAAGAACAGGTCTCCCAGATGCAGCCAGAAAAAGTAGCCACCTCCCTACTTGAGTCCTGGTCTTTGTCGATGAAACAATTCTTGCAGGACTTTAAATCTATTTTTGACAAGTATTATTCCTTATTGTCATAAACTTTTATTATTTTAATATCAAATGAAAACAGGGTTGTTCAGCTATACTTTGTCATTGTTGGCAAAGGGGGAGAAGAATTCTATTTGGGAGAAGTATCTGGTAATCAAAATTTTGATATATGCTCTGAATATCTCAATGTTTATGCTCTATATGCAATAGTGTTATACATTGTATTGTTAAAGGGATAGTGTATATGCTTAGGGGGAGCAATTTTGCTAATGGCATGACTTTGTTGTAAAACACTTAGATGTCAAAATTTTATTTTCCTAAGTGTTGCCATCAATGCCAAAGGGGGAGATTGTTGGCATTTTTGATGTTTATGTTGTGATTTTCATTGATGGACACACACTTGCATTGAGATCTCCTTTATATGTATGAGTTAGAGCACAACCAGTATTTGTTCCAACCGGTATGTTGTATTATAGTCTTTAGACTATTGGTGTTTTGCAAAATGTGTTTCCTGGTCTGAAGTGACATGTTGACCCCAAGCGGTTCGTGGATCCCAAGTGGTATGAGGGATTAAAGTGGCATAACACATTTTTATTAGTCTTCATTTTTGTCAAACTGACAACCGGCATTTTATATGAACCATTAATACTCTGTGATGAGTTAATAACCGACATTTTGTGATGAGTTACCATCCACCGATTGTTTGACGGTGCTGACACCTAAATGGTGCTTTTTGTGTAGTGGTACCAAGTATGTCTAGGTTCATTGAACCTAGGAAATTGTTATGTAATCCTATTGGACCGACATGAAATCAGATTCCTTTATAAGGACATCATGTCTAGGGTTTTAGGTTGTTGATTTGGTTGTAGAAAAAGTTTATGTTGTTGCTAGGGTTTAAGGTGGTTAAGGAGTTGGAGAGAATATGAATGTGTAGAAGACTGAAGTAATGCTGGAGTGCCTTAGGAATGAGCTATCAAGGATCTAACCAAGCAGTCTGTGCTACTAGCTAGATCAAACACTTGTTGATTACTCACATCTTTGACAAGTCCGTAGCCCTTAATCGGGTAGGCCCAAAAGACTTTTGTAAATCCTCTAATAAGGTGGTTCACATCTGTGGATCTAAAATCCTTTAGCAAGGTAGTCTTTAATCGGACTTATCTCCTAACAGAGATTGAGATTCCTAACAGGATCTATTCTGGTAAAGAACATTGTAAGACCTTAACCGGTCTGACCTTAATCGATCTGGTTCCTATTCTGCAGATAGTTACTTGTGAGTTCCATCTCACCATGGTTTTTCCCATTTGGGTTTCCACGTCAAAATCTCTTGTGTTATGGTGTTTTTGCTTCTGTGGGTGAATGCATTATTAGCTATTTGGTTTGCATGTGTGTTAACCGGTTTGTCTGCTAAACTGTTATACTGGTTTACTATTAGTCTTGCAAAGTGTTTAAGTGCAGAGATTTTTGGCATACTAATTCACCCCCCCTCTTAGTATTCATCACTTCCCACTGTGGTTTTTCCCTTTCCGGGTTTTCCATGTACAAATCTTGGTGTTATGTGGTATGATTTCTTTGCATTGATTATCTGTTTAACTATTGAGTTGCATTGTTTACCGGTATCTGTGTCTACTGACATCTATTTCTCCTTTACTGGTATTTAAATATTTATGTGCTCCAGTTTAAGGTTGTATTGTGGATTAAATGTTATAATCTGTTAACAACTGATTCACCCCCCCTCTCAGTTGTTCACAGGTTATCTTAAAAGAAAAGGTTTGGATGTATCAATTGGTTTGATGGGAGGAAGTTTCAACATATTTTTATTCAATAATTGTGTCATAATGCTATGTAAAGATTTAGGAGTAAATTTTTGTCTAAAATACTTGGATAAAGGAGGCACACTTGTTGGTGTTGTCATGTGGATTCACACCTGAAGCAAGCTTGAATTTCCTACATTCCAGTGACACATTGGATTGCTCTTAGGCTGTGGGTATCCTATTATGAGAGAAGATCTTTGGATTATAGGCTGGCTTCCTATTTGATCACCTAAAACTTAATTGAATTTCTGGGAAAAGGGAAGAAGGATATGCATAAAACTGAAAAATACTACTTAAAAAGGTGATCCACCAATGACTAAAATTGCCTTGCAAATGCTTACAAACTTCACCAAATACTCAGATAATGAATCTTTATAATCTCACAACTCAAATATGCATGCTTGCAAAAATGATTCATATGAAAGGGCTAAACTTTTATATGTTTGCAGGAGGAAAACACTGATATTTTCACAGCTTCAAACATTAAATATAACAACACATTCATTGACCTGCACTATAACATGCTACATTTGATCATAAAACTGAGGCAATAAGATGAAAAGAAGGATTCTATAAAAATCACAAAAATTCACTCTAAGAACTCACACACAATGCTTGAACAACACAAATCTAAGAAGGAAAATAGACTTCTTTATTGATCAATAAGAGATATCTGCATTACAAATCTAGAAAAACTCATAAGAAATGAGTTACAGGACCATGAAAAACTGCTGCTACACAAGTATAAGAAACTCAAGAACTTCAGAACTATAGAACTATAGAACTCAGAGTGAAAAACCAACACTTATACAAACAACCTCCCAAAATTCAAATGTCTCAAAAATATGTGTTGTCATCTCTCCACCAAATCAGGACTCTAACTAAAAGAAAAAATCCTCCAAAACTACATAAGGAGTAGCCAAACTGAACACAACTCCTTGGGTCGAATTCAACTGAATATCCCTCAAAATTAGGGATGCAACTAATAGAATCAAGTAGTTGAGTGTTTCAAAACACTCCTTAACTGAAACCCAACCCACTAGGACTCTTTAATTAGAGTTAAAACTCACAACTAGGTGACAAATCACCTAATTTTGTTCCTATGAGTTGACATAACTCTAAAAACACCAAAGTTATCTCGTAGACTTGTGCTTCAAAGACCCCACGTACTCCCTCTTGCATTTCAAAAATATCTCTTATTCAAAGTGATTTATAAGTATCACCTTTAATAAAGATTTACAAATAAACTACATGCAAGAATTACAAGAGTTTTGACAAGAGTTCTAAATAAGTGTTCAACAAACACTTTAAAGATTTTTTTATTTATTTAAAAAACTAGACATATGGATAAAGTTTTATAACAAAAATAAAACCCTTTCTCTCACGGGTTTCATTAGGGTTGCAACCCTAAAGAAAAAATGAAAAAACTCTTAATCATTTTCATTTGCATTTCTGATAAGAGGAAGTTGTCGCGATGAGGAAACCTGAAGTTTGAGCTCGAATGCATTCCATTCACTATCATTGTTGATGCTTTGATGAAAATTCTTGCAGGGAAATGCATGTTGAGGTAAGACCAATCTAGATCTATTCTTACTGCCTTGTATTTGGAATACATCTACGGGCTATAAGCTGCTATGAATGGTTGTTGTGAACCCGCTTTCTATTATCAAGTCTTCTCGTTGTCTTTATTTGCACCCTTTCGGACTGGTGAAGGGTTCTTAAAAATTGTGAACTAGGCTCTCACGATATTTTCTAGGTTTTTTCATCTTTTCATCTCCTAATTTCTATGAAAACATTAGCCAATTTGGCATCTGGGTTTTTTAGAAATAATCAAAACATGTGATTGCACTTTAGCTGAGATTACTGGTTTTTTACTGTGATATGAAAGGACATTTCTGCCTCTAGGTGATATTCTATCATACCTTTGTAAGGACTGTTCTTTTGTAATGAGCTCATTGTGACTTATATGTTGCCTTGGATCTTTTCACTGATCTTTTCATCATGTATATGATTAAAAGTTTCCCACTGTACGCTATCTTAATTGCCATGTATGATCATTGTTTTGAAGATTATTATGCTAAACATCTCTATGACAGATTTACTTTTGTTTGATGACTATGATTGATAAAGATGAATCCTCATTACTGTAATTGACTATTCATTGATAACAACAAAATTTGATGATACCAATGCGGTGTTATTTTAGACCTATTTTGCCGTTCTTGTTACTCTTTGACAATGCTATCTTTCATCATATTCACAGTTCTATTACCTTGTGAATGGAGCATGAATATCTCTATGATCTATTCATCTTTGTAACACCCATCTCCATCAACATGTTGGGCTCAACCCTCATGGGAGCCACATTTTAACCCACATGATGTAGTTTACTTTTCCTGTATTTGCACATGAAGAAAACAAGTTAGACAAAAACAACGCATATCTGATTTCTTGCTGATGATTTGACTTGATATTTGCTGATTTGCTTGGCATACTAGCTATTGTGATGCACATGAGAGATGGATTGTATGTTTTCAGATGCATGTGCAAATAATGGATGATGATTCTCATTGCGCTTACACATTGTCTTTCTCAAATGCAGGTACTTAGGAGCAACAAGGTAGCAACAAACTGGATGCAAGCTGGGTGGAGGACTTACATATGCACAAAACAATTTAAAGAGGGCTCGTCATTCAGGCAATGACGAGTCACCCTTCTTTATTTTGCATTTACTTTAATGTTCTACATCTACAAATGTATAGTGTGTTCCTTATTTGCACCATATCAGTCAGTCTCACGGCTTGTGTGAGACATTGTACATTTATCAATAAAAGATTACTTTTCTCAAAAGTTGTGCTCTCTCTATTTCATATGCAACTTTCTGCCATGAAATATGATATTGCAATCTTTTGTCTTTCTTTTCAAATAATCATGAATGCAATTCAACGGAATAAAAATGCACCTTCTTGTCTGCTATGTAAAATATTACAGCTCTACCTAATTGAGCTAGTAGCGAAAATAGGTAACAGTTGGCGTGGCTACTACCTAGGTATTATTGTTATATTTGAAATTGATTAATCCCTTTTTTGGTTAAAACTTCACAAAAGGTTGTTGAGAACTTTCATTCTTATCGATCAGAGCCATTGAAGGAGATTGTTAAAATTGACTCACTTGAAGCTGATAGTTATGAAGTAGTGTACATAACTGCGTAAAGGAAGTAAAATTAGAGAAGAGAATCTTATCCCTAATATCTTTTTGCAAATTAGAAATAAAAATTCTTTAAACATCTTGATCAGACATAGGATAAGAAATTCGAGAATACAAATGCTTATATCTACCAATAAAATTAGTCACTTTTTCTTTAACACCTTGCTTACAATGATTCAAATTAGTCAAAGTAATCTTAGGACCATTACTTCAAGAATTATCATGAAATTTTTGAATGAAAGCATTATCTAATTGTTGAAATGATGTAATTGAATAAGGAGGAAAAGAACAATACCATTGCAAAACTTTATCTCTAATTGTTCTAGCAAACACTTTAGCCAAAAGTCTTTGATTAATAGCAAAATCACTACACAAAGTTTGAAATGTTTTCACATGAGTCAAGGGATCACCCTTTCCATTATAAAGCTCCAATTGAGGGATTTCCACATGTTTAAGTGGGATAGAATGAACAATGTCATTAGATAATGGGCTCGCTACATCAAATATGGGCACATTAAACTTGGATTGGTTCATGGAAGCTATTTGTTGTTGCAAGAATGACACAGTTTGAGCTAGGCTGTTAATGGTTGCTTCAGTTCATGGGTTGAAATTAGACCCATTTTATTGGGATGGAGGAGTAACATTGTTGAAGGAAGGAGGAGGTTGAGAATAAGGAGGTGAAACACTATGATAGGTGGGTATGGGAGAATATTGGGTGACAAATGGAAGACTCGTGCAAGGAGGGATAAAAGGACTTTGATTAACAGTGTTGCTCCCTTGACTAACATGTGTAGGAATAACATTATGTGGAAGTAGCCATGATTTTGGATGTGAAATTAGGTATATTAGTGATAGAAGTGTTGTCATAGGGATTTTCACCCAAAAGCTAAGTTGAGGGCTCAATAATCTTGTGAAACACGGAAACACCTTCGACCTGTGAGTTGCTCAAATTGAAGGTGAATCTCTAGATTATGGGGTGGCTCCCCTTTAGATATCCTAAAAACTAATGATTTTTAACAAGAAAAAGGGGTAAAAGGATGCTTTCAAAATTGAAACTACTGATACCGATAGGTGATGCACCAATGACTGAAAATGACTTGATATGTTGTTAAACTCACAAAATACTCAATTATGAAGCTAAATCAGCTCACAATCTAACTACACATGCTTGCAAAAATGTTTCATATGAAAGGTTTTCTAATTTTTTGATGACTTTTTGAAGGATCAAACTATTGTTTCACAACTTACATCAAAATATGAAAACACATTCAAAGACCTACACCATACATGTTGTTCTTGAACTAAACATTGAAGGAATTATACAAAAATAAAGTATTTTAAGACTAAATCACAATATTTTCATCATACTATTCACATACAATAAGTAGATAAATAGAGAATTGGAAAATAGCTCATCTTCTTTATTGAATATGAGAAGTTGCATGCATTTCAAGATTGAAAAATCTTTACAAAAATCTTGAAATTACTCATAAAACTAAGTTATAAAGTATGTCTTTTGTTGCTACAACAAAGAAAACTTAGAACTAGTCAAGAAGAGAAGAAGAAGAATGACTATACTCAAAAGTGGCTCCAAAATTTGAACTTTGAATTGCTTGGCTCCCTTTGGCTCTTGATGATTGAGTTGAGATGATGTTGACTACTTCTTCTTCTACTCTAAATTAGGTACAACTACCCTTTAGTCATCACTTTCAGTTGTTGGGTGGATGGCCTTGGAAATCCCACAAATTAGTGTCAAAACTGGAATTTACTGGCTATCTATGCTTCCAAAACTCTCCTTGGTTGATGATTCATCCTTGGGCCCTTCAAATTAGGGGTAGGATTGTGGTTAAGGCCTCAAAAACCTCCTCAAATCATGGGATTTTTCCATGGTCACCCATTTTTGGCTTCTTTTGAAATTTGAATTCAAATCTACTGATGATTAGTTTGAAATTGAAATTGAAACCTTTCTACCTTTTGACATACCATTGATCTCTTCAATAAAAGATACTATTCATAATCTTATTTCTGATCACAGTTACTTTGACTGTATTTTTATTAAAAAAACCTTTATATCCATTTTATTCCATTCATAGATGCTTTAAAGAGAATAGATTTTCTTAGTCATTAATTGTCATTTTTCTCTATGAATTTGTGTTTTGTTCCCTCTTTCTGGTTGTAGGTTGTTATATTCATGATTGTATCATATTTTTTAATGCAACTTTGATGATTTTGGTTGACTGCATTTCATAAAGGCACTCTTCAAGATGCCTTTTGAGTGGATTTATAGCTTGTCTTTTGATTGTCTTTGATTCACTTTTATTGGTAACCTTGAACCCGCTCTTTGATACTTTTGAACAACATAAAAGTGCCTTGATTACTCCAAGAGAGACATTTTCTCTGTTCTAGGTTCAATGGCTTTTGGACTATGTTATTCTGACTTTTTACTGGAGAATGACCTTTGGACTGTGCATTAGATCTCTAAAGGTTGTCTTGGCATTGGGAAGGTTGCTTTGTCTTTATGACTATCATAGTAGGGTCTCTTCATCTTCATGAATGATAGGCTATCAAGTTGTTTACTGACAATATCATCCTGAGATTATTTATATTGTCAATAGAAACCCTTGACATCATTCCTTTGGTGAGTGTATTATCTACATTATGACTATTTATGTGTTGTAACCTATGATATTTTCTTATTGTGCACAGATTCCTTTTTCTAATCCTTTGTCTATATGATTGTGATCATGTCATTACGAGATTAATAGGATTGTATTGTCAGTGACTATATCCTTGTCTACTTCAAACACCTTTTGAGATTGTTATTCAAGTTTCTCAATGATAATGAGGTCTCCACTAAATGCTATAAAGTTATGAATTTTAACATTTAGAGGCTTCCTTCAAACCCTTGTAGCCATGACTCCTTCATTGGTTACCTTATATCATGACTATGTATATTGCTTTTCACTAACTGCTATAGAGTTTTCACCGGAGATGTGATCTTGGGCTTCTTTGGTGATCACTCTCTTTGAAGGAACACAATAGGACACTGACAGGGTGGTGAATAAGTGTATCTTTAATCTTTTTAAAGCTTACAGTGTGCAAAATCTAAATATGTAGATAAATTAAAAGCACACACACACAAGGAAAGCATATGACACTAGATATACGAGGAAAACCCAATGTGGGAAAAAAATTGATGAGAATAGTTGTTGGAGTCTACTACTCCAATCCAACCTCACAATGAAAAACCAATTACAATGTTTATGGGAACCAACCCAAAGGAGCAACAACCCCCTATCTGAGCACTCACTCAGATGATTACAATAAGTAAATATTCAATTACAAATAAGCACCTTGTTACAAATGAAGTTTTGTAACTCACAATTGTTTTGATCTTGAGATTGACCCGATTCTTTTCTGCTCACAAGCTCTGACCTCTACTCTTTGATCTTTATTATCAATCTTTGTCCTCTTCTCTTTGTCTTCTTCTTGTATCTACAAATAGCTCTTTGTTTTTTTCTCTAATCACTCCTCATTATCTACCTCTCATAGTGTATATAACCCACTGTGTTATTTGCCATAACTCACTTGTCTTTGGTCTTTGATATCTACTCTCCACCTCTATGCTCTTTTTTGTCCACTCTCTACTCTGGGTCTCAGCTACTTCTTGTCTCCTCTACACATTTGAACATTCTACATACAATCTCTTCTACAAAGTTATACCTGCATTGGCTATTGGTAAATGCACACTCCAATGAGAAATTATAGGTGATTGAAGGTATTGTCATTGATGGAAACCTTACAATCATATGATACCGGCAAGCACCGACACCGATAGACTCTACACCAGCATACGTTCACCGGCACCCTGGCTGACAAAATTTTATTTATTGCAAAATCTAATTAATAATAATATATTTTTGAAAGCCGACAAGGCATATTGTAATAAGGCTCATATATAAGTATGAGATCTTAGAGAGAATTTGTAAGTAGGATATATGATGGATATTATGTGCGAACATTAAGGCAGAGTTTTGGAATAAGGTTTTGGAAGTTGCAGAGCTTAAACCGGTACTGGATCTAGCATAGCAAATGCCCTTTTGTAGCAGTACATGACATTGGATTTTCATAATCCACTCTTGTAAGTCAGTGAGACTTCTCTTTTGTATGTAAGCAATGAGCTTTAGGTAGTTGGCCTTCCTACATGTGCAGGCCCCTATTGTAACAGTAATATTCTCTTATTGGCCAGTAAACGAATATTGTGGGTCACAAATCCCACTGAGGTTTTTCCCACACCGAGTTTCCTCATTAAAATTATTGTGTTATGGTGTGTCTTTCATGTTGTGGTTGCTGTTCTTATTTACTGCATTAATTTTGGTTTACCAGTACATAGTTTTGGAATGCTTTTCATTTAATAAGTTAAGAAAATCAAATAACTGGTTAGATACTGATTCACCCCCCCCTCTCAGTATCTTTTGGAATCCTAACAATTGGTATCAGAGCCTGGTCCTCTATTTTCAAAAGCCTAACAACTTGAGGAAGATTCTGACTCTTATATAGATGGATAATCTGAGAAAGCAACTAGAAACATCTCTTACAGGTTATGATGCAGAAAAGTTGAGGAATATCAACTTGAAGATGATCTGAAGGCTACACAAGAAATCATTCAAGGACTTCAGAAAAATCTCACTATTGCTAGGAACAAAAGAAGAGAACTTTCTGAGAAGATGCAGAGTGATGATGATGAGAAAGAAACACTTAATGACCTTGTGAACAAACTGAAACAAGAAAACAATACAATGAAGAATGAGATGCAAGATATGACCATGAGATTTTGTAAAGACATTGAAGATAGAAAGAAGAATGAAGATGATCTGGCTAGAAGAATCAATGATGCTGCAAATGAAAATATAAGACTCAGTCATGAGAATGATACGCTAAAGACAGATCTAATACACTTGGAACATGATAAAACTAAACTCATGAGACAGAAAGATTTCTTGGAAAATGAATTGGCTACTGCAAATCAACACAAGGAGAAATTCAAGAAAAGTTCAGAAGAACTTGATGATATGCTGAAGAATCAAATACCTAATGGAGATACAAATGGCCTTGGCTTTGAATTTGGGGAGAGCTCCAGTACTACAAACAAACATGATCACAACAAACCGATAAGACAATCTAATGCTTATAAATTCAATGGAAAATGCTTTAACTGTAACAAGTATGGTCATAGAGAAAATCAGTGTAGATCTAGAAACTATCAGAATAATAATGCACCCACCGGTCAACGCTCCTTCACTAGTAGAACAGAGTATCACTCCACCGATAGGAGATTCTTCATCTAACTAAGAAATAATCCTTTGGGGGTATAGCAACAAATTGAAAAACATGCTAGTTTACCCTTGGTTGATGGTGAGAAGTTGAATTACTTCTTTACTGGTAGATGAGTTAAGTTTTGACTTAACTGACAGGCATTAAATGTGGCAGTTGAAAGAAACAACATTATAAAGCAATTGTTTTGGCTCTTTTTCATTCACCGAGAATTCAAATCTTCTGAGAGTGTGAAGTTCCCGAGCGAAGGCATCCATAGCGAAAAGTGAAGCAAATCATCCTAAAGGCAGATTAAGGTATTTATAACTATGGCTTCTTCTTCTACACCTGAATTCATTGCAAACCCTACAGTGATTGAAGTTATTAAGTGCCCTAGACCTGTGTTCAAACTTGTTCCTGAAATTGCAAAGAAAGACGATACCCTAGGAGCATTCTCGAAAATACCTAACAGAGTAGTTTATGCAGAAGATCCTAGAATGTATATACATTGTCATATTGAGGAACTAGGAGCTGAAGAAATAATGAACATATATAGAACTGTTATTTGTGATGAACATGGAAATGTTAAACTGAAACACAAGATTGTGGAAACCCTAGGCTTTGTGGACATTCTTAGTATCCCTGATTTTCCTAAGGATGTGCTAAGGATAGTCTTGAGTAGAGTTCATGGAGAGTTCTTTTGGTTGGATTCCATCCATAAGATTAATAAAGAGATAGTTAGAGCACTGACAGGCTTACCTTCCACCGATAGCAGACCTGATAAAACTAAAAAGGTTCCAAATGACACTATAATGACCCTAACTGACGCAACTTTTGATAAAATATCCCTGAGAGTCAATGATGTGAAGGACATCAATATTAAATTTATCAGTATGATTCTTGGTTATAAGGCTACACATGCAAATAGACTAAACTTAGTCTTTACCTTATGTATTAAAAGTGCATATGACATGGTGAATAACAATGCTATGATTGATGTATGTGAGTGGCTAAAGGATGAACTGATAGACAACTTGAAGAAAATCAAAGGTGATAAGAAAGGAACTTTCAGATTTGGCAACTTGCTTGTATGTTTAATGTTGTACATTACCAAGAAAGTTCCCAGTATTGGTAGGAAAGACTTTGGTTTTGATATCCTAGTAGGAAAACAACTTCTTGATATATTGAACAACATGGGAGATGACAAAGAGAAAAGTATAAATGAACATTTTCAAACCTTGAAAGCAAAGATGAATACAAGAATAAGGCTATCTCAAGCAATTGTTGATAAATATCAAAAAGAGATATGTTTTGTGATCATGAAAGATGAAATTTGGATGGAGACAGTTATCCCTAGGACTGTTTGGGTTACAGAGATGGGATATGAGGCAGATGACAACATAGTTGAAACCTATGCTAAAGCCCTCTTAGAAGAACCTAAGGAATAGACAAAAAAAGTATTTGGCAATGCTGAAACAAATGAAAGTGGCATTCAATCTCAGAAAAGAGTTAAGAAAACTAAGCAGATAGTTAGGAGAGGTTCAAGGTAGGTAAAAGCAATAAAAGAAGATGTATTGAGCAAAACTAGTATTAAGGAGAGTGAATTGGAAGAACTACAACTAGAAGCACATCTTTCACCGATTGCTACCTCCTCGGACAGTGAGATACCAACAAAATTTAAAAGGGTAGTCAGGAAAAGAAAACCCTCACTGGTACCCTCACCTACACCCAGAAGGACAAGACAAAAGCAATAGGCAGTTAGGCCTTCGACTAAGAAATTGACACCAAAGAAAATAAAATAAAAGAAAGACAGGTTATTCCACCTTTGGACAAACTTTTGGATGAGATAACTGAAGATAGGAAATTGAAAAAAATTAGTAAGTTATATAACACACTATCAAATGATGAAAAGGAAAGCAAAGAAAATAGTGTAATCTTACACTTAGATATCTATAAGAAAATTCTGATGGAAATTGTGGATGAAATACCAAATGATTTGTACAAAAGATTAGAGGCTAGAAGGGTAGCTATTGTGGAATTGGACAAAAAGATAAAAATAGAGAAACCACTTACAGTTCATCCAGTGAACTCCACACAAGAAATTGATGAGCTGATCAATGAAGCCAACTGGACAATATTTTCAACTGGTCACCAACATGTTGCACTAATGGCAGGCAGAGTAAATGAAATAATAGAAGCGATTGCAGATCAGTGGGATATATTTTTTGTTGAAAAAGAGAAACAAGAAGAGCTAAAAAGACCAAAGACTATCAGAGTCTATCAAAAAGAAAAGGACAAGGATAAGGGGAAAGGTAAGGTAGGTGGACCTCCAAGCATAAAGGTGATAGATAACTTACCCCCACCCCTTTCTGATACTCCACCGATACAAACTACTGACACACAACTAGCAACAAAGAGTATGGAAACACCACATGAGGATAAGAATCCTGATTCTAAGGTGTTATACACAATGAACATTGACACACAGGAAGTCAATATTGTGGTGGATAAGGAAACAAATGACAAGAGAGACGTGGCAACTGAGCCACCAGTAGGAAATATTGGAGTTAAAAACATTGGAATTGGGGAACAACAACAAACTGAAGGAACAAATGAACCCCTAAACATTGGAAAGGCAGAGACCACAAATGTACATGCTGATGCATCTACTGAGCCCCTGACAACTACTGAAACTGAAAAACTTACATAGAGGTAAACAAAGAAAAACCGGCAGTGGACACTATAGTGAAATCTTCAGAGACACAAACAGAGACACCATCAGGAGAGAACACTGAGAAACTGATAAAGCAACAGGTTCATACTGAGGAAAACACTAAGAAATCGGCAGAGCAACAGGCTCCTTCATAGACTAAACCATTGACTTCATCTGATAAGCCCAAGCCTTTGGTAGTGGAAATGCAAACACAAACAGATCCTCCAGAAAAAGAGGAAAGCAAAGCTATCACAACCACTGGTGGATTACAGATTGTAAAGATAGTTGGACAATCATCTGGAACATCTATGACAGATTTTAGACCTACAAATGTAACAGAGGTACTATTAGATTCAATAAAGAAAATAACAGAGTACTAGCTTATAAGGCTATAGATGACACTTTACCAATTTTGAAAATGATAGCTCCAAAGTGTAACATAGAAAATAAAGATTCTTTGAGCCAATTAGACACATTGTCTAAGTATATAACCGACAACCTAATAACACCGGATTGGATAAATGAAGACACCTTCAGAGAGAAAAAAAATAAGGAGAAAGAAAAATTCTTTGAGAAGATAGTTAAGAATAATAAGGAACATATGGAAACCTTATTACCGGTATTAGGTAAAGCAATTTTGGACTTCAATAAATTGTATAGAGATGCATGTAAAATATACATTTTGACAAAAGACATAGATAAAGATATCAACATAACCCATAAGGAAATAAATGATATTGCTGACAACTTGATAGGTTCATCAGACTCAATATCAGTAATTGAATAGGAAATTGCAGGATTTGAAGAGAAAATAGAAAAGCTTGAGAAAGACAAGGAAAGGATAAAGTTTAAGGCAAAAAAACTTAAATGAAGACTAAGCCCTAAACTGGATATCCTCATCTCTTTGAGAAAAGAGACCTCTGAGGTTCTTGTTCCAGGACTTAAGACATTGGAAGAGAAAATGCACTTTCTCACCGGTATAATTTAGAGAATTGAAGCAACACTGAAAGATAGTGAGAGATTTTACAACAGTCTGAATGTTGCCTTAACATAAATTTATCAGATTGTAATAAACAAATTACAAGGATCTAGGTAGGAACCACACTCAATTGACATTTAATGATAGCCTTTTTCATTGATGCCAAAGGGGGAGTAGTGGAGATGAGAAAAATGATCAGCAGAAGACATCATCAGCTCAGGGGGAGCACGCAGAGCACACAGTTTTGGTAAGACACTTTTTTTTGACAACCCTTTTTGGATTTTTCTCATGAGTGTTGCCATCAATGCCAAAGGGGGAGATTGTTGGCAAATGCACACTCCAATGAGAAATTGTAGGTGATTGAAGGTATTATCATTGATGGCAACCTTACAATCATATGATGCCGGCAGGCATCGGCACCGACATACTCTACACCGACATACGTTCATCGGCACCGAAAAGATTGATTACCGATACCCTGGCCGACAGGATTTTATTTATTGCAAAATGTAATTAATTGTAATATCTTTTTGAAAGCCAACAAGGCATATTGTAATAAGGCTCATATATAAGTATGAGATCTTAGAGAACATTTGTAAGTAGGATATTTGATGGATATTATGTGCGAACATTAAGGCAGAGTTTTGGAATAAGGTTTTGGAAGTTGCAGAGCTTAAACTGGTACTGGATCTGGCATAGCAGATGACCTTTTGTAGCAGAACATGACATTGGATTTTCATAATCCACTCTTGTAAGTCAGTGAGACTTCTCTTTTGTATGTAAGCAACGAGCTTTAGGCAATTGGCCTTCCTGCATGTGCAGGCCCCTATTGTAATAGTAATATTCTCTTATTGGCCAGTAAGCGAATATTGTGGGTCACAAATCCCACCAAGGTTTTTCTCACACTGGGTTTCCTCGTTAAAAATATTGTGTTATGGTGTGTCTTTCATGTTGTGGTTGTTGTTCTTATTTACTACATTAATTTTGGTTTATCGGTACATAGTTTTGGAATGCTTTTCATTTAATAAGTTAAGAAAATCAAATAACCGGTTATATACTAATTCACCCCCCCCTCTTAGTCTCTTTGGGAATCCTAACATTGGCATCATGTTATACACACCTACGAAAAATGCTTTTCCACGCCCTCCTCACTTCTCTGGTTTTTCAACAACTCTCTTGTTCTCTTCTTTTCTGCTATGCAATTATCTTACATGTATATTTTTTGCAACACTGCAACTCACTATTTTTATTCTAGTTCAATGCCTAATTCTTTCAATTCAACGTCCACCTCATTATCTCTATCAGCTCTTCACACCTACCTCTATCACATCTCATCAAAAATTATCTTATTTCGGTCATCTTTGTACATACAAGATTTCCCTCTAAGAGTGGATTAAAAAATTATCTTCTCAAGTCTCTAAGAGATTATTTATATTTGCATACTAATTGGATTATCTATACACACCACTCAGACAGATAGCCCCTCATATTAAATGCATTGTCTTCTGCTCTGAGGTCAACCATAGAGAGTAGGTTACTCAATTTAGTAATCCTCACCTATTTTGCACCAACTTGTCATGTCAATGGAGAACTTTTCCGCAACCTTCAAAGCTGGAAAATCTCACCAAGTGAAGATATTGAATCATTTAGGAGCCACCAACCTTCTACACAATGATTCATTAAATGCATCTTTTAATTTGATTGGAGATCCAACAACTCTGATTAACCTCTCTGTAGATCATCTTGAGCCACACACCAATTTGCAAAAAATTCCCCATTAATACATTCTCCCTCCTCCTACACTGATCAGATCAACAACCACCTCATTTAAGATCCACCATCTTCAGGCATTGACATCTGCATATCAGTTTTTCATATTTGACATCCTTGCTTGCCATATGTCTTCATATTCGATGTCTAAGTCGCCCAATCAACCTTGTTCAGCCACCACATGGACCTCTAAGTATATCGACATGCAAACGTGACCAAAAAATCATCTTTGTTGTTCAAACCCCATACTTAGGGTTTTATCACTATGGGGTTTGTCGATCAAAATGACCTAAAAATGATTTTTGTTGTTTCTCTGGTGTCTTCCCCTTGCTTGGCGGTATTTTCATAAATAGTGAATTCACTTATCTTTCCACCTTCCACGGTTACATATATTTTTTGCTATTTCACCAAGGATCAGGTCAACAAACAAGTTTGACCAACGAAATGGCAAAAATCTCTTATCTTTATGCAGTTTCGCAAGAGGGCCATGGTTAACAAGAAGATTGACTACAAATTGGTGAGAAGCCTTGAATCTCTTTGTGGGACCCAATGACTACCTCATAAAACTGGACAATCAATAACATGCATGTTATGTGCTTTTGCAGTTTCTCAGAGTTTGTTAGTCAATGCATAAACCATACTATGAAATAGAAAAGATCAAAAACCTGCGTATTATATACTTTTCGCTATTTGTGGTTCCCTTGATCAACATGAAGTGATGCCCAATGAAATAGAGATGGTAATAACCTAGTGTGTTATGCACATCTCTTGTCTCCTATTGTTGTTTCACAACGACCTTTGGTCAATGCATAAAGTTGACAATGAAATAGTGATAGCGATAACACGGTGTGTTATGCACTTATCGTAGCAACAATGTATGACTAACATGACATGTTAGTATAGCTGCAATTATACTTTTTGAATCAGACCAATTTTCCCAATATATTCACCACACTATGACCTATGTCTTCTTTTTCCAAATGCACACAGTCCATACTTTTCTTCTATATCCCCTTGTGTTACTAACACAGTGTGGCAACTAACACTTCCTGTAACTGTGTGCAACTAACACGATGTGTTATACATTTCTAACTACACTTTTTCAGATTCTCAGACTTTTTTTCTCTCTATCCAATTGTACGACCAAAAATAAAACCAAGTAAACTTCCAGTGGTCATCTCTGCCATCTCTATGGTCTTTGATTAAATGCCTTTGCTAACTCCATGCTTGTTCAACCTACACATATACACAATGAAATCTGCTCACCTTTGCCAACTTAGGACACCACCATCTCTATCAATCTAGTCTTCATCTAGGGCACACATCATGCTGCATCTCTACCTAATCTATTATCTTTGCATGTCTTTCCATCTCATTCAAGCTTCACTTGTTCTTTGGGACACTTATCATCTCTGCTCTTTGTACACTGAATGTTCCCAATCATTGACATCAATGACAATCTAATGCCAACAATCTCCTCCTTTGGCATTGATGTTAACACACTCGGATTTCATCTTCTCCCCCTTTGACAATAATGGAAAAGGACCTGATAGACAACACATTTAGACTTGTTCTTCTCCCCCTTTAAGAAACAAAAAAGATTGGTATTCTATTGGGACCGTTTCACTTGTACATAGCCTCCCATGACGTTGTAGAAACACTTCACATGTGAGAATATTGCAATATTTAACTGGAATAGTTCTCCCCCTTTGGTTCATTTGTTGTGCCTGAGTATATCCAATTCATTAGTCTCCCTTTGTGAGTAATGTACCAATATGATCGTGTACACCTCTGCTACCCATATGATAGATGAACCATTATTACAATATAGAAGCAGTGCAAACACTACTTACAAAAATTGCTTATCTCCCCCTAAGAACTACATCTACCATGTTGGATGATCCTATAAATGTGCATGGATGCAAGAAAGTGATATGTATGTCTTGTAGCTCCCCCCAAACCACAGACCTCCAAATCCTTACCAGTGCATACATATACCACTTTAAACTTCCCCATTAACAACCATTTAAAATTACCTTCATATTGTTGATCAATCCTTAATTCCTTTTACAATATCTCCTCTGCATAAATCATTATGTTATTCACACACTCTTAGCTTTGTAACTATTCTCTTCATGCCCTATAGCTACACACAAACTATTTGTAGTCCTTTATATTCTTTTCTTTTCCTTTTGAAAATGATCCACATTTACATGGAAACATAGATATATTGCATCTATGTGATTGCCCTTTAATTGATACCTTCATCTCCTCCTATGTAGCTATTATATACTTTTATGCTGCACCATTTCAATTAGCTTAATGATTTTCATCCTTCCAGAAAAATAAAGTATCATCACAAATATCTACATGGCACACACACCACATATATAGCCTTGTGTATGCAAGCACAATTAACAACATTTTCACAAAGAACTATAACTGTATGTCAATGATGCCAAAAGGAAACTTGACATGCTTGTCACTATTTCCTCTCATCTGCAACATCCTGTCCTTACACTTGTCCTTTTCAAAATTTGGGGGTGGAGGATGTGATTAATATGTAGCTCCCCCTAAGGTCCCGCATCTCCTTATGTATGAGGAGATATCACATGTGCACATAATGCACAATGCCTACTCATGAATACATTCTTGCCTTTGTCACCTCCTTAGCTGCACTTTTTCCTCCATATTTGCTTGATCTCCCTCTGTCTCTCATTTGCAACTTTTGGAGAAACATATATCATCTTCCTTTGTTTGACCACCTTTGTTCTATAGGATTTTTTTTTGTGGCCAAAATTGTTGCAGCTGTAGCAAACTATGTTCTTGCTAAATAAATGAGTAGAGGGGTTTCTATTGAATTGACTTGTTCTCCATTTCTAATAAATATTTTTGTGACCAGCAGATGATGGAACAAAATGATTTATTGACCATCTAGGGATACTCCTATTTTTGTTCCATGTATGTCCTTGTCTTAGATCAGTTCTACCCACTCTCTCATGTTGCCCATAGTAGTTATGTCTTGCATTTCTATTGGAAGAGAAAGTGGAGGGTCTACCACTTGACTGAAATGAATTTCTTCTACATTCATAGTTCCTATGACCAACTTTATTGTAGCTATAACAAATCACATTCATATTTCTTGAGATAGAAAATGGACACTTCCTATCATAGATGGGAGCAGATCTATGCATGTGTCTACAACTTGACATACTATGTCCATATGTACCACACCCATGGAAAATTATGTCTTTATTTCTAGAGACAACAACTTGACCTTTCCTGGACCCTTTTCTACACTCATTTGTTTTATGGCCACATCCTTTGCATGGATAACAATAACCAAAGAAAAGGGGATTATAACTTACAAATTAATTTTGCCATTTGGGTGGAGACCTTGTTGACATGTTTGCTCTATATCTTCTTTCTTTGTTCTTGATCCTAATATGTTCACTTGTAGCAGTCATATGTTCTATATTATTCTCATTCATAGTCTTGTAAGAAACATCAGATTTTTATCTTCTATATCTTCTTCTTGGGTTCTTATCTCTAATGAAGCCATCTTCATTTAGCTTGTCTTTCCCTTTTCAATCAGCATTATCCTTCCTTGTAGCAGCAACCTGTGTCTTCAAACTTTTAGTAGTAGTAGTTAGATCTATTTTATTTCTTAGATCATTCTTGATTATGAAGGTTTGTCCATTACCCTTTTCACTTGAAGAAGAGAAGTGTATTTCCTTCTTGGATGAGTCCTTGCTGGTAGAACATTGACCATCCTCATATCCAATTCTTGTAGTATCCTTTGAATGCTTTTGTTTTCTCAACATTTCAATCAATGCACTTGTAGTGTCCTAAATTGTGCCTAGTGCATTTATGGCACTTAAGCATGGTGCTCGATGTATTAATGGTAAACTCATGATAAATTTTTTTATCATTTTGGAATCATGAGCCCTAAAGACAAAATACCTTTGTATTCCTTAAAACCCCCTTTGGGCTTATCTTTGGAAGGATGAAGGCATGACACATGGACATCCATGCACTACACTAACATCCTAGTATACTCTCAAAATCTCAAATTTTGCAGTGAGTCAGACGCTGGTCGACACATGTCCTTTGGCTTACCTTTGCCCGCAACAGCTCTCCGCACCTCTTTTGGGTTTAAAAACCTTTCCTTTCTCATTTGGAGGGGTTCCCTTCTTGGGTTCTATTCTCTTGGCTCTTATCTCGGCTCTCTTGGACATTCTACCAACATTACCAAGCTACAACGATCTTGCAACTAGCTTACTAGTAAGCATGTAACTCAAGCTTTATCACACTGGTATCTCAAAAGGGGGGTTTGGCTATATGCCTTGTCTTCTCTTCATCTTGAATCTTTGTTTTATTATTGCATGCAATACATTTTATTACATTTTGGGTGTATCTATTGTCTAGGTGCACTCATATTACCAATTTACCAAAAAATTTTATCTCATTTGCAATACCGGTTTTCTTCCATTAAGTTGAGTATAGTTTCTATTTGCATTTTACCAATTTATCATTTATTTTCCAATCTATCTATCTAGCTATTTGTGATGGTGGAAACACCTAAGCGGGGCTCTGACTGGGGTAGGCCCCTATATATCCCCCAATATTTTTCCCATCTCCATGTGTGTAGGTAACGAACAGGTGGAAATAAGCTACAACCAAATTTTTGGGAGTTTTTGTATTCTCAGGTTGTACAAACGATAATGCGCCACGCTGTTGTCCGTGCCCCACGGTGGCATCCATAACCCAAGAGTTCCCTGCCTCTATGGTAAATTTTTATTTTAATTATGTACTGCATAGTTAATTCACTTTCTTTTATTTTACTATTTTTGTGTTTCAATTCATCACTTGCTTCCACTTAAGTACTAGATTTAGTTTTGTTATCCCCTAGTTGATCTTAGCGCCAATTCGAGTGAGGTGGCAGTGGATTGGTTTGTCCTTTGAGATTCATCATCTTGGAGGTGACAAATCTCCTCCCCTACAACACTATTAATACCCTCATACTTCATCCTTAGTTTGAGATCATCCTTACACTTCTCAAGCTCTTTCCTAATATTTTCAACATCTTGCTCCAACTTTTGATACTCTTTCTCCTTAACTTCCAAATCTGATTTTGTCACCTCAAACATTCTTTTAGCTTCATCCAATTGTGTTCTTAGATTTGTAATGTTTTTCTCATACTCCTCAAGACACTTATTCAATCGGTCTTGTTCCTCAGTAGCATCATTCCTACACATTTTTTATTCTTTACTTACTTTTTTGAGTTCCTGAAGTGCACACACAAGTTCACCTTCAAGATCTACCTCAACTTCAATTTCCTCTTCACCTTCATCATCACTGCCAAATACATCTTGCATTTTGGATTGAGTTCCACTATCAGTCTTTGATGTTTTCTTCTCACTTTAGACCTCTTGTTCCATGAATAGATGAGTTTCCTCTTCATCTCTGCTGCAACAACTAACTGATCTACTTTTATAAACTACACATTTTCCCGCTTCTTTATTCTTTTTCCTTTCACAATCTAATCTAGCAATACTGGGCTCTTCTCCATAGATTTTATTTAGGCTCTCCCATACATTCTTTGCAGACTTACATTTCTTGACCTTTGGAGACATTGTATTAGACAGTCGGCTAAGAATAACCTTCTTAGCTTCAACATTGCATTTATATTCTGTTTTATCTTCAGGTTTAGTAGGAGTGGCAGGAGAAGTGTAACCATTCTTGACTAACTTCTAGACATCATAACCTAAGGAGGATAGATACAATTCCATTATAGAACTCTAAATGAGATAGTTTGAACCATCAAATATTGGTGCACCAATAGAGGATGACTCATACATCACCATTGTGTTCACACACCAGAATCTACCCAAGCTAGAGAAATCTTATCTAATCGGGAACCTAGGGATCTGATACCAATTAAAGGAACACAATAGGACACTGAGAGGGGGGGGGAGGGGGGTGAATTAGTGTATCTTCAATCCTTTTAAAACTTAGAGTGTGCAAAAGCTAAAGATGTAGATAAATTAAAAGAGTGCACACACACAAGGCAATCATATGACACTAGATATACGAGGAAAACCCAATGTGGGAAAAACCTCAATGAGAATAGTTGTTGGAGTCTACTGCTCCAATATAGCCTCACAATGAAAAATTGATTATGTTTATGGGCACCAACCCAAAGAAGCACCAATCTCTAAAGTTTATGAGAACCAACCCTCTATCTGAGCACCCACTCAGATTATTACAATAAGTAAATATTCAATTACAAATAAGAACCTTGTTACAAATGAAGTTTTGTAACTCACAATTGTTCTTCTCTTGAGATTGACCTGATTATTTTTTGCTCACAAGCTCTGACCTCTTCTCTTTGATCTTTGTTATCAATATTTGTCCTATGCTCTTTGTCTTCTTCTTGTCTCTATAAACAACTCTCTATTTTCTTATCTAATCAATCCTCATTCTCTACCTCTCACAATGTATATAACCCACTGTGTTATCTACCATAACTCACTTCTCTTTGGTCTTTGATCTCTGCTCTCCACCTTTGTGCTCTTTTTTTTCTACTCTATGCTCTAGCTCTCAACTACTTCTTCTCTCCTCTATACATTTGAACATTTTGCATACAATCTCTTCTGTAGAGTTATACCTGCACTGGCATCATGTTATACACACCTGCATAAAACACTTTTTTGCACCTTCCTCACTTCTTTGGTTTTTTAGCAACTCTCTTGTTCTTTTTCTTTTTTGCTCTACAATTATCTTCTTTGTATTTTTTTTGCAACATTCCAGCTCACTATTTTTCTTCTAGTTCACCACCTAATTCTTTCAGTTTAGTGTCCACCTCATTATCTTTGCCAGCTCTTCACACCTACCTCTATAACATCTCATAAAAAATTATCACCTTTAGGTCATCTCTGTACATACAAGATTTTCCCTCCAAGAATGGATTCAAAAAATATCTTCTCGAGTCTCTAAGAGATCATATTTGCATACTGAACGGATTCTCTGTACACACCACTCAGACAGATAGCCCCTCATATTAAATGCATTGTCTTCTACTCTGGGGTCAATTATGGAGAGTAGGTTACTCACTTTAGTAACTCTCACCTATTCTATACCAACTTTTCTTGTCAACATAGAACTTATCTACAACCTTCAAAGCCAGAAAATCTCACCAAGTGAAGATATTGAATCATTTTGGAGCCACCAACCTTCTGCATAGTGATCTTCATTAAATGTAACTTTTAATATGATTGGAGATCCAACAACTCTAATTAAATTCTCTATAGAGAATATTGAGCCACACACCAATCAACAACAGATTCACCATTAATGCATTCTCCATCCTCTTGCACTGATTGGATCAACAACCACCTTATTTAAGATCCACCATCTTCAAGCACTGACCTTTGCATATCATATTTTTATATTCGACATCCTTGCTTACCATATGTCTTCATATTCAACATCCAAGTCACTGAATCAATGTCAGTCAACTGCCACGTGGACCTCTAAATCTATCAACATGCAAACGTGGCCACAAAATCATATATGTTGGTCAAAACCCATACTTAGGGTTTTATCTCTTTGAGGTTTTTCGGTCAAAATGACCTAAATTTTTTTTTCATTGTTTCTTTGGTAGCTTCCCCTTTCTTGGTGGTATTTTTGCAAGATAACAAAACCACTTATCTCTCTAGCTTCCATGGTTACATATCTTTTTTGTTATTTTGCCAAGGGTTGAGTCAATAAACAGGTTTTATAGGTGAAATGGAAAAAAGCCCTTATCTTTATGCAATTTTGCAAGAGGGTCATGGTCAACAAAAAGATTGACTGCGAATTGGTGAGAAGCCTTGAATCTCCCTATAGGCCCCAATGACTACCTTATAAAACTGGACAATTAATAACATGCATTTTATGCACTTCCGTAGTTTCTCAGAGCCTGTTAGTCAATGCATAAAACATATTGTGAAATAGAAAAGATCAAAAACATACGTGTTATACACTTTTTGTTGTCTCCCAGCTCCCTTGATCAACATGAAGTGATGCCCAACAAAATAGCAATGTCAATAACCTAATGTATTATGCACATCTCTTGGCTCTTGTCACTATTTTGCAATGACCTTTGGTCAATGCATAAAGTTGACAACAAGATAGAAATAGTGATAAGACGATGTGTTATGAGCTTATTGTAGAAACAATGTGTGACTAACACAACATGTTAGTATAATTACAATTATACTTTTTTTGAATCAGACCAGTTTTCCCAATGCATTCACCACACTATGACCCGTGTCTTGTTTTTCCAAATGCACACACTCCATGATTTCCTTTTGTGTCCCCTTGTGTGAATAACATAGTGTGGAAACTAACACTTCCTGTAGCTATGTGTAATTCACATAATGTGTTATACATTTCCGCAACTGCACTTTTTGAGAGTCAGACCTGTTTCCTCTCTATCCAATTGTATGACAAAAAATAGGACCAAGTAAGGTTTCAATGGTCATCTCTATCATCTCTATGGTCTTTGACTAAATGCCTTTGCTGAATCCATGCTTGTTCAACCTGCACATATACATAATTAAATCTTCTCACCTCTACCAACCTGGGACAACACACTCTCTATCAATCTAGTATTCATCTGGGGCACACATCTTGTTGCATCTCTATCCAATCTAATGTCTCTATATATCTTTCTATAGCATTGTAAATTGTACACCCTTGCTAGGGTGGTACAATTCCACGCTTGGTTTAGCACCCACCTTAGTATGTTTTGCATCTTGCATTTCTCATCTCCTTTAAGTATTTAATTAATTAATTTAATTAAATCTGAATTCACATTTCACCTCTTCACATGTTATAAAGTTGGGCCATTTACCCTAAGTGTGCCCCTTTTCATTTTATTCCTCCAAATAATCATTAAATCATAAACCCTAATTATGTCCTATTTTGATCTTTAAGGCCTGATTTTGCGTATCAGAACATCCAATTTTTCATCCCGAGTCTGGTATATATCATTGAACTAATTGATAATAAACTAAGAGTCTCCATAGATGTATAGCTCAACAACCTTCCACTTGATAGCCAGCTTGATTCTATTTACCAAGGCTTCATATTATGCAATATTGTTTGTGCAAGGAAAGAGAATCTTGTATTCCTTTGGGATTGAATATCTTTAAGGAGTGATAACAAGTATTCCAGCACCAGAACCTTGTTGAGTGAAAGACCCATCAAAGAAAATTTTCTAGGATCGATAAGTAATATGCATGATGGATTCATCCAGAAACTCTATGTGCAAAGGTTGATTGTATTTAAGAGGAGCATGATGGGATGGGGTTTGGGATAGACTAGCCTAGTCTATGCTCCCGGATCCTTCCCTGGGATCACCTGGTGTTCTCTCCACACCCTAGGGTCTCTAGGACTTCCCATTTTGCTTGAAGACTCCCCTGAATTTTTCCCAATCCACCCACCAATGAGTTTCTATGCTGCTCCTAAGGTCTCACCTACTCATGAGACTCAAAACCCCTTACTATGGCTAATAAGGGCTAAGGTTCGTTTCACACTTTCCAAGGTCTTGGAAAGGTTTTTTCAGTTCTATTTCATGGTCTATCCACCCATTCATGAGCCCCCAAGAGGTTACAAGCCTTCCACCCCTTACTGATTTCACTATTTTGTGTTTTTGCCTTCAAATAGGGCTACATGGATTAGGACCAATTAGGCCTCCTACCCGGTCCTTTAGGGCTTTCTCTCACAAATGATGCATACACAACCCGAACTCCCAAAAAGGACTACCATTCAATTGGAAAGGGCTCAAGGATTTTCTAGGTTTTGGGCCTCCAAGTGGCCGTACAGTGCCTAGGGCAAATTTTGGGGTTTTTAAGGGTTTTGTGAGGGTTTCTAGGGTCTGCCTGGGTCATAGTGAGTACTTTGAGTTTTAGCCACCTTGTTTGGATTGGTGGAGGCTCCTCCTTCACATAAATGATGATTCAAACACTCCTCTGCACTTCCTCCAAAGGATTCTTTCTCCACTAACCAACCTTGCTCTCCAAGACCTCTGCACCAACAACCATTCCTAACCGGGCACTGTCTAGTCTCACCTAGGAATGGGCCTTTGCTTGGCCTCCTTGCATTTCCAAGTGCCCTACTTGCATGGGACTATAGTACAGGGTATTCACTATCATTCCCCATGGTTTCATGGTGTTTCCACAATGGGGAATTGAGTTAAGACTTCATTTACACAATCCTGTCCAAAACTGGACAGTAAGAAGACAGTTTGCAAACTATTTACAAACTCACTCAATCTGCAAGTAAAAACCTAAACTAATTTCTTGAAATGAAAGTATTTACAACATGAAATACAAACCACATAGTTTTTGACGTATCTCAATCCATTAATTTGCTTGTTTTCTTCATTCAAACTGACTGGTAACAGTTTTACAATCTTAGTCTGATCTTTTTGCTAGGGCCGTACAAAGTCTAACATCCAACCCATGAATTTAGGGTTTGCAAGTACTTATACTACCTTTGGCTTGATTTGTGTGCCCAAACTAGGGTTTTCCATGCTAACCTAAAGAACTTGACATCATGGTGGAAAAGTTGCTTGACAACTTTTAAAAGTTGTCATGCAACTTTTGCAACTTTTGAGCAACTTTCCCAATGTTGCTTTTTATGACTCCTAGACCCACATTGGGCCAACCTAAGGACACCAATGTGTTATAAAGGACCCCTAAACAATTAAAGGGCACACATACCCTCCATTTTGAATAAAATCACAATCTTGACTCATGACCCCTAAGATCTCCACTAGGACCCTAACTAGGACCTAGTCTAGCACACATGAGCTCATGACTCTTATTCATGTACAATGGCTTCATAAGAAGCATAACACCAACAGAAAAAGAAAGAGAAAGAGTTTGGAAGGGTGCTCCTACATGATACTCCCCCTCTACACACAATTAAGAAAAAGAAGAAGAGATGAGAGCCAGGTCTATTCCAAGTGCCTTGAATTTGCTCTCTTCCACCCAAGTAGCTTTAGATACTGGTTCATCTGCCCATTTCACTAAGTGCTCCATGTAGACCTAGTGTCTAGTGGAATTATTCACTCTTGATTCCAAGATCTCCTCTGCTATAGTCTTCTTCACCTGTGGTAAGATATTAACATCAAGGTCCTGCAGTATCTTGGCTTGGTTCTGAGTTTACCCTGCTATCTCACCCTTGTACATGATCAGGTCAGCTACATTAAAGACTGGTGATATAGCTAAATCTAAAGGCAGGTCAACTTTGTAGGCATTCTTACCATATTGTGACAGGATTCTACAAGGTCCTACCCTTCTCATCTGTGGTTCGGTAGGCTTCCCACCTTGCATCCTAGCTTTGCTCAAATGTACCATCACATAGTCACCCACCTTAAACTGAACTTCTCTCCTTTTCTCATCCACTTTGGCTTTTAGTTTTTGAGTGGATTTCAGAATGGCCTTCTTAACCTTCTCTTGAACTTCCTTTATGGTTTGAGTGAAGTCTTCTGCTTGCCCACTCTTCATTTCCAAACTACCAAGGTCTCTCAACTCACATACTCCTCTTGGATGTCTGCCATAGACAACCTCAAAAGGACTTCTACTAGTGGTTTTATTCACACTGTCATTATATGCATACTCTACTTGAGAAATGATTAGGTACCATGTTTGGCCATACTCCTTAGTTAAACACCTCAACAAGTTACCTAACACCCTATTGATGACTTCATTCTGCCCATCTGTTTGTGGATGGTAAGCTGAGCTAAATGACAAGTTAGTTCCTAGTCTCCTCCATAATGTTTGCCAAAAATTACCCATGAACTTGCTGTCCCTATCTGAAACAATGCTTAAAGGGAGTCCATGAATTCTAACAATCTCTTTGAAGAAGAGGTGCAACATAGCTTGCATCATGTGTAGTCTTACATGGGATAAAATGACTCATCTTGGAAAATCTATCTACAACCACATAGATGTTGTCGATACCTTTTTTTTTCTTGGGAAGTCCTACTACAAAGTCCATGTTTAGACATTCCCAAGGTCTGTTAGGGACCGGTAATGGTTGATATAAACTGGCATTGCTTGATCCACCTTTGGCTCTTTGGCATACACCACACTATTCTACATATCTTTTCACATCTCTTGGAAACTTTGGCCAATAGTAGTACCTCTGTACTAAGTCCAAGGTTTTGTTGACTCCAAAGTGTCCACTTAAACTGCCATTATGTTTCTCTTGCATGAGGTTCTCCCTCATGGATCCTCTAGGTACACACAACTGGTTACCCCTGAACAAGAGACCATTTTGGAGAGTGTAATCTACATACTCACCATGGAAATAATTCTCAAACTCTTTGCAAACCTTGTAAGCTATTGAGAAGTCTTCATCTCCATCATAGAGGTCTTTGAAACCTTCTATTCTTATGCTCTACAACTGTAACTCTTGAACTATCAACAACTTCCTGCTTAATGCATCTACCACCCTTTTAAGCTGCCCCTTCTTATGCTTGATGGTGAAGGTGAAGGATTGGAGTTATTCCATCCATTTTAGATGCCTATTGCTTAGCTTCTCTTGAGCTAAACACTTCAAGGGCACACATATCCTCCATTTTCAAGAAAATCACAATCTTGACTCATGACCCCTAAGATCTCCACTAGGACTTAGTCTAGCACACATGAGCTCATGGCTCTTATTCATGTACAATGGCTTCATAAGAAGCATAAAACCAATAGAACAAGAAAGAGAAAGAGTTTGGAAGGGTGCTCCTACACGATACTCCTCCTTTGCACACAATTAAGAAAAAGAAGAAGAGATGAGGGCCGGGTGTATTCCAAGTGCCTTGAATTTGCTCTCTTCCACCCAAGTAGCTTCAGATACTGGTTGATCTGCCCATTTCACTAAGTGCTCCATGTAGACCTGGTGTCTAGTGGACTTCTTCACTCTTGATTCCAAGATCTCCTCTGCTATAGACTTTTTCACCTGTGGTAAGATATTAACATCAAGGTCCTGCAGTATCTTGGCTTGGTTCTCAGTCTGCCTTGCTATCTCACCCTTGTACATGATCAGGTCAGCTACATTAAAGACTGGTGATATAGCTAAATCTAAAGGCAGGTCAACTTTGTAGGCATTCTTACCATATTGTGACACAATTCTACAAGGTCCTACCCTTCTCATCTGCGGTTTGGTAGGCTTCCCACCTTGCATTCTAGCTTTGCTCAAATGTACCATCACATAGTCACCCACCTTAAATTGAACTTCTCTCCTTTTCTCATCCACTTTGGCTTTCAGTTTTTGAGTGGATTCCAGGATGGCCTTCTTAACCCGCTCTTGAACTTCCTTGATGGTTTGAGTGAAGTCTTCTGCTTGCCCACTCTTCATTTCCAAACTACCAAGGTCTCTCAACTCACATACTCCTCTTGGATGTCTGCCATAGACAACCTCAAAAGGACTTCTACTAGTGGTTCTATTCACACTGTCATTATATGTATACTCTGCTTGAGAAATGATTAGGTCCCATGTTTGGCCATACTCCTTAGTTAAACACCTCAACAAGTTACCTAACACCCTATTGATGACTTCATTCTGCCCATATGTTTGTGGATGGTAAGCTGAGCTAAATGACAAGTTAGTTCCTAGTCTCCTCCATAATGTTTGCCAAAAATGACCCATGAACTTGCTGTCCCTGTCTGAAACAATGCTTAAAGGGAGTCCATGAATCCTAACAATCTCTTTGAAGAAGAGATGTGCAACATAGCTTGCATCATGTGTAGTCTTACATGGGATAAAATGACTCATCTTGGAAAATCTATCTACAACCACATAGATGTTGTCCATACCTATTTTTGTCTTGGGAAGTCCTACTACAAAGTCCATGCTTAGACATTCCCAAGGTCTATTAGGGACCGGTAATGGTTGATATAAACTGGCATTGCTTGATCCACCTTTGGCTCTTTGGCATACACCACACTGTTCTACATATCTTTTCACATCTCTTGGCAACTTTGGCCAATAGTAGTACCTCTGTACTAAGTCCAAGGTTTTGTTGACTCCAATGTGTCCACTTAAACTGCCATTATGTTTCTCTTGGATGAGGTTCTCCCTCATGGATCCTCTAGGTACACACAACTGGTTACCCCTAAACAAGAGACCATTTTGGAGAGTGTAATCTGCATACTCACCATGGAAATGGTTCTCAAACTCTTTGCAAACCTTGTAAGCTATTGAAAAGTCTTCATCTCCTTCATAGAGGTCTTTGAAACCTTCTATTCCTATGCTCTGCAACTGTAACTCTTGAACTATCAACAACTTCTTGCTTAATGCATCTGCCACCTTGTTAAGCTGCCCCTTCTTATGCTTGATGGTGAAGGTGAAGGATTTGAGGTATTCCATCCATTTCAGATGCCTATTGCTTAGCTTCTCTTGAGCTAAACAGTTCAAGGACACACATACCCTCCATTTTCAAGAAAAACACAATCTTGACTCATGACCCCTAAGATCTCCACTAGGACCCTAACTAGGACCTACTCTAGCACACATGAGCTCATGGCTCTTATTCATGTACAATGGCTTCATAAGAAGCATAACACCAATAGAACAAGAAAGAGAAAGAGTTTGGAAGGGTGCTCCTGCACGATACTCCCCCTCTACACACAATTAAGAAAAAGAAGAAGAGATGAGAGCCGGGTCTATTCCAAGTGCCTTGAATTTTCTCTCTTCCACCCAAGTAGCTTCAGATACTGGTTGATCTACCCATTTCACTAAGTTCTCCATGTAGACCTGGTGTCTAGTGGACTTCTTCACTCTTGATTCCAAGATCTCATCTGCTATAGGCTTTTTCACCTGTGGTAAGATATTAACATCAAGGTCCTGCAGTATCTAGGCTTGGTTCTCAGTCTACCCTGCTATCTCACCCATGTACATGATCATGTCAGCTATATTAAAGACTGGTGATATAGCTAAATCTAAAGGCAGGTCAACTTTGTAGGCATTCTTACCATATTGCGACAGGATTCTACAAGGTCCTACCCTTCTCATCTGCGGTTTGGTAGGCTTCCCACTTTGTATCCTACCTTTGCTCAAATGTACCATCACATAGTCACCCACCTTAAACTAAACTTCTCTCCTTTTCTCATCCACTTTGGCTTTCAGTTTTTGAGTGGATTTCAGGATGGCCTTCTTAACCCGCTCTTGAACTTCCTTGATGGTTTGAGTGAAGTCTTTTGCTTGCACACTCTTCATTTCCAAACTACCAAGGTCTCTCAACTCACATACTCCTCTTGGATGTCTGCCATTAACAACCTCAAAAGGACTTCTACTAGTGGTTCTATTCACACTGTCATTATATGCATACTCTACTTGAGAAATGATTAGGTCCCATGTTTGGCCATACTCCTTAGTTAAACACCTCAACAAGTTACCTAACACCCTATTGATGACTTCATTCTACCCATCTGTTTGTGGATGGTAAGCTGAGCTAAATGACAAGTTAGTTCCTAGTCTCCTCCATAATGTTTGCCAAAAATGACCCATGAACTTGCTGTCCCTGTTTGAAACAATGCTTAAAGGGAGTCCATGAATCCTAACAATCTCTTTGAAGAAGAGATGTGCAACATAGCTTGCATCATGTGTAGTCTTACATGGGATAAAATGACTCATCTTGGAAAATCTATCTACAACCACATAGATTCTGTCCATACCTATTTTTGTCTTGGGAAGTCCTACTACAAAGTCTATGCTTAGACATTCCCAAGGTCTGTTAGGGACCGGTAATGGTTGATATAAACCAGCATTGCTTGATCCACCTTTGGCTCTTTGGCATACACCACACTATTCTACATATCTTTTCACATCTCTTGGCAACTTTGGCCAATAGTAGTACCTCTGTACTAAGTCCAAGGTTTTTTTGACTCCAATGTGTCCACTTAAACTACCATTATGTTTCTCTTGGATGAGGTTCTCTCTCATGGATCCTCTAGGTACACACAACTGGTTACCCTTGAACAAGAGACCATTTTGGAGAGTGTAATCTGCATACTCACCATGGAAATGGTTCTCAAACTCTTTGCAAACCTTGTAAGCTATTGGGAAGTCTTCATCTCCTTCATAGAGGTCTTTGAAACCTTCTATTCCTATGCTCTGCAACTGTAACTCTTGAACTGTCAACAACTTCCTGCTTAATGCATCTGCCACGCTGTTAAGCTACCCCTTCTTATGCTTGATGGTGAAGGTGAAGGATTGAAGGTATTCCATCCATTTCAGATGCCTATTGCTTAGCTTCTCTTGAGTGTTTATGTAACTCAATGCTTGATTGTCTATGAACACTACAAATTCTTTTGGGAGTAGGTAATGCCTCCATTTCTTTAGAGACTGCACTAATGCATACAACTCTAGGTCATAAGTTGAGTACTTATTCTTTGCTTCATTATGCTTCTCATTGAAAAATGCCATAGGTCTTCCCTCTTGACTCAATACACCACCTACTACAATTCCACTTGCATCACACTCCAAAGTGAATAGCTTATCAAATGTAGGTAAGAGAAGGATAGGTTTTGTGGCTAGTTCTTGTTTCAACAATTGAAATGCTTTGTCTGCTTGCTCAGTCCATTCAAACTTATTTTTCAGACCTCCTTTTATGGTGTCAAGGATTGGTGCACATATGCCACTGAAATTCCTCACAAATTTCCTATAGAATTGAGCTAATCCATGGAAATTTCTATCTTCAGTTCCTATTTTAGGTGCAGGCCAATTCAAGATTGCCTCCACTTTGCTTGGATCCATCGTCAAGGTTCCTTTAGACACGACAAATCCTAAGTAAACTAGCTCTTGCTTCAATAAGTCACACTTCTCTAGGTTGATGGATAACTTCTCCTCATACAACCTCTCTAAAACTAACCTCAAATGCTTAAGGTGCTCTTCCTTGGTTCTGCTATAGATGAGAATGTCATCTAGGTAAACTACCACAAATCTGCCTGTGAAATCCTTCAACACCTCTTTCATCAACCTCATGAAGGTTCTTGGAGCATTAGTAAGCCCAAATGGCATCACAAGCCATTCATACAATCCATCTCTGGTTTTAAAAGTAGTCTTCCACTCATCACCTTCCTTAATTCTTATCTTGTGATAACCACTTTTAAGGTCTAGCTTGGTAAAATACATAGCCCCTCCTAAACAGTCCATCAAATCCTCTATTCTTGGAATAGGAAACCTATACCTTATGGTAATCCTATTGATTTCTCTTGAGTCAGTGTATAGTCTCCACTTACCTCCTTTTTTTGATGCTAGCACTACCGGGACTGCACATGGGCTGATGCTCTTCTTAATCAGTCCTTGTTCCAATAACTCCTGCACTTACCTTGCTACTTCCTTATTCTGATCAGGAGTGAGCTTATATGCAGCCTTGTTAGGTAAGGATGCACCAGGAACAAAGTCTATTTGATGACTTATAGACCTTCTTGGTGGGAGTGTTACAGGTTCTCCATCACTCACTATATCCTTATACTCTTGCAACATTTGCTTTACCTCCTTGGGTACTTCTACCTGCAACTTGTCTGCTTTCTCCCTTGGCTTCACAAAAATGGCACACTTCACTATCTCCTCCTCATGTAGCAAATTTAGGAACTCTTTAGCAGTAGCCATTAAAACACTAGGTGTTTTTGAAGTGCCCTCTTCATCCTCTATCAAAGACTGAATCTTGAAGGTCTTGTTGTCCTTCTTAAATGATATGGAGTTCTCCTCTCCATCATAGATCACCTTCCTATCAAATTGCTAGGGTCTTCCTAGCAATAAGTGACATGCATCCATAGGCAACACATCACAAAGGATCTTGTCCTTGTATCCTCCAATAGAAAACTCTACCCAAGTTTGCTCATTGACGAGCACACTCTATCCTTTGTTCAACCAAGTCACCTTGTAAGGATTGGTGTGGGGTATTCTTGTGAGTTTCAACTTCCTAACTGCCTCTTCTGAGATGATGTTGTTAGTTAAGCCTGTATCAACTATCACCTTGCACTCTTTACCAAGAACTTTGCATCTCACCCTAAACAATGCTCTCCTATGTTTGGGTTCCTCCTTAACCAGTTGTCTGATCAAAATCCTATTGAACATCAGATTCTTACCAACTTCTAATTCAATCTGGTCCACATCCAGTGTCTTGCTTCTTGAAGAGTCTTCTTGTTCATAAACAACCCTCTTTCCACTATTTGATGTGGTAGGCTTGTTAGGGCATCTATATGCCGGGTGTCCCAATTGTCCACAATTGTAACATTTCATTGTTGCAAAATAGGAGTTACCTCTGCTGGTACTTCTACCCCTATTTGGTCCACCTTGTGCACCTCTTCCTTTAGAGTGTCCTCCTCTGAGATTGGTTTCACTACCATGCTCAGTCAACTTGGCTTCTCCTTGGTTTCTCTGCTCATTTGCTTTGCTTTGGTAACCACCTCGGTGATTCACTTGGTCTCTACCTCTGCCTCTACCCCTGTTATTGGAGTCTCCTTTCCTTTTGTTCCTCTCTTCTACCTTGACAGCAAGCTAATGACATTTCTAAACAGTAGTAGGAGTCCATAGGCTTATCTCCTCTTGTATTTTCCACTTTAGGCCGCTTAGATACCTAGCCACCTTAATGGATTCATCTTCTTGGACCTTTGATCTAAGACAAAGTTTTTGAAACTCTTTGGTGTAGGAGGTTACATCAAGATCTTTCTGCTTCAATCCTTGTCTCTTCTTATGAAGTTGGACTTCATAATCCTCTAGTAAGTAGTTCTCCTTAATCTTACTCACCATGGCTTTCCAATTTGCAATAGGTAGCTTTCCCATGCTAACTCTTTCTTCTTGCAGGTACTTCCACCATGTTAAAGCTGCTCCCCTTAATCTTGATTTGGCAACTTTAACCTTTTGAGCCTTTGTCACTCCTTCACACTCAAAGTGGTTTTCCATGCCCTCAATCCATTCCATAACAGTGTCTATGTCCATTCTTCCACTGAAATGTGGCAACCCTTCAAAAGCCTTGGTGTTCAAAGCTTTAATAGCCTTCACAAAAGGTTCTTCGGTGAACAAGGGATCTAGTTTAGGAATTATGTCATCTATGTCTATAGTTCTCTTGCCTTTACCCTTGGTGTCTTCATCCCAAGGTTCATGTGTTCTCTGATCCACCACTTCCTGTAGTTTATCCCTTATCTCACTCATAGCTGCTTCAAGGAGTCTATTCTTCTCCTTCTGCTCTTCCACCTCTCTAGCTAGCTCTGCATTAGTAACCATTCTTCTCTCCCCTACTGATTCACTAGTATATAGAGACATACACAATCCAACAAGTCTTTCACTTGCTCTGATACCAATCTGATGGGATGGGGTTTGGGATAGACTAGCCTAGTCTATGCTCCTGGATCCTTCCCTGGGATCACCTGGTGTTCTCTCCACACCCTAGGGTCTCTAGGACTTCCCCTTTTTCTTGAGGACTCCCTTGACCTTGCCCAATCCACCCACCAATGAGTTGCTATGCTGCTCCTAAGGTCTCACCTACTCATGAGACTCAAAACCCCTTACTATGGCTAATAAGGGCTAAGGTTTGTTTCACACTTTCCAAGGTCTTGGCAAGGTTGTTTTAGTTATATTTCATGGTCTATCCACCCATTCATGAGGCCCCAAGAGGTTTTAAGACTTCCACCCCTTACCAATTTCACTATTTTGTGTTTTTGCCTTCAAATAGGGCTATAAGGATTAGGACTAATTAGGCCTCCTACCCGGTCCTTTAGGGATTTCTCTCACAAATGATGCATACACAACCCAAACTCCCAAAAAGGAATTCCATTCATTTGGAAAGGGCTCAAGGATTTTCTAGGTTTTGGGCCTCCAAGTGGCCATATAGTGCCTAGGGCAAATTTTGGGGTTTTTAAGGGTTTTGTGAGGGTTTCTAGGGTCTACCTGGGTCACAGTAAGTACTTTGAGTTTTAGCCACCTTGTTTGGATTGGTGGAGGCTCCTCCTTCACACCAATGATGCTTCAAACACTCCTCTACACTTCCTCCAAGGGATGCTTTCTCCACTAACCAACCTTGCTCTCCAAGACCTTTGCACCAACAACCATTCCTAACCGGGCACTGTCCAGTCTCGCCTAGGAATGGGCCTTTGCTTGGCCTCCTTGCATTTCCAAGGGCCCTACTTGCATGGGACTATAGTACAGGATCTTCACTCTCATTCCCCATGGTTTCATGGTGTTTCCACAACGGGGAATGGAGTTAAGACTTCATTTACACAATCCTGTCCAAAACTGGACAGTAAGAAGATAGTTTGCAAACTATTTACAAACTCACTCAATCTGCAAGTAAAAACCTAAACTAATTGCTTGAAATGAAAGTATTTACAACATGAAAGACAAACCACACAGTTTTGGATGTATCTCAATCCATTAATTTGCTTGTTTTCTTCATTCAAACTGACTGGTAACAGTTTTACAGTCTCAGTCTGATCTTTTTGCTAGGGCTATACAAAGTCTGACATCCAACCCATGAATTTAGGGTTTGAAAGTACTTATAATACCTTTTCCTCGGTCTATGTGCCCAAACTAGGGTTTTCCATGCTAACCTAAAGAACTTGACATCATGGTGGAAAAGTTGCTTGACAACTTTTAAAAGTTGTCATGCAACTTTTGCAACTTTTGAGCAACTTTCCCAATGTTGCTTTTTATGACTCCTAGACCCACATTGGGCCAACCTAAGGACACCACCATGTTATAAAGGACCCCTAAACACTTTAAGGGCACACATACCCTCCATTTTGAAGAAAATCACAATCTTGACTGATGACCCCTAAGATCTCCACTAGGACCCTAACTAGGACCTAGTCTAGCACACATGAGCTCATGGCTCTTATTCATGTATAATGGCTTCATAAGAAGCATAACACCAATAGAAAAAGAAAGAGCAAGAGTTTGGAAGGGTTCTCTTGCACTAGAGCATCAACAATTTGATCTACAATGACCTATCCTTTGATAGATTTGCGTTTTATATATTTAATGTCAAATTCTGTGAGTATCATGACCCATTTAGCCAGTCTTCTTGTATGTGTTTATTTGCTTAGAAGGTATTTGAGAAGATCAATCTTAACCACCAGTTTGATAGAATGTGCTAGCATGTAGTGTCTTAATTTTTGTGATGCAAAGACCAATGCCAACCAAGATTTCTCTATAATAGTATAGTTCATCTTATAGGAAACTAAGGTGCTGCTGATATTGTATATGGCTATTTCCCTTTTGTTCTCATCCTATTGAGCCAGAAGTGCCCCCCCAGTGATGTATTAGTAGCTGATATGTAAAGAATCAAGGGCTTGCCTTGAATTGGTGGCATCGATATAGGTGGATTAGAAAGATATTCCTTGATCTGCTTCAGGTGATGTTCACAATATTCATCCTAGTTGTATGTAACCCCTTTCCGTAATGCCTTTGTGAATGGTTGAGCCTTATCTTCTAGCTGAGAGATGAAGCATTTTATTGATTGGAGCCACCCTTGTAAACTTCTCATTTGACTAACATTCTTTGGAGGTTCCATTTCCATTATAGCTTTAACTTTTTCTGGATCCACTTCAATTCCTTTTGTTGAAATAATGTATCCTAGGAGTTTACCAGATGTAACTCCAAATGCACATTTCTTGGGATTTAATTTGAGTTTGAATTTTTCCATCCTATCTAAGATTGGACCTAGTTTTGATAAATGTGTTGATCTTTTCATACATTTGACTAAAGTATCATCGACATAGTTCTCCATATTTTTGTGTATCATATGATGAAAAAATGTTGTTACAGCTCTTTGATAAGTAGCACTTGCATTCTTCAAGCCAAAGGGCATTAAATTCTAACAGAAATTTCCCCATGCACAGGTGAATGTTGTTTTCTCTTGATCCTTAGGTGCAATTTTGATCTGATTGTATCAAGAAAAACCATCAATTAAAGAATACATTTCATAACTAGCAGTCATGTTCACTATCATGTCTATGTTGGGTAGTGAAAAATCATCTTTTGGACAAGGTTTATTTAAATCTCTAAAATATATGCAAGCACGTATTGATTTGTCAGGTTTGGAAATAGGTACAGTATTAGATATCCACTCGGGATAATCAATTGCTCTGATGAATCCAGCTTTTAGTAATTTTTCTAGCTCAGCTTTAACAAGTAATGCAATATGAGGATACATTTTTTGTAGTTTTTTCTTAACAAGTTTAACTCCAGGAGTGATATAAAGATGATGCATTATGAGGTTAGGATCCAGACCTAACATATCAACATATGTCCATGCAAAATTGATCTTCTTTTCCATGAAGAAATCAACAAATTCTTTTAGTTCTTCGACTAACAAGGATTGAGTTGCATGTATGGTGTGTTGAGATTCTTCTGTTCCAATGTTTACTAGTTGTGTAGGTTCAATTAGCACCGATGATCTCTCTTGAAAGTGATCAGGCAAAATGTCAAGTATCTCACCTTCAGGTGCCTCAGAGGGGTTTTCACCATTAGGTACATCCTTTATTTTTACTATTTTTGATTCTGACACCGCCACAGTGTGGTTTTCGCCATCAAAACTCTTATTTTTCTTATTTTGATTTTTGCGACTAAGATACTTGACATCCCCTGTTGTCATGTTCTCACTTTGTTCATTGGTGGAAGAGCCCATTTGTTCAATTGCATTAAGATAATAGGCTAATGTATAGTCATTGGAAAAGGTAGGTATATTCAAAGGTTGATCTTGGAGAGTACAATCAATAAGCTCATGATGTACTGAGGATAAAGATTTAATAGGTTCAAGGGAATTCATAGTATTGTCATCACAACCTCGGACTGACAAGTTGAGTTCTAGAAGACTACCTTGCGTAAGCGTCTTAAGACCAAGAAGAGTTAGAACACGATTATTGAAGTTTACATTAGTATTTAGGGAACCTAACCCAAAAAACCTACCACTAGCATCGTCCTCTACTTAGGAGTGGACTACATATCGTGGTTTGACAATAACAGGTTCATCAGACAGAGTTTTGACATTCATGATGAAGTAGTGATAGTTTGGTGTCGAATAGGTAATGTCATAGATAGATCTCATTTCGGAGTGATCAGAGTCTGAAGATGAAGCCTTTGACTCTTCTTCAAGTGACTTAGTGAAAGCATGTATAGTATCAATATCTATATCTTTGATGCTGCAAGTTCCTTCATGATTTGGTTCAATGATCACTTGTAGTTGACATAACCTTGATTACCCTGTTAGTCTCCATCGTCTTTTCCATTCTGCTTCCTCTAGACTAATGACCGACCCTAGTTCTATAGCCTCCAATTATTCATTTGTAGTCCCATACCTTATTTTCTCTATCTCATTAGAGGGAGACATAGTAGGTGAAGAATTTTCTTGTGCTCTTCCTTCTTTTAGGTATTGTTCATAGTCTTCTTGTCCTTTTAGTCTGATTTCCTCTATTTCCTTTTGCAGTTTTAAGCACACTATCTCTTGTGCTTCATCCATGATATCACTAGGTTCTTTAGAAATTTCTTTAGAAGATGCATCTGATAAAGGTTCTGGACCCCATTCATACTCATTCGAGTCTGTTTCTGAATCCTCTACTTGCATTCTTCCTATATATGTGACAAAAATGTTCAGTGGTGCAAACAATTCTTTAATTCCTTCCATCTCTTCTCTCATATCTTTTGGGATTTCTACTCCTTGTAGTGTTATTTCTGATACAGTTGGAACTTGGTTACAAGTTGTTTCTTCTCTCTTAATTTCCAGTTCTTCTTGCTCTTTCTCATATTCTTTCTGAGTTTGCTGAGTATTTACTTCCTATGATGTTTGATGTAGTATCTTTTTCCTCCACTTAGATTGATGATGAGAAGTATGTTTTTGATCTAATGACTCCTCTAAATGGTATCTGAAGTCCAACTTTATCATTTGTAGACTTATTTTGTAGCTTAATAGGCTCAAAAATTTCTTCTTGACGCTTTCCCAGAGGATTAGTACCTAAATATCCCATGCGTTGAATCATCTTATAGCCTGGACCATATTGTTTAGGGGAAATCTCACACTGTTGCAGTTCTTTATTTTCACTTTCTTCTTTGAAAAGCCATTTAATAACAACCTCCTCTTCTGTTTCATTTGCAAGGGAAGTAGAGGGCTGTACAAAAATACCATCATAAATGACATTTGGAGTTGAATTTTATGGCTTCATAGCCTTAGATGGTTTTCCAGACTACCTTGGCGATGGGGGAAGAGACATTAATGAAAGTACAGGTTCTATCTTGTATCCATCCATGCCAGTACATGTGATTTTCAATTTCTTTTCTAAGTCTTTCATCAAACTTTCTAAACTTTTAGCTACAGAGGTTGCTCTATTATGAGGAACAAAGGTATTGGTATACTATTTCAATGCACTACAGGTGTATCTTGTATCAACAGGAATACTCACTTCAACTCCATTATAAGGAAATTTCAAGCACTGATGATATGTAGATGGTACTGCTTGTATTTCATGAATCCAGGGCCTTCCCAACAAGATGTTGTAGGAAAGAGGAAGGTCAAGCACCTAAAAAATAACATCTCTTTCCATAGGTCCTACCTTGATCGGTAATAGTACCAAACCTTTAGAGGTTCTCTCTTCTTCATCATAAGATTTGATTGTTATTTTCTTTGCTAGATCAATGACATTTTTAGAAAATACCAACCGTATCAGTAAATGGTAGGTACAAATATTCAACCCAACACCTCCATCTATCAAAACATGTTTGATTTGGTGTTTATGGATCATAGCTTAGATGTGGAATGGCTGGTTATGTGGATGATTCAATGAATTGTCATCTTCTTCAGATAAGGTGAGGTAATGAGGTGAAGTCAAATGACCCACCAATAGATTGAAACCAATCTACATCTAAATATTTAGGGATGTTAGTAGTGAGCAAAGCTTTGTCCAGGATCTCTCTATGAGCAGAAGAGATCTTAAGCAATTCAAAAATGGAGATTTGAGCAGTGGTTCGTTTTAATTGTTCAATAATTCTATAACCAGGAGAGGATGATGAAGCCAACTACTTATATTTAGTGGTGATCATATCTGGTTGTTTGTTTGAAGAAGTCGGTAGGTTTGATGTTGTTTGATCAGGAGTTGAGGAACTAGCTCCTTTGAGAGTAACCTTCTTTTGAGAGCGAGTTACAACATTTGAAGTTTGTGTTTTATTTTGTTTATCTTTGACTATGATTGCGTTGCAGTACTTAGATTGGGAAGATTCAATCATTTTGATCACATTGTCATTGTTGGCGTAGGTGTAATTGACTTTGGCACCTCCCTTAGATTTAGAGGATTCTCCTTGCTCATAAGAAGGTAAATGATCTTTGAAGGCTTTGTGATTTGCATTAGTTGCATGGTTTCCAACAATAATTTTTCCAGCATTGATGAGGTCTTGAATCTCATGTTTGAGTTTCATGTAGTTGTTTGTTATATGACCCTTGTTTTGATGATATTCACAGTACTTGTTTTCCCTCCACCATTTGGGTTTAACTTCTGGATCATATGGTCTAGAGTTGTCAGGCAATGTGATAAGATAATTTTCCAATAAAGTCTTAAGAGTTGATTCATATGATTCTTCCAAAGGAGTGAAATCACGTTTAGGATTTGAAAGCCAAGGCTTGTCTTTAAACCACTCTTTTGATTTCTTAGGAGGGTTTTCCACAACAGTTTCTACTGCTTTAAGGGCTTGTGTGCTGCTAGCTAGATTAAATACTGCGTGTTTTGATTTTGGTTTAATAGTATCCACCACTCCATCATTAACAACATTTTTGTTGTTATCTTTGCCGTATTTCTAGTATTTGTTCTTTTCTTTGGAAGTAGGGCCTTGCTGTGTTTCTTTTTAAAGTGATATATCTTCTTTCCTTATAAGCACATCTTCTATTTTGAGGGTACTATCTACCATTTTATTGAATGAAAGGTATAATTGCATTTGGATATTGTATTTCAATTTAGGGATCAGGTTATTGACAAAAATGTCCATCTTCTCAGAATCTGGAATAGGTCATGAATATCTAGAGAATATCTTTCTCCAATGTTGAAGGAAAGTGAGAAAAGGTTCTCCTAATTTCTATTTGGTATTGCAAAGTTTGATCAAGGTGACTGGATGAAAAATGTTATAGGAGTATTGTTGGAGAAACAATTCAACTAATTCCTCAAAAGATTTAATTCCCATAGGTAGGCTTGAAAACCATTCCATAGCTTGTCCTCCTAAACTCCTCAGGAAAAGGTGCATGAGATATGTCTATTCATGCATGAACTCCATACATAAAGCACAAAATTCTCTGACGTGGTCTTGAGGATCTGTGTTACCATCATATTTGTCAAACTTAGGAATTTCCACTCTTGAATGAAATGGAGGCATGTGAAGGTTTTTGTCAAATGGGAAGGGGCAGATCATGTCCAAAGAATATTGTGTAGATTATTTATCCTTGTTTTTTATTTCTTCAATTTTGGTCTGTAATGCTTGCAATTGTTTGTTTACCAATGCTAGTTAAGTCTCTTCCTCTTTAGTGATAAGGGTTTGAATGTTATAGTGGGAAGTTTAGCACCTTGTTTTGATAGCTCTAGAAAATGCTCTTCTTTTTCTCTAGCCATGATAATTTTCATTATTTTTCAGAAATCTTTATCATTTTGACAACTATTTATAACAACTTTTGTAGGTTTGGAGGCTTCAGACTCGCCAGATGAGGAATCACTATCATTAGTATGGGTGTTGATATTGTCATAAGTATCATGTTTAGCAACTTCTCTTTTTTTCCTTTCTCCAGACATGGTGGGAGATAAGGGTTGATCAAAAATTGGTATACTTGATGATCAAGGTTTCTCAGAGATGAGATCTTCTATAAAGAATGGATTAGTCTAGAGTGAAAATGACTGCCCTTTACCTTTGGCAGCTTTCTTACAAGAACTTCTAGTTTGAATAGGCATTTATAATTGATGTGACCAAGATCTAGAAGTGGTGCAGATGTCAAGATCAAATTGAAGCTAGTTGTTTGTTTAACGTTGTGATTTGAGAAAAGTGACTAAGACTTAGTCTGGTTTCAGGAACGATCTATCTTGTATAAGATATAATCTAAGTAACTTAGGCTGATTAAGTTTGATAAGTAGTTGATTGAACTAGCTGAAAGATGATCGACAAAATCGTGCAACACAACAATAGGGGTACACTATCAAGATTGATATGCTCAAGATAAAAAAGACCAAAATATACGCTCATTATAGACTGATTAGGCAAGTATAATAGTTCTGGAAAAGTATGCAAACAGACAAGTTTTGGACTGAAAAAATTAGAAATTCATACGATAGAGTATTTTGACCTAGACGATAATTTAACTTTTTCCAGACGATACAGGAAGTTTCTCGTATGAGTTTCTACCTATACTTGCATGACAGTTTAAGGTTCTCTAGATGACAATCTGATGAGAATAATGATTATTCATACGACAGTGTTTCTAAGGCTAGATGACAGTTCTGAAGGACTAGGATGATAATTCTGACAGGACCAAATGACAAATTGACGGGACGAATCCAAACTTGTATGACAATAGGTATATAACTAGATGGAAAAAGAGTAGACTCGTATGACATAGGACTAGACAGAGATGAGTTTCTGACAAGGACAGAGTTTTGATCAGTGAGTTTTTTGACATTTTTGATTGTTTTCTCCAGTTTCAGTATTTAAGTTTTAGTTTCAAGGATGAAAACACAACAAACATGCAAGATGTATCCTGACTTCAAGCATAGAACACTAACCCTACGAAAGTTGGCTGAGAGAGAAAACCTTTGCTTGCAGACTTAGGTACACACCCAATAGCTAATAAAAATACGGTCGTTGAGTCTCATGACTCCCTCTCTCCCTCTCTCCCTCCCTCTCTCCTTTTCCCAATCTCCCTCTCCCTCCCTCTCCTTCTCTCCCTCTCCCCCTCTCCTTTTCCTAATCTCCCTCTCCATCCACCCCCCCCTCTCTCTCTCTCTCTCTCTCCCTCCCTCTCCTTTTCTCAATCTCCCTCTCTATCCCTCTATCCCTCTCTCCCTCTCCTTTTCCCAATCTCCCTCTCTCCCCCTCTCCTTTTCCCAATCTCCCTCTCTTTCCCTCTCCCTCTCCCCCTCTCTGTTTCCTAGTTCTACATAACCCGTATGGGTTATGTAGAACTAAGGCCAAAACTTCTAGTTCTACAAAACCCATACGGGTTGTGAGAAATTGTGAACATTCACATTAAAGGTTTCCACGGGTTATGGGAACATCTTAATATATTTTAGTCCCAATGGCCTAAAAACCAGCATTGCAAGTTGTTTGAAGGCCCCACTACTTTTGTACATGATTTTCTGGGACAGTAACAGTCAGGTTTTCAATTTTGTTTGTCACTTTTTCTTTGAAATGATTGATTTGTCTCGTATATTGGATTGTTTTTGAAGTTATTTTATCATTTTTACTTTAGATTATAACAAAATGATGATCATTTGTTATTTTTTTGCTTTGATCATGATTGATTTGTCTTGTATTTTGGTTTTCTTGAAGTTATTTTATTATTTTTACTTTAGATTATAACAAAATGATGATCATTTATTATTTTTTTGCTATTTGATTGTGAATTATCATCATGATGTTATGTGTAGGGCAATGGGAAAGAACAAGAGAGGAACAAATGAACAAAGAGAGGAAGCAAAGGAAAGACAAAGGGAGCGTATGAGGAGATTACATGAAGGTACGCCATCTAATGCACCTAATGAAAGTGATGAACATTCAACAATTGAAATTGATATGATGAATGCACCAAATCAAATTGATCAACATACACCAATTCAAATACACATGATGAATGTACCTAATGAATGCAATGAACATACACCATTTGAAAATGATTCGGTGAATGCACATGTTAATGAAATTGAAGAAGATATACCATTTGAATTTGATGTGATCAATGCACATAATGCACCTAATAAAAATGAAGAGCATGCACCAATATTAACACATCTTAGAATAATTTATAGAGAACCAAAGTTCCTAATAGATATTGATGAAAATATTGTGAAGCCAATGCATGATAAAATTTCCGAAAGAACTTGTAGAAGAATGGTTAGAAGAATTTGGAATAACTATTTTGAAAACTTAAATCAAAGTGGAAGATGCCAATTAGTTGTTTAAATGATTAAAAATATGAAATTTAGAGAGACAATGAAAGTTTTGGGGTTAAGAACATCCGAAAATAATAGTGAAAGAACCATTGTGAGAAATCTTTTTGATACATACCAAGCCATTGGTTTGAAATCATACACTAAAGATGCTAATGTTACTCGTCGTGTCCTTACATCAACCATAATGGGAAAGGAAATGAAAAAATCTTGTTTAATAAGAAAAACAAGCAAGTCATTAAGGATAAGTAGAACCACATTACAGTATGCCTTAGAGAGGCGAGAGAAAATTGAGGATCCTAACAATAATTCTCTTTGGGCATTCTCGGATAGACTCCCATGCAAGGACAAGGTTGTTGTTGATGCACTAAGAATGTTTATTGAGAAATATTGGCATGCCAACACAAGGGTTTCGCCCAACCAAAGAGATGTTGTTAGAAGGTGAATTGGAATTAGTAATCATGAGCCACATCCAAAATACTATTTAGATACAACTCAAACACAATTTTATGAAAGGTTTCTTCAAAGCTTTCCTCAGATTAAAATTAGTTAAAGATTTTTTGAGATGACAAAACCATTTTATGTTAAGATTAATCACGCACATACTACATGTTGTTGTAGGGTCCATGTTGAATTTTCCATGCATTATGATATTTATCTCTATATATGTTGTACTTTGCACACTAACGATGTTTTGCAGGAATGTGGTCTACAAGAACCTCCTAAGTCACCGAGAGAATTTATTTCAAGTGTACTATGTAGACGAGATGATGGGTGCATTTACTATAAGATGATGTGTTTGAGAGGTTTTTGTCCTACATGTGGTGGTTTGCAACAATTGCATAGATGCCTACATTTGGATAGCACACATGAAATTGGTAAGGAACTAGTTTCTGTTGGAAAATACAAGTCAGTCACATATGGTGTTAAAGATGGAAAAGAATTAAAGAGGTGTGAGTTAGTGAAAAGGGATATATGCGTAGTTGATTTTATGAACATTTCAGACCCCGCCTCTGGACTGGTCGCTATTTCCATTCCGAACAAAGTGGTCGATATGACTATAGCTGGACTATCTATGACATTAGTGGGATGATTCTCTGGCTTTAGGCCTAACATTGATGATGTTATAAAAATTCATAAGGATAAAATGGCTTGTAAAAGCACAAGTGGAAGTGGCAGCGCTACCTAGAGGGTTTTTTACTTTCGCTTTCAATTCTGAAGAAGACATGAATAAAGCTCTTTGCGAAGGCCCCTGGATGTTTGGAAAGTCTTCCCTGTGATAGTTCTGATACTAATTGTTAAGTACAGGTGCCAAGCTAACAAGATGAGAGGGGGGGGTGAATCATACAAACTTAAACCTCCATGAAATCAACAGATTCAACCTCGTTAGCTTTAACAGATATATGTAACCAAAACTGTAAAACATGCAAACTCATAAATAGATAACATCACAACACATTCAACACCAGATTTAACGTGGAAACCCAAATAGGGAAAAACCACTGTGGGATTTCGGACCCATTGAGAAATATACTCTTCTAGAGTATGCTCGGTTAAAAGCAAATCCTATTAAAGATTACAAACACATTGCTAGATGTGACCCGGTTAAGGGATTTCCCTCAGATTTGTTAGGATCTTCACTTTGTTAGAAGTGACCTTGTTAAAGGGTTTCAAACACTTAATCAGAATGTCACCTTGCTAGAGGATTTATAGATAAGACTGTTAAGTCTACTCGATTAAGAGATTTTCTGTCACTTACAAATAAACAATAGTAATGAGTATGTCTGCAACTTTGCATCTAAAATGCTAAAGGAGATTCTTATTTTCTCAATATAATCTAGTCATAGGACTTATCTTGTCCCTCTGCTGGGCTCCTTGCTCTATTATTCAAACAAGTCTTCAAGCTTTTATGCTCAGTAATCACTATGTAGCATCCTTGTGCTTACACTTACCCGCATACATTGTTTATCAACAGTACCTTATTTTAAAACAATTTGCTAACCGCTTAATCTCCTTGATCACATTTCCCATGATCAATCATAGCCATCAGATCTTCAATCTTGACCAGGTTCAATGTATCCTTCGATCCGAAAATGTTTTACCTTGCCTTGGAACTTGCATACATTTCTTGGAACTTGTGCTAGGGTATTGTGGTTCAATTTGAGCTATAGATCTTCTTACTAATCTTCCATTGCCATAGATCCTTAACAAACTTTATACACGTTGTATCAATCATTTAATCATAACCAACTCATCAGCTTCCATCATTAAATAACGCATGTATACATCTAATGCATTCTATTATTACTCGGTTGCAACTCAGTAAATACTAAACTTCACTCGGTAGACATTCCGCCTTCATTAACCGATAGCGATAACCTTAGGGTTTACCAACTAGGTTCCTTGCTCGACAACATAGTGTATGCGAGAAAAGTGGGCTGATAAAACTCAATATGTGAAAATATTGCTAAATAACTTGTCCACACACACACACAGGATTTCTTGGTGCAAGCTATGGAGTAATAACGTATTACTCAGCTTCCCAAGGTGGGTCCCATGGTTCTCTATCTCACAATGTCCCTCAAACCAATGTTTTTGCTCTCAGATCACTGAGAAAAATGGTTTAGGGATGGCAAATGCAAGAACAAGGGATGTTTTGATAGATTTTAGAATGAAAGGTATGTTAAGCTATGTATGATTCTAGAAATGCAATAAACTAGATGATAAGATGACAAGGTTAGTATGAGTACTATCCTAACATGATATATTTAGTCTATGATTGAGCTAAAATGATAAAGAGATTATTCTAAACATGCATATTTAGTCTAATTCCTGATTTAAAAGAGGCTAAAATGATGAGCATAAAATGATATAAGAAAGCTTGAATGTATTTGAGCATAAGTGTGATGCTACAAATTTGAAGGATGATTCAAAATGGAGGAATAAGAGCTCTATTTATAGCAAAAACAGGGCAATGGATGGTCAAGATTGAATGGTTTAATCAAGGGTTGAGTTTGAAAGTTGGGGATCCATGTTTGTAATTGGCACCAATGAAATGGTGACAAGTGTCAACATAGGGTTGGGTTGAGAGAAGGGGTTGGAGACATTGAATGCCTGAGAAGACCTCATGGTTATCTAGAGGCTAAGGGTCAAGTCTAAGTTAGGATTACCCACTAGATTAAGAGTTAATCCAAGGATAAACCTTTGTGTAAATGATTAAGAGATAATCATGGTCAAAGCATTAAAGGCCTGATGAGACCCTTGGGTTGGATGAAGGTTGAGTCAAAACAAATGTTTTAACCATGTAGGAGGGTTTGAGTTAACCATTAATGGTTATTGGAGACTTTGGGGGATTAAGTGGTTGAAAGTTGGAAGCCTTTAATGGTTATCAAAGACTTTGAGGAATTAAGTGGTTGAAGGTTGAAAGCCTTTAATGGTTATCAAAGACTTTGAGGTTTTGAGAAGTGACTTCCCTTTGCTTAGGGATGTGACAAAGTTTAGAGGAGGGGTTAGGTTAATTAGAAGAGATTAGAAGATTCTAGAAGGGATTAGAAAGGGGTTTGGGATTTTGCAAGTGGATGGAGGGATAATAGGATTTAATTGAAATAAAGTATTTTAATTCAATTTGGTTGCCATTTGGGGAAATTAAATAAATTAGATTTCTTTAATTTAGGATAACTATTTAATTAAATTTGAATTTAATTAAAAGTGGATAGGGGGAATTTAATTGAATAAAATGATTTATTCATTAAATGGATATAGTGAATTTAATTTAAATAAATTGAGTAATTTACTTAATTAAATAGAGGAATGTGGATAATTTAATTAAATTGGATTTAATTAAATAGAGAAATGAATATAAAATATTCATTTAGGAATGTGGTCATTTTTATACGTCTACATTTTGCCCCTCTTTGAAGTGACGTGTGTGCACATGTTATTTCAAAGAAAATGATGCCTTATCATGATTTATGATCAAATGCAATTTTTGTGTCACTCTTTTGATTTGCAAGTTGTGCCCCAGATTTGATTTGATGTGTGATGCCCCAGATTCGATAGTTGATGGTGATGCCCCCTTGGGAGATGAATAAATTTATTTTATTTTTTTTGAAAATTTTTTGATTTAATTTGATGAGTTGCGTATTATGTGTATGATTTCGTGCATGTGTAATGTGTGCAAATTGATTCATCTCCCGATAAGTTATAAATGTTATGGTATAAGGGAGACCACGACCATATTACAACTCCATTTGGCTAACCCTAATTTCATTTTCCTCCTATAAAAGGGGAAAAGGGCTTGAATTAGATTCATTTGTGCTTTGTTGACTTTGGAGAAAGAGAATTTGGTCTGCAGATAAAATGCCTATTCCGTATCATAGACATCATTTCGAGCGCGTTCGGAGGTATTGGAGACCTGCAGCGCATGGACCACCAGTAAGTCAACATTTTTGACCCTCTTGTGATTTTTTATTTGGTCATTTTTAGTCGTGTTTTGATTTTCAAAGTTCGGGTTTAACGGTTTAGTGCGTCTAGGGCATAGAGTAGCGCATACGAAGTTTGAAGTAGCGCATTGAGTCAAATTTTAGGGGTCGCGTCCGAAATAGAGAGGATAGCGCATAAAAGAAATAGGTTAGCGCATATAGGTAGAATAGCACATAGCAATCATCGGGTAGCGCGTCCGGGCAATAGGTTAGCACGTAGGGTAGACCTAGTGCATAGGGGTCGTAGGGGTTCACATAGGTAAGGGGGTTTAGCGCGTAGGAATAACCTAGCACATAGGGGCAAAGGGGTAGCACCTAGGAGGTGTAGATTAGCGTGTAGAGTCTTTCTAGCGCATAGGGTAGGTTAGGTGGTGCATGGGGGGAAAAGATTAGCGCGTAGAGTCAGTCTAGCGCATAGGGTAAATAGATTAGTGCATAGGAAAAGCAGCCTAGCACGTGGGGATTTTTTAGCGCATTGGGTATCTGTTTTAGCGCATCTGGAAAAATTTTGCGAGATGAGCCGATTTGAAAATTTGTTTTGGTTTGTCTGTCATGATTTTATGCTTTTGTCCAATATGAGTGTTGATATAACTTGTTTTGATTTGCGATTTTCCAAGTTATGTATAGATATCAATGTGTTATGTTGATCAAAATATGATTTATTTGTGTATTCTGTTTCAAGTTCAATGTGTGAAGCCTGAGTTGTGTTACAAGCTGATATGGGTTGGAAACTTGAGTTGTTTTACAAGCTGATATGGGTGGGAAACTTGAGTTGTTTTACAAGTTTATGTGATTGTGGAGACTTGAGTTGTGTTACAAGTTTTGATATGGTTTTTGAGAACTTGAGTTGTTTTACAAGTTGATATGAAATGATAGGATTTTGAACTTTGATATAGATGAGCAAATTGTTTCATGTTGTTGATGTAAGTTTGATTTTGATATCTTTGTTTTGATGTGGAAACTGATATTGGATTTGTTTGACTTGTTGACAGGAGCGATTGGGTGTGGTCCAGTCACGGGAGAGATTTCCTAGACCGTGGACATTGATACCACGGTTGTCGCAGGCTGATCTCGATATTATTGAGAGATGTGGATCGACTTCTCTCCTAGATATGCCTCGGTTCACTGTGAACCAGGGGCTATTGACAACACTTGTGGAGAGGTGGCACAGTGATACGAACACCTTCCATTTTGCCACTGGAGAGATGACAGTCACACCAGAGGACTGTTACCAGATTCTGGGCATCCCTGTAGTAGGGGCACTACTACCCTACGCGCAGTCAGAGGAGGGTGGTATAGAGGCACTGCGGCTACGAGATCCCATGGCAGGAGTTTTTGGACCTAGATTATGCACCGCTGCCATCCGTACTAGTAGGGTTCATTGGTGGATTCCTTTGTCCTGATCACAGGTCAAAGGGATTCTCGGTGGGATGGGGGCTGGTTTTGGAGGAGATAGTTACTCAGGGCCGGAGGTTTGCATGGGGGTCAGCTATGCTGGCCCATTTATACAGGGGTCTGCATGAGGTAGTATACCTCGGTTACGACAGTTTGTCAGTTGGCGTGACATTATTACAGGTATGGTGCTGGGAGCACATTCCAGCAGCGAGGCCACTAGCAGATAGGGACAGGCCCGTAGGATGTGCATATGCCTATGGATACAGGGGTCTAGTTGTCTAGCGTAAGCTGGGCAAACTAGAGCACTGGAGGAGGGTACTTGATGACATTGATACGGTCACCTGGCGACTGTACACAGGATGTGAGATGTGGGCCGAGGATGGGTTGGAGATGCCCTTTGTATTTATGACCAGGTACCTAATTGGGAGGACCCCGTTCATGATTGAGCGGTTTGTGGTGACCCGATTTTTGAGGCATTTTGGGTGCCAATAGGGTATTCCTCAGGGAGTGTGCCTATATGCATGGTGGCAGTAAGATGTGGCTGATTGGGGGCCGACCATTGATAGTGCCATGGCGGTGGAGGAGTTTGTGGGGTTGGCTGGGTAGATATGGGACTATGCCCCAGAGATTTAGGATGTGGGTATGATAGATGAGTTTGCCCGATTGTTTGCTGTGCGGGCGGTGGCTAGGATATCTGATCCTGAGGAGATGAGGCCATCATTTGATTCGGATGAGGAGGAGGGAGACGGGGGAGATGATGGAGATGATGGGGATGATGGAGGAGATGGATGAGGGAGAGGAGCTAGAGGGAGGCGGGGAGGTAGAGTGAGGAGAGGAGATAGGGGTGTGGAGAGAGTAGTGCGACAGGGGAGGATAGATAGAGGGAGAGGTGGATTGGCTATCGGAGCCAGTGGAGAGGGGAGAGTGGGGGAGGTGCTAGCTGCGGTGGGGGGTGATGATGAGCCTAGTCGACCAGCACAGAGGAGGAGGATAAATGTGCTCCCACCTCCGGCACCGAGGACAGGCCGAGTGGGAGGGGTTCCTCCAACACAGGTACCACTACGGGTTTGGGTCCCAGGTCATATGGAGGATGCACAGATACAGACCTTACAGATTACTGTACAACAGCTATAGGCACAAATTTTGACCTATCAGCGGTAGATTTCTTAGTTGACCACTGAGCGAGATACCGAGATAGAGGGGTGGGGACAAGCGGAGGAGGTGGTGTCCAACATGCAGAGAGCAGCGACGGGTGGTCCAATGAGAGACACCCTGAGAGAGTTGGCTCTGAGAGCTCAGGAGGCAGAGTATTATCAGTGGCATTATGAGGCTGCAGTACCCAGGGACCGACGAGTACAGAGTTTTACACAGTCAAGATCTAGTTGATCTTGAGCTACTGGGTCATGGTCTGAGAGTCGAGGTGTTACAGGGCCACCGAGACAGGACCCTCCTGGAGATCTAGGGGCGGGTGCATCTGGAGCGAGACCATCTCCGTCAGGGGATAGTCATACCTGAGAGACAGGGTCTCTGTTGTAGTTTTGGATCATTGTTATTCTTTTGTACTGGACACAGTTTTGACACATTTTGTACATTTGGATCATTTTTGAGATATATATATATATATATATATATATATATATATATATATATATATATATATGGCACCATTTTTGATCATGTGATGTGTTTATATGGATGCATGTTATGTGGGTTATTTTGTTTATGTGATGCAATGCTTTAAATAGATGATATAATGTATGATGCAGGATGTATGTTTTTTATATGCTGTGAGATGTATCTTGAAAATGAGATGTATCATTTGATATGCAACTAAATGTAAAATGATATGTAATGATGTTAAAATGATATGCAATGATTGTTAAAATGATATGAAAACATGTTTAAATGAGATGCAACTAATTGTAAAATGAGATGCAACTAATTGTAAAATGATATGCAACTAATGTTTTTGGAGCATCCCTCATTCTGTATTTGCCATCCGATATAGCCATTCGTTTGCTTTCTTTGTAGATATCATCATTGAGCATTTATGTGTTTAAGATATGTTGAAAATTTATACAAGCATAATGGTATAATTGAACCATAATGACCTGATAAAAATTTACATGATTTTTGATTTTGCAAGATAGCACAAGCGTCAAGGTATAATTGAACCAGGATGACCTGAGTGCATATTGCGTAAATAGACAAGATTTGATCATTTGTATGCGTGAAGTGGAATCAGGCCCTCAGTGATATTCAATGTATCACGTCTCAAGGCATGTATTCATACAATACAAGTGATCGCCTCCCAGACAGAAGACTAAGAAAATATTGGAAGTTCCCCTCGATCTCTAGCTTTGAAGTGTTTTGTGAGATAAGGAAGAGAATCCAAAAATTCAAAAAGTTCAAAATGCAAAACTAGTCAAGACTTTATGCAAGAATGCAACATTTAGTACTTCAAAAAATCATCCATCCTTGGTATTTTTGAGAATTGTTTTGTTTTGGTTTTTGTGATGAAGCGTAGGTTTGGTTTGTTGGATGTCATGCTTCTGAGTTTTTGCAATAGTTGTGATGTCTTGAATGTTTGCAAGTTTTTGAACAAGTTAATGCCCCTAGCCGAGTGCCTCTTGATATGATCATGTACAGTGATTTCCAAGCCATGGTGGGATGTGGTAAGAGAATACATATAGACAAATCAGGATAGTGACTACGCTAAGTATGTCCTGAATGGGTATGTGCTAAGTGTCGGGTGATGGCCGATAGTGTTTGTATGGATAAAATGGTATGGAGATAGATAGAGGAGCCGTTCTTTCACAAGAGCGCCTGTTGACCAGGTTTTCACCATTTGTTTTTATTTGTATTTTATGTTTTTTCTTTTTTTTGGATTTTTATTTTTATTTTTATTTTTATTTTATTTTTTATTTATTTTGGCTTATTTCCGTGCACTAGGCCACTTAAGTGTAGTACCTCTTTAGATGGATGCTGTTAGTTGGTCCGTCGAGCACATCTCCTTCAGAATTTGTTAGCTGATAGGCACCTGATCCATAGACTGATATGATAATATAGGGACCCAACTAGTTAGGTTCAAATTTCCCTTTCTTTTCTCGATCTTACTGATTTCTTGGATTTTCTTTGAGGACTAGGTCACCAACCTTGAAGTTGCGGGGAATGACCTTGTGATTGTAGCTCCTGCACATGTGTTGTTGATATGCTTTGAGATGAGTGTAAGCATGTTGACGTCTTTCATCTAATAGTTCAAGTTCTTGCAGTCGGTTAACTCGATACTCTTCATCTGGGATTAATCCTTTCAAAGAGACTCTGAGAGATGGGATTTCTACCTCCAGGGGTAAAATGGCTTCTGATCCATATACCAATGAGTATGGTGTTGCTCCTGTAGGTGTGCGGATGCTGGTCCTGTATGCCCAAAGTGCTGGATTGAGTTGGACGTGCTAATCTTTGCCTGCATCATTCACTGTTTTCTTGAGGATTTTCAGTATTGTCTTGTTAGATGCTTCCGCTTGACCATTTCTCTGCAGGTAGTATGGTGTAGAGAACCTATGTTGGATTTGGAATTTTTCACATAGTTCTTGGACATCTTGATTTTTGAAGGGCCGTCCATTATCTGTGATGATTGAACTTGGAATACCATATCTGCAGATCAGATAATTGAGGATAAAAGAGGCAATTTGTTTCTCGGTCACTGTGGTCATGGGAACTGCTTCTATCCATTTGGTAAAATATTCCGTGGCTGTTATAATGAACTTGTGTCCATTTGAAGATGAAGGATGAATTTTGCCAACCAAGTCTAGTCCCCACTGACAAAAGGGCCAGGATGTTGTAAATGGCTACAGTTCCTGTGCCGGTGCATGTATGAGATTACCATGGATCTGACATTTAGGACATTTCTTGGCGAAATGATATGAGTCTTTCTCCATTGTAGGCCAGTAGTATCCCATCCGTAGAAGGTTTTTAGCAAGAGTAGTACCACTTGAATGTGTGCCACAAATACCCTCATGAAGCTCGTGTAAAGCAAAATCAGAATCATTACGATCAAGGCAACGAAGAAGAGTACCATCTAGACCTCGACGATACAAAGTGTCAGTGGTAAGGGTGTAACGGGCAGCTTGTCGGATAAAGTTACATTTTTGGTTACGGGATTGGTCAATAGGTAAGATATTGTGCTTGAGGTAGTCGTATATTGGTCCATATAACGGAGAATCTGAACCAGTCAAGGCATAGATAACCTGGGATTCAGAGTGGTCATAGGCGGGGGAGAACAATTGCTCTACCAGGAACTCGTAATGACTCTGTTGTTCTGGAATTTGTAGTAGTGAAGCGATAGTAGCCATTGCATCGGCTGCTTTGTTGTTCAACCTTGGTATTTGCTCAAAGGTGATGTGTACAAAATACTATTTGAAGTCATCCACCATTCGTTTGTAGGGTAGTAGCTTGTCATCCTTTGTCTGATAATTGTTGTTGATTTGATGGACGACCAGTTGTGAGTTTCCATAGACTTTTAACTCTGTGATTTTCCATTCTACGGCCATTTTGATGCCTATGACCAGTGCCTCATATTCAACCACATTATTTGTGCATGGAAACATAAGCCTATATGATCTTGGTATAGTGTGTCCCTCAGGAGTGATGAATAGAATGCCAGCACCTAAACTGTGTTGTGTATAGGATCCGTCAAAGTATAGGGTCCATTGTTTGGTAGAAAGAGCAAGAACGTCCCTATCCAAAAATTCGATCTCCATGGTGTGTTTTCCTGGTAGTGGTGCTTCAGCCAACTAATCTACAATTGCTTGTCCCTTGATAGCTCGTCTTTCTATGTATTGGATGTCAAATTCACTGAGAATCATGACCCATTTAGCCAATCGGCCTGTAAGAGCTGCCTTGCTGAGTAGATATTTGAGAGGATCAATTTTTGCTACTAGCTTAATGGTATGTGCTAGCATATAATGTCGAAACTTCTGAGATGTGAAGACCAATGTTGGGCAAGCCTTTTCAATGAATGTATAGTTGAGTTCATAGCCATTCAATGTCCTACTGATATAATATATGGCGTGTTCCTTCCCTTGTTGATCTTCTTGTGCCAATAGTGCCCCTAGTGATATATCTGTTGTTGAGATATATAAGATAAGAGGCTTTCCTGTGACTGGTGGTACCAGAACTGGTGGATTCATCAGGTACTGTTTGATTTGGTAAAAAGATTCTGCACACTTGGCCTCCCATTTGAATGGTACATTTTTGTGTAGTAAATGGTTAAATGGTAGACTTTTATCGGCTAGCTGAGCGATGAATCGCCTGATTAATTGAAGTCATCCTTGTAGAGATCTAAGTTGACTGATATTCTTTGGTGGTGGCATGTCCATAATGGCTTGTACCTTTGCTGGATCCACTTCAATACCATTAGCTGAGACAATTTAGCTTAGTAACTTGCCTGATGTAACCCCAAAGACACATTTCTTAGGGTTGAGCTTGACTTGGAATTTCTCCAATCAATCGAAAATCTTTGTTAGGATGCCAAGATGTTCGGCTCTGGTGAAGGATTTAGCTATTAAATCATCCACATAGTCTTCCATAAATGTATGCATCATGTCATGGAATATTGTGGTCATTGCTCTTTGATAAGTGGCCCCTGCATTCTTCAAGCCAAAAGGCATAACATTCCAACAGTACGTTCCCCAAGGACAGGTGAACGCTATTTTATCTTGATCTTCAGGAGCTATTTTGATTTGATTATAGCCTAAGAAACCGTCCATTAGTGAGAGCATTGCATGGCCTACTGTGAGATCTACAATTATGTCAATACTGGGTAGAGGAAAGTTGTCGTTTGGACAAGCTTTGTTGACGTCCCTAAAGTCAGTGCAAATTCTGATACTACCATCTGGTTTTGATACTGGAACAATGTTGGAAATCCATTCTGCCTAGTCAATGGGACGGATGAATCTGACATCTAATAGTTTCTTCAGTTTAGTTTTGACCATGAGTGCCACCTGTGGATTCATCTTTCGTAGCTTTTGCTTGATTGGCTTAACTCCTGTAGAGATGGACAAGTGATGCATGATTAAGTGTGGATCTACTCCGGGCATATCAGCATATGACTAAGCAAAGTTGATTTGCTATCCTTTAAAGAAGATGATGAATGCTGATCTTTCTTTCTCTGTCAGAGATTCTGCAAGGTGTATGTTTCAGGTTGCTTATATGGTACCAATGTTGATTGATTGAGTGGGCTCAATTAAAATGGGTGATCGCTCATGAAAGTGTTTAGGAAGAGTGTCAAGTCTCCCATCATTAGGTGCCTTAAAAAGGTTTTCACCCTCAGATGCATCCTTTATTTTTACTTTTTTGTGATCTAGAGCTGCCATTGACTGGTTTTCAGCATCAAATCCTTTAGTTAGTTTATTTTTGCAACTGAGAGACTTGGCATTCCCTGATTTGTAGACATCATTATTTTGTTCACTGGTAGAGCTTGTTTCTGGATTTATGGTACATAGGTAATGGATAATGGATTCATCATCTAGGAAAATCGGTATATCATGGATTTCAGGTTCATCCCAGTCGATGAGGTCAGGAAAGACAAGCGGTAAGGAATCGTTGGGTGGATCAAGTTCGGCTACTATGAGTGTTAGGATGGAGTTTTCATTATGATGGGCCTTTGTTTTAAAGAAGTCCAGGATTTCATCGAGGTCCTCGATGGTATTATCTTCCACATAGACTTGTTCATAATGTTTCTGTTCGCTTTCCTTGGCATCATAGATATTTTGTGGTCCAAATTCAAGAGGTCTATCTTCTGCGTTATGTTCTTCTTGAGAAAGGGATATAGAATCAGTATCATTAGGGATATCTATAGTAGCATTGGAGCAGGTACCCCATTCATATTCATTGGAATCTATCTCATAGGCATCATCCCAGATTCTATCGGTGCTGCAAACGGGTATGTTGTATGGTGAAAACAAATCTTTGATAATGGATACCATTTTGATGGTTTTTGTTGATTCTGTATCAGATCCATCTTCTACTCTCTAGATTTGTTCATAGACTGTGCTTCCTCGGGGAGGAATAATGGTATCTGGAGATGACATGATTTTTTTTTGAGACATTGGTGTTTGAATATGAGCTACCGTTGCAGATAGGGCCTTCTTATGACTTAGAAGCTTTCCCTGATGTAACTTCTGATCTTGACGTTCTCGTGCCTTGCGGATGGTTTCTGCTGATTCAAAGAGTGCTTCCTGCCAAGATTCTTCTTTGTACTTCTTCTTCACCTTCCATTGAGGTTTTGTAGTTGTGTGTGGCGGCCTTTTCAATAGGAACGTGAGTTTAGAACCCAATCCCGCTTTGTTTCTACTAGGTTGTGAAGGAAGATCTATAGGTTCAGTGACTCCCTCTTTGCGTTTCCCAATAGGTCCTTTACCGCCATATCCCATTTGCTTCATGATTAAGTAGCCTTTTCCATACAGGTGTGTGGGTAGAACAATGTCCAGAGCAGCTGCTCTATGATCTTCTTCCTCATCTTTGTATAACCAGCTAAGAACGTCCTTGTCTTTTGTTTCATGTGCTAGAGTGCCCAATTGGATGAAGGTACCATCAAATTTAGTGATGGGCTGGGTGGCCAGATGTGTTGATGTAGTAGGAAAACCATGCAATCTAGGTGATGTTGGCAATTTGGCCAAACGTAATGGTTCCAAAGAGTATTCTCCCATGCCTTGGTCTTTGATTTGCATTTTCTGTTTGAAGTCTCCCCATAAGGAGTTGGATTTTGCTGTTTGTGGATCTGATGTTGAAGATCGCTGCTTTTCTCTATTATGAGGAACCAAACTATCTTGGGCTGCCCCCATTGTGTTGCAATGTTGAAATGGATTATGATTAGCTGATATGGAGATTTCTTGTCCATCATAAGGAAACTTGACACACTGGTGATACGTAGAAGGTACTTCTTGTATTTCATGTATCCAGGGTCATCCTAACAAGATATTGTAGGTTAGATCAATATCTAAGACTTGACATATAGTATCCTTTTGTACTGGTCCTACTTGAATAGGTAATATCACTGTTCCTTTAGAGGATCTTTCCTCATCATCATATGCTTTTATGGTAATCTTTTTGCAAGGATCAATAGATTCTTCTAAGAAGCCTAATGCACGGATAAGCTTTAAAGTACATATATTAAGTCCGGCTCCTCCATCTATTAAGACTCTTTTTAATCGGTGTTTACAAACAATGACTTCAATGTGGAGAGGAGTATTATGCGAATGACTCAAGGAAGTATTGTCATGCTCTGAGAAGGTGAGGTTATGAGGTCCTGTCATATGGGCGACCATGGCTTGAAATCTGTCTATATCCAGATTTTGAGGTACATTTGTTTCCAATAGCGCTTGCTCCAATATGTCTTTGTGCTTTGGTGATAGTTTCAATAATTCCAGGATAGATATCTGAGCTGGAGTCTTGCGTAGTTGGCTAACCAAGTCATATTGGATTTTTGGTGTGGTAGGTGTAGGTGTAGTATGTCCCTTCAAGACATATTTTTGAGTTCGGGTTGTTACATTGATAGATTCATGATCATGCCAATCTCGAATGGTGATGACATTGACTTGATGATCTTTAGCTGATATGTAGTTGATGGTGTTGTTGTAGATGTGATTAATACGAGCTCCGCATGTATCATCCGAAGTTGATGCTCCATCTTTGTTGTAATTTGGGAGAGGATTTTTGAAGGCTCCGTGATCACCATTTGTCTTGAGACCATCCATCATTAAGTCACCTCAATCAATCATGTCCTGTACTATGTGTTTCAATCTCATGCACTCGTTTGTTCTATGACCCTTGTTGCGATGGAAATCACAATAGTGTGAATCATTCCACCAAGGTGGTTTGATTGGGGGTTCATAGTTGCTGATTGGAGGCAAAGAAAGAATCTTGTTTGCCAAGAGTTCTCTGAATGTGGATTCTAATGATTGTCCCAGTGGTGTGAAGATACGCTTTTGGAAATTGTTCGTGTTGTTGCGTGAATTGTTGTTAGGTCCCGGATTCATGTTTTTGTTTTGAGTATCATTGGTGTTGTTTGCGTTGAGTTGTCCGTGATCATTGTTTGGTGCATATGTGTTAGCACTGGGAGTAGCATTTTTAGGATTTTTTGTATTTTGAGGATTTTCGGATAATGCAAGCACTGGTTGCTTAGATTTGGGATCATATGATTCATTGTTGCCTTCATTTTTGTTTCGAGTCCAAAATCAAGATTTGTCAAGGTTGGCGTTGTTCTGGTTATTGTAGTTTGATGAGTTTGTTCCTTCCTTGTAGAATTTGAGTGTTCCCTTTTTAACACATGCTTCTTCTACTTGAATGCCATTTTCAATCAATTTAGCGAAAGATGGTATGCATTGAAGTTTTAGTCTGTAACTCATTTCGCCATTCAAGTTATCAATGTTGATCTCCATTTTCTCCTTTTTGAGGAATATCTTGAGGATATCTGGATACCATGCGTCGCCAGCGTTGAAGAAATACCATGAATGTTTCATTATTCTTTTGTTTGGTGTTGCAAACATCTAGCATGGTTATGGCATGTTGGATGTTGTAGGAATAGTGGGTTATGAATTTGTTAACCAATTCATCAAATGACCTAACAGGTGGTGAAATTTTGGATAACCATTCCATGGTTTGCCCTCCCAAGCTTCTGGGGAATAACCTCATCAAATAGGTGTCATCATGAGCAAATTCAAGGCTTAGTGTGCAAAATTCTCGAACATGATCTGTATGATTATCAAATTTGATTCATCTCCCGATAATTTAATTTGATGAGTTGGAATGTGGCATCACTTAATTAAATTATCCACATTCCTCTATTTAATTAAGTAAATTACTCAATTTATTTAAATTAAATTCACTGTATCCATTTAATTAGTCAACATTTTTGACCCTATATGCAAGGGGCATCACTTTTCCCATCATATTTATCAAATTTGGGAACGTTTGAGTTTGGAGGAAAAGGCACCATATTCAATCTTCTGTCAAATAGGTAAGGATAGATTTCATTTAAAGAGTATCGCACTGTTGTCCCTTGTTGCATATCCTGTATTTGCCTTTGCAACATTTGCATTTGTTGAGTAAGGGCTGCCAAAGGTATATTGTCTTGTCGAGGGAAAAGTTCTTGCCTTGTATTGGTTCTCAGCTGAAAAGGTGTAGTAAATGGTATATTTTGTTTTGGTGTTTCTATCTTAGGTATATGCATTTCTGGTATGCGTTGTTCTGGAATGTGTTTCTCTGGAATATGTTGCTCAGGTATGTGAGTTTCTTCTTCTCTTTGTTGTTCTTGATATGCATATTGTCGAGATCCGGTTTGAAAAATGTTTGGGTCTAAATATTTGGGAAGTTTAACGCCTTTGCTTGTAAGCATGAGTAGATATTTTTCTTTGTCATTTTTCATGAGCTTTTCTACAAGTTTTTGGAAGGAAGGGTTTTCTTGACATTCCCGAAGAAGTGCTTTAGTAATTTCAGGTTCTTCTATGGGTGGAACTTCAAAAGGATTTGATAATCTTCGATTCATACTAGAATCAGCGTGTGCCTCGCTTTGTTTGTCTCTTTGAGAGCGAGTAATAGGCATTTTAGTAGAAACTTTCAGTGATGAAGGGGACAAAAGTCTCGTTGATATGTTGCTCAGGCGTTGGTGGTTCTGGCTGAGATGTGTTATATGTGATGCACTCGTCGGGCAAGAATGCTAGATTGATCTTTCCTCTGCGGTTTATGGTTTGATTAAAAGCAGACTTTTGATAGTATGCTCTTGTTTTCAAAGGTTCTTTGTCAAATTCACTAGATTTGTTTTGGATATAACGTTTGACGTGATGAAGGAATACCCGATGAGATTTGAACAGTTGACGATTGATGTATAAAAACTTATTTCTCTTGATGAATTTGGAAAAACTAGGTTGTTGTTTCTTCAACGTGATGTTACGATAGAGGTTCTTTCTTCTTAGAATAAGGGGATTAGTCATGCATGAGTGATCAATGGTTTTCTTTGATTGGTTTGGATTCAGTTGATTCTTGTTTTTGAAAATTTTAAATCTTACTCTATCAAAGTGAAGGTTTTTAGATGCCCCTTCATAACAAAGCGTGTCAAATGATATGGATAAAAGCCTCCCAATCTGGAAACTTGATTTGACAATTTGAAGATTTTAAACAAGTGTTTTGAGATAAAAATCCGTAGGATGGTAAAAGATTCTGTTGATACTAATGATGAGATTTCCGAATTATGATAGGAGAGACATCCTCTATTGCGCGATTCATTTAAGATTCTGACAATGTTCGTTTTTGTCACAAATTTTTCTTGAGAAATAGTTTTAATGGTTTGTTTGCCACTCTAGTTTGATAAAAAATGATGTTGATGAAAAATGCTTCTAAAAATGTGTTTGAAAATTTCAAAATTTTTCTCGGTTTTGCTCTCTGTTTTTCTATTTTTGATCACATGCTAGAACAGAGTCTACATGCACTACTGAAATTCCTTGATGCGCTAAAATAATAACCACACGCGCTAAAGTTTTTGGACTATTAAAATTCTTTTTCCAACTGTTGAAAAATCTATGCGCTATCCTGGGTCTGTGACGCGCTAACTGTTGAACTTTATGCGCTAATGTTCGGTCTCCACGCGCTAAGCTGTTGCTTCCATGCGCTAGACTATTTTTCTGATGCTCTAAAGGATTTTACACTGTTTTGCCTTTAAGATGAAACGCTACTGTTTTGAACCAACGCGCTAACTGGCGGTTTGGATGCGCTAACAAAAGTACTCCACGCACTAAGAAGTTGCTCTTATGCGCTAAACTGCCCTGATTTTTTTCTTTGGTTTGGCTTTTGTGAATTTTGAATTTTTGTTGGAAATTTTTTTAAGTTTTATGGATGATTTTTTGAAGTAATAAATGCAAACACGACACAAAAAGTACAACCATTTTGCCTAATCTAACAAAAAGTGTATGTTTAGTGAGAATGTGTTCAAATCCCCAATGTTTTAACAGGTTTTGATACAAGTAATACACTTCAGAAAGACTCTTTAGTCAAGGGTCATAAATAACATCATAGCCCACTAGTCTCGATACTCCGTCAGCTCAAACAACCATGTCACCCCCTAGAGGGCGCCCGTTTTTTTACCTTTTGCCAGAAATTAACTCAAAGTGAATTGCTTCACAGTTGAGTAGTTATCTTGAGAGATATATGGTGAGTAATCTTAGGGGCGGATTCTTCCCCACCCTTGCACTATGATGTTATAAATGTCTGGTTACTGACTCGGTTCAAAGCTTCTATTTCTATGGTTCGTAATCAGGCTTCCCATTCAGCCGTCAGTGATAAACTCCCTCAGGAGGGTTCCCAACCTTTAGAACAAAGGCTTTACGTATCTGGAGGATACTGGGGGAAGGCTAATCACTGTGCGCAACCGTTGAAAAGGACTTTCGTCACTTTCCACATTTGATTATAGTGGGTTGGAATTCTTGGCGTCAAAGCCGTTCCCCACTTAGGTCATTCCCTTCACACTGACCATAAATGACTTTAAGAGTTGATTTCAACTCCTCGGGAAGGCAGGCCTGCTAAAGGTTTTATTGTTTGAAGTAAAGAAAGCTGTAAGAGTGGTCTGGATTTTTGATCACCCAGTTAAGGGGAGAGCATATTCCTTCCACTTTCAAGACAAAGCAATCAAGTTAGTTTATTTTATAATTTTAATTCAGTGATTTGCTAAAATCTATGTGGAGATGTTGCTCCACGAAAACATGATGTTTATTTTATCCTTTCAAAGCAATGATTTTCAGATCTATGAAAAGAAATTTGGTCAGCAAAGTAAATTCGATGTTTTGGTCAGCAAAATGAAAATCGATTAAAAGAAAATGGCCCGCTCTACCTGCAAGAAAATTGTTAGAGTCCTGCAAGCAAACTAGAGAAAAAAAATGTTAGATGATTATGGGGGACTTCCACAAGTCTAAAATCTCAGTTCGGTTACAATTTTAAATTTTTGCTCTCTGTCTGTGATGCGCTACAGAAAGGACTGCACGCGCTACAAGAAAAGCTAGATGCGCTAAACTTATGTCTCTCTGCGCTACACTGTTTTTTGGATGCGCTACTTTGTGCATTAGACGCGCTGCTCTGTTTTTTTTTTTGCGTTGAGACTTGCAGGAAAAATATTGATTTGATGCGCTACAAGATGGTTTAGACACGTTGGATGATGGACAGGAAGCGCTAGCTGGTAAACTCGATGCGCTAGCTGACAGACCCGAAGCGCCAATATATTCTGCTGATATGCTACTCTATTTTTTTCGATCGGGCTGAGACCTACAGGGAAAGTTTAGTGAGGTTATGCACTAAAGAAAGGTCTTCATGCGCTAGAGTATGGACCCCATGCACTAAACAGTGAGTGGGATGCGCTAGACTGTTAACCAGATGCGCTAGGGAATGTTTCCCACATGCTGATTCCTGTTTCCCGTAGACCTACAAAAGTGATTAGTTTCAAAAACCGATTTGATATTTGGGGTCGGGCCCCACGGTGGGCACCAGAAATGTATGCGGGAAAAGTGGGCTGATAAAACTCAATATGTGAAAATATTGCTAAATAACTTGTCCACACACACACACAGGACTTCTTGGTGCAAGCTATGGAGTAATAACATATTACTCAGCTTCCCAAGGTGGGTCCCATGGTTCTTTATCTCACAATGTCCCTCAAACCAATGTTTTTGCTCTCAGATCACTGAGCAAAATGGTTTAGGGATGGCAAATGCAAGAATGAGGGATGTTTTGATAGATTTTAGAATGAAAGGTATGTTAAGCTATGTATAATTCTAGAAATGCAATAAACTAGATGATAAGATGACAAGGTTAGTATAAGTACTATCCTAACATGATATATTTAGTCTATGATTGAGCTAAAATGATAAAGAAATTATTCTAAACATGCATATTTAGTCTAATTCCTGATTTAAAAGAGGCTAAAATGATGAACATAAAATGATATAAGAAAGCTTGAATGTATTTGAGCATAAGTGTGATGCTACAAATTTGAAGGATGATTCAAAATGGAGGAATAAGAGCTCTATTTATAGCAAAAATAGGGCAATGGATGGTCAAGATTTAATGGTTTAATCAAGGGTTGAGTTTGAAAGTTGGGGATCCATGTTTGTAATTGGCACCAATGAAATGGTGACAAGTGTCAACATAGGGTTGGGTTGAGAGAAGGGGTTGGAGACATTGAATGCCTAAGAAGACCTCATGGTTATCTAGAGGCTAAGGGTCAAGTCTAAGTTAGGATTACCCACTGGATTAAGAGTTAATCCAAGGATAAACCTTTGTGCAAATGATTAAGAGATAATCATGGTCAAAGCATTAAAGGCCTGATGAGACCCTTGAGTTGGATGAAGGTTGAGTCAAAACAAATGTTTTAACCATGTAGGAGGGTTTGAGTTAACCATTAATGGTTATTGGAGACTTTGGGGGATTAAGTGGTTGAAAGTTGGAAGCCTTTAATGGTTATCAAAGACTTTGAGGAATTAAGTGGTTGAAGGTTGAAAGTCTTTAATGGTTATCAAAGACTTTGAGGTTTTGAAAAGTGACTTCCCTTTGCTTAGGGATGTGACAAAGTTTAGAGGAGGGGTTAGGTTAATTAGAAGTGATTAGAAGATTCTAGAAGGGATTAGAAAGGGGTTTGGGATTTTGCAAGTGGATGGAGGGATAATAGGATTTAATTGAAATAAAGTATTTTAATTCAATTTGGTTGCCATTTGGGGAAATTAAATAAATTAGATTTATTTAATTTAGGATAACTATTTAATTAAATTTTAATATAATTAAAAGTGGATAGGGGGGATTTAATTGAATAAAATGATTTATTCATTAAATGGATATAGTGAATTTAATTTAAATAAATTGAGTAATTTACTTAATTAAATAGAGGAATGTGGATAATTTAATTAAATTGGATTTAATTAAATAGAGAAATGAACATAAAATATTCATTTAGGAATGTGGTCATTTTTATACGTCTACACATAGTATAGTATTAACCTTACAAACAATAGCATATGTAGGATATCAAAATAATCTAAACAACATGATCTCATCATTGTCTAACTCAGTAATAGTTGCCCATTGAATAACTTATTCCTCCCCTTATTCATCACATTCTTTCTATGTCTTTTACCGACATCTTAATTCTCTTCAAAACATACTTCTTAAGATATGGCAACATCATACTAAATCAGAAAATCAATTTCTTGACATCAATGACAAAATAATATTGTGAAGACAGTAAACATCCTTAATCAATTATATCCATAATTATCAACAACCTTCTCAATATCCTAATTGAAATGCCAACAATCTCTTATTGTCTGTTATAATGCCAATAATCTCTTATTGTCTGTTATAATGCCAACACCCTGGCTCTTTAGAAATGGGCCCCAAATCTCATCCTTGATGAATCCTTCTTTGTTTCTGCACCAGTCTGGATGTACCTCCCGGGTCTTTTGTTGGAATGTTGGAATGAGGAAGTTTTCAAGGGCATTGTGAAATCCTTTGGAGAACTCTTATCGATTGACCCGATGACGGCGACTAAATCAAGGTTAGTCTTTGCTCACATCTGCGTAAATGTTAATCAAATGACAGATATGCCTCAATCCTTAGATATCATATTTAAACTAGGAAAATTGTCTCAAGCTATTGATTATGAATCTCTACTGTTTGCCTATTTCCACTGCAAAAAATCAAAGCATTGGGCAAAATCATGTCCACTCAAGAAATGCAAGGAAATCAAGGCTAATTGCAATACCAAGAACAAAAAGATCTGGCAAATGATAAATAAAAAAGGAGACTCATCAGCAATCGAGTGTAGCCAAAATAAGGATGCAATGGATCTTATGAATGAAGTCAAGAGGATTGTGAGTAGCAGTAATGATAAACAAGATTGTGTTTGCTCTCCAATGACCTACCAGAGAGATCTAAGGAAGCAGAGCAAGGAAATGAGTTGAACAATAAAAAAAACCCAGAGGACCAGGAGAATGGATCTGTTAGTCAAGAGAAGGAAGAAACCATTCCGAACTAGGAGGATGGATCAGTTAGTCAGGAGAAGGAAGAAACCATTCTAGCCTCTTCACTCTCTAAATTGACCGAGGAAAACTTTAATGAAGCTCAAGACCCTTCTGATACTGAGCCCTTACTGCTTTTAACTAATGGAAGCCCAAAGCCTCTCCTATGTAAAACCCCTTCTCAAAGTATGAATATACTGGATGGGAATCTTCGGATACCCGATTCAAGAGAAGGAAAATCGAACAAGGAGGAACTCAATGGAGGAATCTCAACTAGAAGCAAGATCAAGAAAAAGGCAAATGTTGGAAGTTAGAATAAAAAGCAGGGAAGGCCATCCCTAAAACATCAAAGGGAAGAGGAAAGCTGGAAGAACCGTGCTGATGGAAGACAGTGTTCCATTGAGTCAGCCCTATCCCCAGTTAAAGTATGAAGATAATATCCTGGAATATCAGAGGGCTGAACACCCCTCATAAGAAGGATGTGTTACGAAACATCATCAGAGATCATAAACTGGATGTGGTCCTTGTTCAGGAAACCAAGATGTCTAAAGAAAAAGTTGAAAAGATAAGAATTTTCAAGGAAAATGGAGTCATAGGATCTAACTCAGAGGGAGCTTCTGGAGGAACTGTGATTTTTTGGAACAAAAAAACTATAATAGGAAAGGAAATCATCTTTTCTTTTAATAGGAACTCAGTTCAACTTGAGCATATTAAGGACAACTTTGTTTGGGTGTTATCTAATGTCTACACTCCTAATACCAAATACAGGAGAGCTAAATATTGGAAAAGCCTTGCAGCTGACAGACTCCAGTTTGTTGATCAAAGCTAGATTATCATGGGAGACTTCAATACCTCTCTCAAAGATGAAGAGAAGATGGGAGGTATCCCTTTACAACTTGATGGGAAACAAGACCTTATGGACTTCATTAATGACCAAGCTCTCATTGATGTGGATCTTCAGGGTATCAACTACACCTGGACCAATAGAAGAACCAAAGTTGATATGATTCAAGTTAAGCTTGATAGATCTTTAATCTCTCTTGATTGGTTTTCTATGTATAGCTATTCCCTTGCTTCTGTTATCAAAATTGGGTTTGAGCATTACCCCATCTCCTTCACTGCCAATTCTTTTTCGGCCAAGAGAAACTTCCCTTTTAGATTTGAAAAAGCTTGGCTCTCCCATCCTTCTATGGAAGCTTGTATTGTTGAATGGTGGAACTCTGAAGTGGAGGGTAAGACTCTATTTAGAATTGCCAAAAATCTCAACATTCTAAAAGCTAAAATTAAAACCTGGAATAAAGAGATTTTTGGGGACATATTCAAGAGAAAAATTCAAGTCAAAGATGAAATAAAGGATGTTTAGGATAGAATCCAAGAGGTTGGGCTGACTGAAGATCTTAGGATGACTAAAAATAATCTTTTATCTAAATACCACACCATCATCTCTAATGAAGAGACTTTCTGGAGACAAACATCCAAAGCCTTGTTCCTGAAGGAAGGTGACAAAAACACCCACTTCTTTCACTTAAATTCTCTTAAGCATAGTGCAACCAACAAAATATCCAGACTATTCTACAATAAAGGTATCTTAACAGAGGATTGCGACATTAGGAAGGAAGCTCTCAAGCATTTCAGTACCCTGTTGGGTGAAGTGGATAACCTAGATTTCAGTAATCAAAACACCCTTTTACAAGCTATTCCTTCTATCCTGACAGAAGCTGATAACCACCTTTTATCTCGTATTCCCTCTAATCTAGAAATAAAAAAGGTGGTGTTCTCCTTTCAGGGCGATAAATCCCCTGGACTGGACAACTTCCCTATGTTTTTCTTCCAAAATTTCTGGCACATAGTGGAGGCTAACATGTGCAATGGTGTTAAAGAATTCTTTGGCTCCAGAAGACTTCTTAAGGAGCTGAATGCCACCTTCATAGTCCTTATCCCAAAGATCCCTGGAGCTGATTCTCTCAACAAGTTTAGACCTATTAGCTTGTGTAACTCTGTTTACAAGATTTTATCCAAGGTTCTGACTTCTAGGTTGTTGGAAATTCTTCCTAGGATTATCTCTGTCTAGCAGAATGGCTTTATCCCTGGAAGATAGATTTTGGATTCCATTATCTCCATTTGTGAAAATATCCACTCCCTGAAAGTGGCGAATAACCAGGGATTCTTCCTAAAGTTAGACATGGCTAAAGCTTTTGATAGAGTGAACTGGCAGTTTCTCCTTGGGATCATGAAAGCGTTTGGTTTTGGTCACAAAGTTATTCAGCTCTGCTCTCAACTTATGGAAACCTCCTCCTCTACTATTATTGTCAATGGTTCCCCGTCCAGTTTCTTCAAAAGCTCTAGAGGTCTCAGATAGGGGGACCCCATATCCCCTATTATGTTCACCATTCTTGTTGAATGCCTGGGCAGATTCATTCTAAAAAATGTGGAAGACGACAACCTTAAGGGTCTGAAACCTTCTTCTTCCAATGTTGTTTGTTCTCATGAACAATTTGTTGATGACTTTATTACTATGGGGGAAGCCACCATCATGGAAGCTAATAATATGAAGAATATTCTGAATGCTTATGAATCTACCTCTGGCCAAAAAATCAATTGGGATAAAAGTTCTCTGTTTTTTATCAATACCCCAGTCCAAAGGCAACTAAGGATTGGAAGGATTCTTGGCTGCAATATCTTTGAGTTTCCCTCTACTTATCTGGGGCTTCCTCTGTGTCTTAAGCCTGAGGACTCCTTCTGGAACAAGTTGATAGCCAAACTTAACCTGAAACTTGTTGGTTGGAAAGGGGCCATCCTTAGTCAAGTGGGCAAAATCACTCTGCTCAAAGCCACTCTCCAAAACCTTCCTATGTATGCTCTCAGCCTGTTCAAAATCCCCACAAAGTTTGTGGAAGCCATTGAAAGAATCCAAAAAAAATTCCTTTGGTTGGGAGTGGAAGTCAAATATAGAATTCCCTTTATTGCTTGGAATAAAATCTGTTCCCCTAAGGCCTTAGGTGGGCTGGGTTTAAGGAACATTGGTTCTATGAACAAAGCTTTATTAGCCAAACAAATTTGGAGAATCAAAGGGGAGGAAAGAGAATGGAACTCTATCTGGAAAAACAAATATCTCTATATGCAACCTTCTGAGGAAGAGTTCTTTGATAACTCTTTCATGTTGAAGGGTCCACTATATGGAATGTTGTGCAATCCGCTAAAAGCTGGGCTGCTGCTGGCAAAACTTGGAACCTTGGGGATGAGAGGAGAATAAGATTTTGGGAAGATAGATGGATCCTGGATAAACCTTTGGAGGAAATTCCAATCCTTAAAGATTGGAAAGACTGGTTCAAAAGTAGGTATGGGGAAAAGGTCAGAGATTACTGGATAAATGGGTATTGGATTAATTTTAGCCAGCAGTGTCCGGGGCTCAAGTTCCTTTAGATTGCTCTCTTTGCTAATATCCCTAGAGACAACAAAGTTGACATGTTGATATGGAGGGAAACCCAGGATAGGATTTATTCTGTTTCCTTTGCTATGGCTATTCATAATGACCCAGTGGAAGAAATTTCCATCTGGGCTAAAGTTTGGAACAAGAAGTTAGTTCCAAAGGTCAATATCTTCTTCTGGATTTTCATCCAAAATAAAGTATTAACCTTGGACAATCTTCATAAAAGAGGTATTATTTTTCCTAATAGGTGTTCTCTTTGCTGCAGGGAAGAAGAGACGGCTTGCCACATTCTCAGTCAATGCACTTTTAGTCAAGATATTTGGAAAATCATCCTAACGAGGTGGAACTTGAGTTGGGTTTTCCCAAACTCCCTTAGGGACTCTTGGCAACAATGGTATTGCCCTAATTCTAATCCTAAAATTATGGAAACTTGGAGACCTACTTTGCCGATTGTTATCTGGAAAGACTGCAACAACAGGATTTTTAGGGATAAAAGGGCTATTCCTGAAGTTGTTGCAGATAAAATCTTTAGGAGTATTTTTGAATGCCTCTATTGCACTGATTAGGGACTTGCCGCTAAAGATGATTTTAAAGATAGGTGGAACCTTTCTACCACTACTTCTAGCAAGGAGATTGGAAGAGAAGGTCTGGTCTAGTGCTTTCCTCCTCAAGGATGGATTAAGGCTAACTTTGATGGGGCTTCTAAAGGGAATCCGGGTAAAGCTGGATATGGGGGCATTGTCAAGAATTTGGTTGGAAGTTGTCTTAAGGCGGTGGCTGGACCTCTGGGGAATCAAACTAGCCATTTTTCTGAAGCCTCTGCCACCCTGAACACCTTAATTATAGAAAAAAATCTAAATTATGATAAATTATGGCTTGAGGGAGATTCACTTAATATCATTAAGTGTTTAAAGGGGGAATCAGAGCCTTCTTGGTCTATTGAAAATATCATCATGAAAGCTAGGGAGATCATTGCAAGTTTCAAAGAAATTATTATTCAACATGCTTTCAGAGAACAAAATAGTGTTGCGGATTGTTTAGCGAATACTAGGGTTAACTCTGACTCCCAAATGATTTTGCATGAGGAGGATCTCAATTTAAACATTAAAGAGTTCCTTAGAAAGGACCGTTATATGGGGAGAGAAGGACAATTTAATCATGACAAGTAAAAAGTATCATTTATGCCTTGCTGGAAAGGTCATCATTACTTGGCATTGCGGCAGATCTTCAACAACCTTTAATAATTTGATGCATGCTTTCTGGGTTACTCAGTTCAAAAACTTGAGCAACATCGGGAAAGAAGGTTTTAATTTGCAGAGAAACAGAGCAGATAGCCCATTTTCAAAGATGGGAGGAGACCTAATGCAGGAAGAACCAAATAATACATCGACTTGGAAAGTGATGCAAAAAGTCTGGGCAAAATTGGAGAAGGGCTCCCTCACCAGCTTCATGGAGAAGCTTGTGGACTATGACAAAGGTAGGGTTAACCTAGCTGTTTCTAAGATTTCTGAAAACTGGTCTAATGGCTCTTTTAAAATTTATGGAGTTAAGTTTAAGCTAGACGCTGGGCTCATATCCACTATGACCGGAATGCCCCACACTGGGCTTAATTTCTTTCGAGACCTTAAAGTCTCCAACAACGTGGTCAATTTGTTCCCACGGAAAGAGAAAGAGAGGGTTAAAATGGGCAAAGCCACTGGGGGCTACTACGAAGCTGCAAACATCAAGAAGCTATGGGGCTGTGTTGTAAATGCAATTATGGAATAGATCACAATTGAAGGCTGTTTCTCCAGGGCCCACACCTACCACTTCATGGTCTTAAACCATTTCAGACATGACAAAAAGGTATCCCTACCCTACTACCTTTTTCGGTCCCTTTCCAGGTCCCTCAATAAACACAGGTTTAACCCTTCTAGCCTGATTCTCCATTGCGGGCTTCTGTTGCTCATCTATGAGCATTGCAAAACCCTCGCCCTGCTGGAAAATAAGAGGATTTCCACCTCTCTGGATAAGAGAAAGATGGAAGAGGGAGAAACCAGCAAGGAAAGGTGTCCTCCAACAAAAAAAGGAAAAGTGTTCCTGGGTTGGAAACAAAGGAAATAGTTAAGGAAAGTAGTGGAATGGAGATGGATGACTCCAACGGTGAAGACAGCTAGAAAGACGAGGAGCTGGGTAATGAGGAAGAAAGTGGGGATGATGAGCCTGGTCATGAAAGCCCTATCCTCAGTAATGCCCTGGTAAGGAAAATAGCCATCTGATGGAAAAAGTGGATCTCAAGGATAATGAGGAAACCAAAGTAAATTCCAAGAAGGAAATGAACAAAGATTCTGAGAAGGACCCGACTAAGGACAGGGATAGCGAGGATAAGGAATGTGCTGGTAAAGGGCTTATCCTAGATAACCTCAAGAAACTCTCTGAGGTGAGAATGGATTACAATAGATGGACCTATGAGATCCTAAAAAACCTAGAAAAAAAGGGAATAAACTCAGATGAGAAGAGGGAGGATGAAAATAGAGAGTAGATTAAATGGAAGCAGGAAATGGAGCATAAGGTAAAATCACTGGAAGAGGGAAAAGAATCGATGAAAAATCTAATGGGCGTTATCCCAAGTATCCTCTCTGCCATCACTAAAAACCTGGAGGACATCAGCAAGGTCTTTGACCATACTTGCACTCCGAATCTAGTTGTGGATCTTGACCTGGATGATGAGACCATCCAGACTGGAAGCAGTGATGCTACTCAGGTGAGTGGTACTGCGAAGAGAACCAGGACCAGTGTCAAGAAAGCTATGGCTGCATATACTAAGGATCCCCCTAACCTTAAGGACAACATCAAGGAGTTGCATGAAATTAGCAACACCCTGGCAAAAGCCTTGGAAAAAATATGAATTCTGGAAGGCCTGCTGGTTTAATGGGGTGTTTTTGGGTTTTCTCTGGTTATCCATTGGTCTTTTGTGGTTTTGATCTTTTCTATTTCTCATCGCTTTTGCTATTTATGCTGTTTTAGTTCTATTTGTAAAGGGTTTCAGGGCCCCTTCAAAACCTGCTTTTTCATTAATCAAAAACATTCATGCATGCACATGATAGCACTGAGGAGGATAGAAAGGTTATAAGAGAATATCACTTCTATATTAGCAATGATCATACTCATTCCTCAGAGTTTGTGCAAGGATTCTTTACAGTCTTCTATGATAGTTTAAGGGAAAGCAATATAAGATACAACCAACACTTAATATGGTCAGACAATTGCACTGCACAATTCAAGAATGCAAGGATGTTCTAATAGTTTCCTAGGATGCATGTGACAAGTGGTGTACAATATTTTTGGAATTTCATTGAGGCAAGGCATGGAAAGGGAGAGCATGATGGTGCAGGAGCATGTGTGAAAAGAGCTCTTACTAGAGAGGAATTGAAGTATGAAGGTGGTGCAATGTTAATAGATGCAGAAATAATTATGCAATGGTGTAACTCTACGATGGGACCAGGTAATGCAGGTAAGTCTATGGTTTCTAGATAATTTTGGTTAATACATGAATCTAACATTGAAAACTATCTATATTGTTGTACACTTATCGGATCAAGTGACATGCATTCATTTAGAAGTTCAAATGCAACATCACTAGTTATTTATACTAGACAGATTGCATGCTTTTTCTCTTCGTGTATGCATTTTGTGTGGGATGATTGTGAATCAAAAGAATGGGTTGACCAATGGTCTTGTAGACCTTTGCAAACCCTAGATAAATATCAATTTCCTAGAGCACTACAAATGAACCAGATTGAAGAATCAGTGGATTTTGACCATGTATCAGACATAGTTGAACTAGGTAAAGGGTTGCAATTTGATACAATTTTAAGCTTAATTTATTAGTATTAACTTATATCCTTCTATTAAATGCAGGTCATGTATATGCAGTTATTGCGGATGAGAACAATGAAGAAGGAACGTATTACTTTTTGTGTCATTGTATTGAGGCCATAAAGAAATTGACATCTATAGTGGTTGATGAAGAGGGTATTGAGTACCCAATAGGATCCATTGTTGTGACAAGGACATGGCTTAGAATGTATCGTTATTATGTTGAGTTGCATTGAGACCTCTTAAACTCATTTATTTAGCATTCGTTGTATTTATTTGGCATTAACTTATCCTTCTATAAAATGCAGGTACCCTATCAAAAATTCTAATGCCTGGTTGTTTGAGGACTTTGAGACACATAGACATATTCTTCATTACTCAAACCTTCTTGTTGCAATAAATATTCATTTGATTAAATATCGTGGTAGACCTCTCAACAAGGATTTATGGAAAGTTCATGAATCTGACCATGAGGCAATAATTGAGACACTAAGGGTTAGAGATGATCTAGAAGGTTCACTTGATTGATTATGGGCCATCTAGAAGAATGATTCTACAATATGGTAGAATAATTTTGACAATTTTGTATATATCTTTTGCGAAACATTGTAACTTCGCTTTTTTGGATGTGCTCTACATGCATATGAGCTGTAATGTGCATATGTAGATGCCAAATTTTATATATAAAACATCAATGAGTTGTAATTTGCATATCTAGATGCTAAATTTTGTATAAAAAAACAACAATGAGTTGCAATGTGCATATCTAGATGCTAATTTTTGTATAAAAAAACAACAAGTTGTAATTTGCATATTTAGATGCAAAATTTTGTAAATATAAACATTAATGAGCTTTATCATTTATATTAGATTCCAAATTTTATATATGAAAGTGACCATTTGATTATAAATTTTTACTATTTGATTATAAATAACTGTGTTTGATTCTGACATATATTAAATAACTTGCAAATGGGTATCTGAATATGCAATTTTTTTCCAAGTGTTTTGGAAAATTTTTAAGTTATTGTTGAATTACCCAATTTTAAGGGCTAGTAGGAATAGTCTGAAATTGAGAGAGGCCCTTTTAGGCAATGAAAAAATGACCCCATAGGTTCAAACGGATCATCCATAAGTGACATGGTCTTCGAGTTATGTGATGTCAATGTTTCACCATTTTTTCCACTTTGAGCGCTCAAGGGAAAACGTCACTACGAGGTGGCTTCGAACGATCAAACATATTGGGGAGTGAGACAAGGGTACACCTAGCATAAAACTGACCACTTGGATGCACTTGTGTTGACGGTTCATTCCCACGATGAGCATAACGAAAGATGCACTATTTTGCCACCTCTCACTGACAGTTTTTGATGCGACAGAAAAAATATCACCACAAGAAAAAGGAATCGAGTTGTCCAAAATGGAGAGAGGCTTTTTTAGGAAATGACAACATGAGCCCATAGGTTTAAATGGATTGTCCATAAGTTCTATGGTCTTCGAGTTACGCGACGTCAAAGTTTGACCATTTTTTCCACTGAGCGCTCAAGGGAAAACATCGCTATGAGGTGGATCAGAATGATCAGATGTCTTGGGGAGTGAGACAAGGGAAAACCTAGTGTAAAACTGGCCACCCAAATGTGTTCATGCTGATGGTTCATTCCCACGATGAGCAGAATGAAAAATGCACTATTTTGCCACCTCTCACTGACAGTTTTTTACAGTTTTTGATGCGACAAAATAAATCTCACCACAAGAAAATAGAATTGAGTTGTCTGAAACTAAGAGAGGATTTTTTAGGAAGTGACAACATGACCCCACAGGTTCAAATAGATCATCCATAAGTTCCACGGTCTCTGAGTTATGTGACATCAAAGTTTGACCCTTTTTTCCATATTGAGCGCTCAAGGGAAAACATCGCTACGAGGTGGCTCAAAACGATCAGACGTCTTGGGGAGCGATTCAAGGGAATACCTAGAGTAAACTCGACCACCCAGATGCACTCACACTGACAGTTCACTCCCATGATGAGCATAATGAAAGATGCATTATTTTGCCACCTCTCACTGACGGTTTTTGACGATTTTTGATGCGACAAAAAAAATCTCAAAACAAGAAAATGGAATCAAGTTTTCCAAAACCTTACCTAAGCTGACTCATCCTTAGATAAATTTCAAATCTTCTTTGTTCACTCAAATCTTGTATTAATTAGTTCTTGAAATGATGAACTTCGCTCCATAAGCACGAGTTTATGAAATAATAACTTCATTCCAATCTCTTCATGCACGAAGGACTCAAAGAAAATTTACTCAGTCAAAATACACAATATTAGCATTACCGATGTCGGTACTTGGGTATACACAATATGAGAAATAGATAGTTTAAAAGTATATGCCATATGAGTTACAAGGTATGAACAAATTGGATCACATTTAAAGATATATACACAATGAACAAGTTTGATCACATTTCAGTAGCAAATAACTAAGTTTCAAGAATATCAAGTTTCATATATATCAATGAACAAATTAGATTGAATATCAAGTTTCATATATATCAAAATGAACAATAAGCGTGTACATATAAAAAAATGGCATAGATGCCAAATCAATAATAGTTACAAAAATGTGGCATGTGCCATGTCTGTCAAAGTCAATATATACATATACAAATGTTGAATATATAAAAAAATTGGTCCTTCAATGACCACACCTATAACTATATGTCTCTATCGATATCTATGACTGTGGCAGATCATCAAAATCAAGCCTCTTCAAAGTAGTACATGGCTCTATAGGTGGCTGCACAAGGACAATTCAAATGTCGAATAAGATATGTTTTCTTTATATAACATCAAAATAACTAAATACTGAACTCTAAATTGTTTGAAGTTGAAATGTTGATTACCTCATCTCTATCTTCTGCAATTGGGTGAGGCTGAGGATCTGTGGTATGTCCTGAAGGGGGCTGTAACTGGTAAAACAACATTAATGCATGTTAATAACAAATATATCAAATAATACATAATAACTAAAAAATGAATAGACTAAAAAATTAAAGCATACCAGAGCCTCAGATGGATGTGTTGTGGTCATAGGAGGCAAAGTCACAGATGAATCAGTTACAACCATTTCCTATATCCATGGTAAGTGATCTAAAAGGAGTTAACTAGAGGGTTTCAACTCTGTTGTGCACTTAGTGAAAAGGAGTTGATCTAAGACAAACATACCTTTTCCATTGGTCGTGTATGATCCCATAATATATGTGTAGGACTTCTACTGAAATGGAATGGTAGAATAATAGTAGGAATTTTGGAAGGGGCCTCTAATAGGTTAAATAAAATTATACAAGGTAATAACCCAAAGTTGTTGACAAACTAGATAAAACAAATATTTTTAACATATATAAAACAAATGCACACCGAAGCCTCATATAGTTCTCCTATAACCTTAGGAGGCCTAGTCAAATTGATGCAGCTATTACCATTTCCTGTATGAAAAATGATAACATATGGTATATATATAAAAGGATTTAGTTATTTCGAACAAGCAAGAATGCAATCCAAAGTGAATATGAAGATATCACCTCTTCCCTCTGCTGAACCTCATCAACATCAGGTGCATTCATTAATTCCATAAACCCCATATGTTTCTATGTATAGAACAAATAAATTAAGTGCATTTATCAATATCTACATATACATGTTTAATCATAATACATTTTAACAAATGAATTTAAATTCTATTGAATTACCTTCTATCATTTGGGTGTCTGAGAGGATATCTTTTTCTACCTCAGAGTGCTAGAGGATGGCTTTCTCACATGGGATGTCCTCGAGGTAGGTGGGGTAAACTAATAGAAAAAAATTAACACAAGGGAAAAGAGCATGTATTTAATATATCACTTAAGTCAAAAATATATAAATCTAAATGGTACCTCATAGCTATCTTGGCCAAAGTCAATGGCCGAAAGCATGATATCATCAAGTTGGGACATCTCAGCCACTAATAAGCCCTATTAAAACCAAGTAATGAAACATATAATTAACAAAAAATATTTTGAAACCAATGTATTATTATACTTTAACAAATTTATAAATCTTTACCTTTGGTGGCGAAACTACTCGTGACCGTGGAGTTGACTAAAAAGTATGTGGTGTACTCCCACCACCTGCTGCACCTTGCAATGCATTTTATTTATATATCACTTTAAATTGTTCCAAAAATAAAAATTCATTTCTTTTTATAATATTTAGTCACTTAATTGATAAAATGTCATAAAGAAAATTAAACACACCTGTGTTTGATAGAAAGGGTACAACATATTGATCAGTTCATCGGTAAGGGCCACATCCTCTATAGTGGAAGCAAGACATCTAATCCCACAACATGTACATGAATGAGATGTCGAACCATCCTCGTCTGCGTTAGTGTCTACACCAGAACATACACCCTGGTAGGTGGGGCACATATGCTGAATGGTCTGGCTCGTGCCAAATGATGCATGAGGTGACGCTGATGAAGGAGGTGCTGCTGATGAAGGAGGTGTTTCTGATGAATGAGGTACTGCAGGTGCTAGTACATCCCCTGCTCTAACCAATTGTGTGCCATGCTGAACAATGACATCAGTCAATGATGCAGCTGCCTGAAGAGTCTATAATTCCATAGACTCCTTCAAGGATATAGGGACAGTGACATGAACCATGGGTTTAGGAGCTATACGCCTCCTATGCTATGGCTCTACCACCCTATGGGCCCTAGGTCTATCCTATGCAGAGCCTCTCCCTCTACCTTGAAATTGCCGGATGTCAAAGTAATTCAACTTCTTACCGAGGATAAACTCATAATACAACTTTCTATAAAAATATAGAGGCACCTCCCAATTATTACAAGGTGGTTTGTCAAAGACCATATACCACCTATCCCAAAAAGATTCTTTCAACCTAGCATGAACACACCAATGCATAGGAAACTGAGTCGTATTTAGTTCTAGGTTGTTACTAGTAACAGGATCGGTGAAAAGAGCACATATGTCAACTTTACCTATGGCCTTTTTTTTCACTTGATCATATGACAACCCATTCGCATAAAATGCTCGACATCTATCCCTCCATGAACCCCATTTTGTAACCTCCCTAGATACCTCATTTGCACTATTAGCCATTGTTTCTAGTGTTGTGGCGAGGGTTGAGTGGTGCTCAAGCCTAGATGACCTCAACCTACTCACCAATATAGAAATTTGGGCAGTATTTTGTGTAAGGCAATTGATGAGATCATCTTGTGTGGCATCTACATGATTTAATGGAGGACATAGAGGGTTTTGGGGTGGTGGTGGTTGTTGAGGAGCGACATTTTGAGGATTTTGAGGGTTTTCTTGTTTCTCATGTGCAATGTTTATAAGGTTTTCTTGTGTTGCTTGTGCAAGAGGAGGTATTTGTTGTCTATTTCATTTTGGGGGATTTCTTGAAGAATTTGACATCAAATTAATAAAAACAAAACTTAAATCAATAAAAAAAACCCTACTTCAATTAAAATTCAAACAAAAATAATCAAACCAATCAAATCTTACCTATTCGACGGGGTGCCATTGTTGAAAATTTCTCTCAATATTGGGAAAATCCAAAATAATTGCAAACCCATGCGGGTTCTATAGTTTTCTGGATTTTCCTTGCTATTGTTCCATGGGTTTTGGCATTGAAAATGGCCAAAACCCGTGGCCTACACAAAAAATATGTTTCTCAAAACCCATACAGGTTTTGAGAAACTTTAATTTTTTTAATTAAAAAACCAAATGTTCCTCAAAACCCATACTTGGTGTTACCAAGCCTAGCACGTTTTTGAATTTTTAGGAACCCGCATGGGTTATGAAAAATTTGTTTTTTTTTGGTATGTGGCCACTTTTCTATTCACCATCTTGGTGCACTTATCCTTACTTCAATTGCTCATCGAAAGGACAATCTTAGGCTTGAAGGAACAAATTACATAGTATGGAAGCTTTAGTTGGAGACTCATATGAAGCAAGGAGATTTGGGAGATCACTGAGAAAGGCTATACCCCTTATGATCCAACATCTAGCAACCCTCCTCCGATGGACTTGGATAAGAACATTGAAAATGATTGTAGAGCGAGAGAAGCCCTTTTGAGTGCCCTTTCAGATCAGCAGGTAATGGGATTAATAGACAAATCATCTGCAAAAGCTATATAGGATAAGTTGGAGACTTTGAATGAAAGGTGACCCTACTATTAAAATTGCTAAACTTGATGGTTACTAGGTAAGGTATGAAAACCTGAGAATGGAGGAAGATGAAAGAATTACTGCTTTTATGGAAAGAGTTAATGAAATTGTCTTGGGAATTCAATGTTGTGGTGGATCTCTGAGCGAAGATGACATTGTTTCTAAAGTATGAAGAGCTTTTCCATATTCTTACAAGATGAAGGCTACTACAATTAATGAGCTGAGAATAATGTCTAACACTTTTGTTAATAGGGATACTTTGGTTGGAAATTTATTTGTTTTTGAGCTTGAAGAATTTGGTCCTCAAGGAGTTACAAAGACAGATTCTGCATTCAAAGCATCTACATCATCAACTGGTGAGAGTGATTGGAAACTATTATATGTGAAAGAACTGGAGGATATGAGGAAACAAGATGAAGAGATTGAAGAACTTGAAGCCCTATTTTCTAGAAGAGTACCTAAGAGTCCGACAAAAAATTTGGTCTTAAGGAAAATCACCTTTCAAATGTTTTGGATGTAATAAGATAGGTCATTTTGCATCTAGATGTCCTGAGAGGAATTCAATATTTGAGGAGAAAGCTAGAAGATCTTGTAAGCCTAACCATGAATATAATAACAAGCATAAGTATATGAGGAACAAAGACAAATCATGCTACTATGCTGAGGAGGAAGGTGTAACTGATGATTCTGATGATGAACCAACAAAAGACTCAACTAGTGGATGTGGCAATGGAAATAAATGGGTATTCTTGGCTATTAAGGAAGATGCTCTACAACCTATCATTCATAATAAAGAGAAGGCCCTTAATATTGAAGTTGAAGATAAGGATGAATTGGTAATAGATAGTGGACTTTCACATCATATGACTAGAGATAAAAGGATTTTTTTATCTTTGCAAGAATTTGATGGTGGTCTGGTTAGATTAGGAGATGACAGAGCATGCATGATCAGAGGAAAATGAACTATATCATTGGATGGTAAGCATAACACTAATAATGTTTTCTATGTTGAATGTTTAAGGCATAATCTTTTGAGTGTAGGATATTTGGGTGATAAGGGATTTCAATTATAGTTCAACGATGGAAAATGAAAAATCACCAACAGATCTAGATTGGAGATTGCAACCAGTACTTAGACTAGAGGTAACATCTTTCATTTGAACTCCAGTGAGAAGACACATTTGATTGCACATATTGATGAGAGTTGGCTATGGCATAAGAGATTGTGTCATGTGAATTTTGATTGCATTGTAAAGATCAGTTCAACTAAGGCAGTTAGAGATATACCTAAAATTGTGAAGCCTCATAATCCAGTATGTAAGGAATGTCAAATGGAAAAGCAAGTAAGAACTTCTTTTAAGAGTATTCAAGATAAATCTGATGATGTTCTTGATCTTATTCATAATAATTTATGTGGTACTACTTGAATAAGAAGTTTTTAGGGTGATAGATATTTCATGCTAATCATTGATGACTATTCTAGAATGATGTGGGTTACTTTTCTAAGGGAGAAATCTGAAGCCTTTGAAAAATTCAATAACTTTAAAGCTATGGTTGAGATAGAGATAGGATTAAAGATCAAGTTTTTAAGACCTGATTAGGGTGGTGAATTCACATTCGATGAATTCAATAGTTATTGTGAGAAACATGGGATAAGGAGATAGTTGTCTGCACCAGACACCTTAGCAGAATGGTGTTGTGGAAAGAAAGAACAAAACTATCCTGGATGTAGCTAGATCTATGATGATGGAAGCTAATTTTCTACATATCTATTGGAGAGAAATATTAGAGCATGGAAGTGTACACATTCAACAGAGTTCATATCAAAGGAGACATCAGTAATACACCTTATGAGTTATGGTTTGGTCATACACCTACCGTTAAGTATTTTAGAATCTTTGGTAGTAAATGCTATATCAAAAGAGATTATTCCATTGGAAAGTTTGATCCTAGATGTGATGAAGGAATATTTCTTAGTTATTCAAATGAAAGCAAAGCATATAGATGTTATAACAAAAGATTGCAAATAATTGTGAAAAGCACTTATGTCAAGGTGGATGAGCAGTACATAGGTCAAATCGAAACTTATGAGAGAGAAATGGAAGTGGAAATGATAATAACTGAACCGGTAACACATATACCAGAACAAAATGTTGAACCAGTTACTCCGACAGTATCAAAAAATTCAATAGTAACTGAAGATCAGAGTAGAGAAACATATATTAAGAAGACTCCTAGGTATGTAATCTTGAATCATTCAGAAAATCAGATCATTGGAGACAAGAGCAAAGGAGTGATGACAAGGAGAAGGTTGGTAGTTGATGAGGTATGTTTAATTTCTCAAATTGAACCTACATTAGTAGATGGAGCATGTAAGGATGAATGTTGGATGAAAGCTATGGAAGAGGAATCTGATTAGATAGAAAAGAACAACACATGGACTTTAGTTCCCCAGCCTAAAAAATAAGAATGCTATTGGAACTAAATGGGTTTTTAGGAATAAATTGAATGAAGATGGACAAGTTATGAGGAACAAGGCTAGATTGGTATGTAAAGGATATTCTCAGAAGGAAGGAATTGATTATGATGAAACTTTTGCTTCTGTAGCTAGGATTGAAGCTGTGAGATTATTTCTTGCTTATGCTACCCATAAGAAATACAAGGTTTATCAAATGGTTTAAGTGTGCATTTCTAAATGGATATCTTGATGAGGAAGTCTACATTGAGCAACCTAATGGATTTTCTCTTTCTGATGATAATAACACAGTTTGCAGATTAAGGAAAGATTTTTATGGATTGAAGCAAGCACCTAGAGCTTGGTATGCTAGATTGGACAAATATATTTTGAAGCTTGGTTTCACTAAAGGTAATGCTGACAGTAACTTATATTATAAGATCACTAATGATGACATATTTATTATTGAGGTCTTTGTGGATGATATCATTTTTGTAGGTGAGGAAAATTTATATATGGAATTCTCTAATAATATGAAGAATGAGTTTGAGATGTCTATGATTGGAGAAATGAGATTTTTCTTAGGTTTGTAGATTAATCAGGCTGATAAAGGTATTTTCATCTATCAAACTAAGTATGCTAGAGAGTTGTTGAAGAAATTTGGTATGGAAAATTCTAAACCAGTTGGTACTCCTATGGTTACTATTAATTCTATGAGGATCTGGTTAATACTAAGAGGGGGGTGAATTAGTATTAATACCAATTGAAACTTTAAACCAAAATCAAACTTATATCAGATCTGAAATCATTTAACAAATATCTCAACTTCTTTTATCAAAACTAACAACCTCTTTATCAGATTTGCTAACACATTAATCAAATCATTTACCACATCTATTAATTCTTTCACGACTTAAGAAATCATATAAATTTGATCATTTACCAACTCATATCCCCATCTATTAGATCAAAAAATTTCTCTAACAATTCTTATTTACCAACTCATATCCTCATCTATTAGATCAAACACTTTCTCTAACAACTCTTATCAGTATCGGTGTACTCAAAAATAGTGCATGAAATGTAACATAAACAAGAACATCACATGAAAAGCATTCCACACATGAATACCATAATTTTTGAGGTGGAAACCCAAATAGGGAAAAACCATGGTGGGAGTTGGAACCCACAAATATTTGTACTCTTTTGAAGTATTTTCTGTTAGGAGCTTACAATACACCCTGTTAGGAGCATACCCTGTTAGGTGTCACTCGGTTAAGGGATTTGCCTAGCAGCTTGGTTAGGACCTTGATGATCTATTAGGATCAACCTTGTGAGAGGATTTATCACTATTTTTGAGAGCTTCCCTATTAGGGGACTTAAATGTTTAAGGCCTGTTAGGACTTACCTGGTTAAGGGATTTAACTTGCTACAATTGTTAGGGAACAACATTGAAAAAGTTATCTGTTACTCGCACTTCTCAACTTGCTAAATCAGATCTAGTTATGCTCAACACACTGCAACTATCAAACATTTCACGTGGGTTGTGCCATGTTACCATCTTCATGTAGACTCACTGTTGATAATCACCATAACAAAAATCATTACCAGTCTGATGATTTCTTCACCTATCATTAAACCCTACTAAAACCTTAGTAAAACTTCATCATAAATTTGAAACAATCCTTCTGGTAGTCATTACAAGTTCCAGTTCTGATTAGATACTCCTTTCCATGTTACAAGATCACATTCTAAACTACAAATCACCAATCATCACCAATCACCCAATTCAACCAAAACATCTCTTCTTTACTGGTTAAAGTCCTATTTCACAAAGTTTTGTCCGTTGCCAGTAAACCCCATCTTCCGGTAAACCAAATCACTTAGATGACAAAATAAAACATCAGTAATCATCATTTGACATTAGTTTCCATCAACAAAAACATAAATAACTGATCAAGTCATCTAATCACAAAATCTCAATCTCTTCATCACAAATAGCCTTCTATCTCTACCTGTGCAGTCATCCATCTTCAACTGCATCATCTGCATCATCTCATTCTACATCAGTTATGCCAAATGCCAACAATTACAAATGAGAAATTGACAAAGAAAGATGTATCAACTCTGGTAAATCCTACAATGTATAAATCTATGATTAGAGGTCTGTTATATTTGACTCAGACTAGACCAGATATAATGAATGTTGCTTGTATTATATCAAGATATCAGAGTAATCCTAGAGAGAATCATGAGAGTGCACTGAAAAGCATTTTTCAAATATTTACAAGGAATAACTGAATATGGTTTGTGGTATCCTAAAGATGATGACTTTACATTATGTGCATATACAAACATAGATTGGGTTGGAGATATAGATGACCAAAAAAGCACATCCGATGGAGCTTTCTTTCTTGGAAAGAAACTTGTTTCATGGATCAACAAGAAACAATCATGTACTTCTTTATCTACTACTGAAGCTGAGTATTTTGCTATTGCTACTAGTTGTACACAAGTTGTATGGATGAAGAAAATGCTAAAGGATATAAGGGTAGACTGAAATGAATTGTAGTTATTCACTGTGATAACTTTTCTGCTATTGACATATCAAAGAATCCAATATTTAATTCTAAGACAAAACACATATCCATCAAGTATAACTTTCTGAAGGAAAAGGTGGAAGCAAATATATTCAGTTTGGTTTATGTGAACACTAAAGAGAATATTGCAGATATATTCAGTAAAACTTTGCCCAAAGAATTATTTGAGTATTTTAGAGATGGATTGGGGGTCTCTCCCCCTCGGGTTGAGACTTGAGTGATATTGATTGGAATAAGTCCGGTATGCATTATCATAACTAATATTCATTCCAGATTGATGAGTTGGTGCTACTACTCTGGGGGAGTAGTTAGTTGTGTGGTTCAAAGATTTAATAATTTTTCTTTGATGTCTATGTTAGATTTATGGCATTGATGTCAAAGGGGGAGAGATATACATGTGAAAAATAGAGCTTAATAGATATATCTGTCACATGGGGAGTTTGGTCTATGGTTTGGTTATTTGGTTAAGGACTTCATTGTTATATCATTTGTTGGATGTCTTCCATTGGGGGAGACTTATTTAGCACTTCTTGGCACTTAGATTTTTTTCACATCTAGTGTTGCCATCAATGCCAAAGGGGGAGATTGTTGGCATTTTTGAGGAATTGATTATGTGTTGCATTGATGTCAACACTAGCTTCTCTGGTTGTCTACCGGGTTCCAGTAGAGTGGTTGGACTTTGATGATGATGAGGAGATTTGTCTTTGGTATATTCTAATTGGTGGAATTGGTTTGGTTCGGTCATTCATGCTATTCAGATGCATGTCATATTTAGTTGGTTCAGGATTTGGTGATCCAGAAACTATCATATGTTCTAATAAGTCTTTTGGTTACCAGTAAGGGCTCTACCGACAGAGCTTTGTTGAAGATCTTTTGATGGATTCGATAAGTGGTGTTGGTGCGACTTATAGAAGGTTTTAGGATGTTGATAGTTATCGTGTTCATGTTCTAGTTGATTGGTGGTATTTCATTTGGCTTATGGCATCCTATTTTAGGTCTGGTCTTATTCTGCTAGGTAATGGGCCTGTTTATGTAACGTGTTGGTGGATGCTCCCAATGCATTATCAGTTGGATTTATTGTTTGGTTAATGTTGTTTCAGTATTAGGCCGACCTGGATTATTATTGGTTTGTGAGTTTATGTAATGGATTTATTGTATTATCTTTTAGGTGGCCGACCTAATTGTTTAGGTCCCGGGTTGGTATATATATGATGTAAGATCTCTTTGTAGATCATTGTATGGGTTGAGGTTATGGGATTATCTATGTGTGAATAAAGTTGTAATCATATGTAGAGGTTTTGGTATTGGGTAGGTGCAAGAGGTTTAAGACCTCTGGCATTGAGCTTACCTAAAATTGTACTAATGCATAGGAGATACTATTCTTGCAGTTCATTCTTATTTCCAGATTGTAGTCTAGATTTCTTTGGTAGTCAGTGAGTCTTCTTTTGTGATGAGCAGTGTGCTCTAGGTTGTTGGCCTTCCTGCATGTGCAGGCCCCTTATTGTAATCACATACTTACTATAGAAGTATCATTTGATTGTGGATAGGCTTCCCACTGTGGTTTTTCTCTTTACTGGGTTTTCCATGTACAAATCTTGGTGTTATGTGTTGTGGATGCATGGTATTTGGTTTATGATTTATGTTTGTGCTTAATTGATATATCTAGTATTTCAGTATTTGGTTTATGCATTTCAGTAAAAGGTTTTGTGTGCTTAAAGTTTGATAATTTGTTAACAATTGATTCACCCCCCCTCTCAGTTGTTTGTTGATTATCCCAACAATAAACATGAGAAACCAATCTCAAATGATGAACCCAAATCAAGTCTCATTCAATCAAATTCCAAATCCAACCTCATACAATCAATTTCCAAATCAAATCTCATTTAATCAGATTTCAAATCAAACCTTGTTCAATCAAGTCCCAAATTAAACTTCACCAGACCAACTCTCATATCAAACTCCATTAACCAATTTATCAAATCAAAACTTATTCAGTTCAACACAACCAGAGTTTGGTATAATTTAACAAGGGCCACTACCAAAGATTGAACCAATTTTTTTTCCAATGCAATCAAGTGTTCCTCAAGAAAGTACACAATCCCCAGTACCACAAGTAATTGTGTTGGAAAATGCACACTCCAATGAGAAATTGTAGGTGATTGAAGGTATTGTCATTGATGGAAACCTTACAATCCTATGACAACGACAAACACCGACATCGATAGCGGCAAAGATGATCATCGACACCCCAGCCGACAGGATTTTATTTATTATATTTTGTATTTAATTGTAAAATCTTTTTGTAAGCCGACAAGGTGAATTGTAATAAGACTCATATAAGTATGAGATCTTGTGGGATCATTTCTGTATGGAATGGAATAGGCAAATGCGAATATTAAGGCAAAATTTGGAATAAGGTTTATGGAAGTTGTATGAGCTTAAACCGGTATTGAACTTGGCATAGAAGATGTTGAACTGAAGCAGTACATAATATTGGATTTGCATAATCCATTTTTGTAAGTCAGTGAGACTTCCCTTTTTGTAATTAAGTAGTGAGCTTTAGGCAGTTGGCCTTCATGCATGTGCAGGCCCCTATTGTAAGTAATATTCATTTATTGGCTAGTGAGTGAATATTGTGGGTCACAAATCCCACTGAGGTTTTTCCCACCCCGGATTTCCTCGTTAAAAATATTGTGTTATGGTGTGCTTTCTATGTTGTGGTTATTGATCTTATTTATAGCATTATTTCTGGTTTACTGGTACACTATTTTGGAATGCAATTTGTTTAATAAGATTAGAAAATCTGTTAACCGGCAAGATACTGATTCACCTCCCCCTCTTAGTCTCTTTGGGAATCCTAACAATTAGTATCAAAGCCTAGTCCTCTATTTTCAAAATCCTAACAACTTGAGGAAGATTCTAACACCGGTACAGATGGAAAACCTGAGAAAGCAATTGGAAACAACTCTTGCAGATTATGATGCAGAAAAATTGAAAAATATGAAACTTGAAGATGATCTAAAGGGTGCATAGGAAATCATTCAAGGACTTCAAGAAAATCTCACTATTGCTAGGAACAAAAGAAGAGAACTTCATGAGAAGATACAGATGGATGATGATGAAAAAGAAACTCTTAATGATCTTGTAAGCAAGATGAAGCAAGAAAACATGACCTTGAGGAATGAGATGCAAGATATGACTATGAGGTTTTGTAAAGACATTGAAGACCGAAAGAAGAATGAAGATGACTTGAATAGGAGAATCAATGATGCTAGAAATGAAAATCTAAGACTTAGTCATGAAAATGATATGTTGAAGACAAATATGATTCACTTAGAACATGATAAAATTTAACTCATGAGACAGAAATATTTCTTAGAAAATGAGTTGGCTACTGCAAATCAACACAAGGAGAAATTCAAGAAAAGCTTAGAAGAACTTGATGACATGCTGAAAAATCAGAAACCTAATGGAGATACTAATGGTCTTGGCTTTGAAGTTGGTGAAAACTCCGGTATTGCAAACAATCATGATCACAATAAACCGGTAAGACAACCTAATGCCTACAAATTTAATGGGAAATGCTTTAACTATAACAAGTATGGTCATAGAGCAAATCAATGTAGATCTAGAAACTATCAGAACACCAATGCACCCAATGGCCAATGTTCTAAATGTAACAAAATTGGTCATAATTCAGAAAACTGCAGAATGAATGTAAGATGTTATGTTTGTGGAAGATTTGGACACTTACCTAATCAATGCAGAACACATACCAGCATAGGATATGGAAAATATATTTAGAAAAATAATGTGACTTGTTGTGCTTGTAACAAGATTGGACATATTGCAAAATTTTGTAGAAGTAAGGCATCACCAACAAATAACAAAGGACCCAGTTTGAAAGGTAAAGAGAAGGTTGAAGAAGTAAAGCAAGAATTTTCAAAACAATGGATTAGAAAGTCAGATCAAAATGTTAATGAAGACATTCCTTCACTGGTAGAACAATGTATCACTCCACCAGCAAGATATTCTTCATATAACTGAAAATAAATCCCTTGGGGTATGGCAACAAATTGAAAAATATGCTAGTTTACCCTCGGTTGATGGTGAGAAGTTGAATTACTTCTTTATCGGTAGATGTGTTAAGTTTCACTTAATCGGCAGGCATTTAATGTGGTAGTTGAAGGAAATGACATTATAAAGCAAGTTTTTTTCACTCTTTTTCATTCACCGAGCATTCAAATTTCCTTAGAGTGTGAAAAACTCGAGCGAAGGAATCCACAACGAGAAGTGAAGCAAATCATTCAAACATTCAAACCTAAAGGCAGATTAAGGTATTTATACAATGGCTTCCTCCTCTGCACCTGAATTCATTGCAAACCCTATAGTAATTGAAGTGATTAAACTCCCTAGCCCCGTATTTAAAATCATTCCTGAAGTAGAAAAGAAGGATGATACCCTAGGAGCATTTTCTAAAATACCCAAAAGAGTTTCTTATGCTGAGTATCCTCGAATTTACATACATTGTCATATTGAAGAACTAGGTGCTGATAAGATTATGAAGATGTATAGGATAGTAATATGTGATGAAAATGGTAATATAAAACCAGAACACAAGATAGTTGAAACCCTAGGTTTTGTGGAGATACTTAGCATTCCTAATTTTCCCAAAGAGGTTACAAGGATTGTATTAAGAAGAGTTTATGGGGAGTTCTTTTGGCTAGATTGCATTCATAAGATAACAAAAGAAGCAGTTAGGGTAGTGATAGGCTTACCTTCCACCGGTAGAAGGCTTGACAAGACTAAAAAGGTTCCAAACAACACTGTAATGACCCTAACCGGTGCAACCTATGACAAGAGATCCCTAAGAGTCAATGATGTAAAGGATATCAATGTAAGATTCATTAGCATGATTCTTGGATACAAAGATACACATGCCAACAGATTAAACTTTGTTTCTAGTTTATGTATCAAGAGTGCTTAAGATTTAGTAAATAGTAATGTAGAGATTGACATATGTGAATGGTTAAAAGATGAGCTAATAGACAATCTGAAGAAACTTAAGGGTGACAAGAAAGGCACATTCCGATTTGGTAACCTACTTGTATGTCTATTGTTGTATATCACCAAGGAAGCTCCTGGTATTGGTAGAAAGGATTTTGGATTTGACATATCGGTAGGAAAACAACTTTTGGATATTCTTAATAACATGGGATATGATAGGGAGAAGAACATAATTGAACACCTTCAGGCACTGAAGGCTAGAATGAAAAATAGGGAAAGACAATCTCAATCCATAGTTGATAAATATCAAAAAGAGATATGTTTGTTATAAAGAAGGATGAAATATGGATGGAGGTAGTGGTTCCAAGGACAGTTTGGGTTACAAAGATGGGTTATGAGGTAGATGAAAACATAATAGAAACTTATGCAAAATCCCTTCTAGAAGCCCCTAAAGAACCAACAGAAGAAGTATTTGGAAATGCAAAAACCATTGAAAGCAAAGTTCAATCACATAAATGAATAAAGAAAACAAAACAAACAATCAAAAAGCCAACCAGACAGGCAAAATAAATCAAGGAAGATATATTGAATAAAAGTGGTATTAAGGAAAGTGAATTAGAAGGACTACAACTGGAAACACATCTTTCACTGGTTGGCACCTCCTCTGATAGCAAAATACTGGTTGAACTCAAAAGGGTAGTAAGAAAAAGAAAATCTTCACCTATACCCACTCCTACACCCAAGGGAACAAGACAGAAACAACAGGCAGTAAGGCCTCTGACAAAGAAAATAACACCCAGGAAGAAAAAGGAAAAACTTAGACAACCTTTTGAATGAAATAACTGAAGATGGTAACTTGTCAAATGTCAGCAAGTTGTATAACATGTTTACTAATGAAGAAAAGGAAAGCATAGAAAATAGTGTTATTCTACACTTAGATATTTATAAGAAATTCTTGATAGAAGTTGTAGATGATCTACCTAGTGACTTGTACAAAAGGTTAGATGCAAAAAGGTTAGAAATTGTTGAACTGGGCAAGAAGATAAAGATAGAGAAATTACTTGTAGTTCACCTAGTAAGATCAGTATAAGAGATTGATGAGCTGATAAGTGAAGCAAATAGGACTATATTTTCCACCGGTCACCGACATGTAGCATTAATGGTTGGTAGAGTAAATGAGATCATTGAAGAGACAATAGACAAATGGGATATCTTCTTTGTAGAGAAGGAAAAGCAAGAAGAACTTAAATGACCAAAGACTTTCAAAGTCTATCAAAAGGAAAAGGATAAAGGTAAAGGCAAGGTAGGTGGTCCTTCGAGCATAAAAGTAACAGATAACTTGCCCCCACCTCCTTCTGATACTCCACCGGCACAAACTATTGTTACACCACCAATAGCAGATAATGTTGAGAGTATGAAAACTACACATGAGGATCCTAATCCTGATTTGGAGGTGTTGTATACCATGAATATTGACACACAAGATGTCAACATTGTGGTTGATAAGGAAACAACTAAGAAGAGAGATGTGGCAACTGAGCCATCGGCAAAAAGCATTGTAGTTGAGACAAATGTTGAGAATATAGTTGGAAATGTTGAGATTGGGATTGAAACACATACTAAACAATCAACTTATCCCCTAGATACTGGAAAGATAGATACCACTGATGTACACACTGAAAAACCTACTGAGCAACTGGCTATTGATAAATCTGTTGAGATATCGGTAGTAGACAGTTCAGAGGTACATACAAAAAAACTGGTAGTTAACACTAAGACACAATCAGAGAAACTGACAGTGGAAAGCACAGAGAAACTGACAGAGGTACATTCTGAGAAACATGAAGAGAAAAAGGTTCAAACAGAGACAGTGGTACCGACAACAACTAAGAAACCCAAACCTTTGCTAGTAGAAATACAGACTCAAACTGACCTACCGGAGGTCAACATAAGCAAAGAGGTTACTCACATCGACGGATTGCAGATCGTTAAGGCAGTTGGACAATCATCTGGTTCCTCCTTAACAAATCTCAGGTCGACAAATATAACAAAGGTATTACTGGATTCCATCAAGAAAATCACAGAGTGTAATGCACAGGCATATAAGGCAATTGATGACACCATACAAATTTTGAAACTTATTGCACCCAAGTGCAATGTGGAAAATAAAGATTCTTTGAGTCAACTAGACACATTGTCTAAGTACATCATCGACAATCTTTTGACAGTTGATCAGATTAATGAGGAGACATTCAGTGAGAAAATGAACAAGGAAAAGTAAAAATTCTTTGAAGAGACAATAAAGAAGTGCATGAAACACATTGACACATTATTACTAGCACTAAGCAAGACAATAACGAAATTTAAGGAGTTGTACAGAGACACCTGCAAGACTGATCTTCTGACAGTGGATATTGACAAGGAAATCAGCATAGTACAAAAAGAAATAAATGATATAGCTGACAATCTCATTGGTTCATCAGAACCCATATAAGTTATAGAACATGAGATAGTTGGATTTGAGGAGAAACTTGAGAAATTGGAGAAGAAAATGGAAAGTATAAAATACAAGGCTAAGGAACTCAAATGTAGACTAGGTCTAAAACTAGACATCCTCATCTCCTTGAGAAAAGTGATTTCAGAGGCTCTTGTTCCAGGACTTAAGACACCGGAAGAGAAAGTGCACATACTCACTGGTACCATCCAAAGGATAGAAGCAACATTGAAGGATAGTGAGAGGTTCACTAATAGCTTGAATTTTGCATTAGCGGATCTATATCAAATTGTAACCCACTGGTTATAGGGATCCTGACAAGAACTACACTCAATTGATATTAATTGATAGCCTTTGTCATTTATGCCAAAGGGGGAATAGTAGAATGAGAAAAATGATTGGCAGAAGAGATCATCTGCTTAGGGGGAGCACACAATTTTGGAGCACATAGTTTTGGCAAGATTTTTTGGACAACACATTTTTGGATACAATTTTGACTTTTTCTCATGAGTGTTGCCATCAATGCCAAAGAGGAAGATTGTTGGAAAATGCACAATCCAATGAGAAATTGTAGGTGATTAAATGTATTTTCATTGATGACAACCTTACAATCCTATGACACTGGCAGGCATCGACACAGGCACCGACAAAGATGATCACCGACACCCCAGTTGATAGGATTTTGTTTATTATATTTTGTATTTAATTGTAAAATCTTTTTATAAGCCAACAAGGTGAATTGTAATAAGACTCATATAAGTATGAGATCTTGTAGGATCATTTGTGTATGGAATGGAATAGGCAGATGTGAACATGTGAATATTAAGGCAGGTTTCAGAATAAGGTTTATGGAAGTTGTATGAGCTTAAACCGGTACTGAACCTGGCATAGAAGATGCTGAACTGAAGTAGTACATAATATTGGATTTGCATAATCCATTTTTGTAAGTCAGTGAGACTTCCCTTTTTGTAATTAAGCAGTGAGCTTTAGGTAGTTGGCCTTCTTACATGTGCAGGCCCCTATTATAAGTAATATTCATTTATTGGCCAGTGAGTAAATATTGTGGGTCACAAATCCCACCAAGGTTTTTCCCTCACCGAGTTTCCTCGTTAAAAATATTGTGGTATGGTGTGCTTTCTATGTTGTTGTTATTGGTCTTATTTACTACATTATTTTTGGTTTATCGGTACACTGTTTTGGAATGCAATTTGTTTAATAAGATTAAAAAATCTGTTAACCGACAAGATACTGATTCACCCCCCCCTCTTAGTATCTTTGGGAATCCTAACAAATTGTGCAAGCAAGTCAAACCCTACCAAGGCCACACAAAACTACACAATCAATTTTGCCTTCAGTCACATCACATGTCAGTAAATATCCTCCTATATCTTCAAACACGTCACCCTTCAGACATCAATTGAACATGATCAATGTGTCACCTATCATGCAACAAGGTCAATAAACATCACTCTACTTCCCAAGAAAGATCATGGCATCCCTTACATCCTTCCTAATGACTCCATTTAAAATTAAGAACAAAATACCCTTAAAATGGAGTCTAATGATCCCTTTCCAAGTCAAGATCAAAGTATTCCTTCACCTTCATATCCTAAACAAGATCCCATTATTCCTCTAGAACCGAATCAAGATCCCTCCATCCCTTCATCTCCGTTTCATAATCCTCCATATCCCTCATATGATTCCATCTCACTTGATAAACCTACCATTTCTCCTAGTTCCTCCTCATGATCCCAATGCCTCTACGCAAAATTTTCATGAACCCCTTACATATCAAATGGTTTACTCCACCTTCATTAGATCTAGTTTACTCCATGATCCTATAATTTCTTCCATACCATATCCTTTTGAAAAATGAACTTGTGTCTTGTTTTAAAAATAAAAAAAATACCGCTTTAGTAAAAATATTTGTCAAAGCTTGCATTATCAAGGCAAAGGATTAAGCCTACATGAACAAGGCATATTAGAACCCCTCTATATCAAATAAAATCTTGATGGTCATGGCCTTGGCCACATAGCTCACTCTCAAGATGATGTTAGAATCAGGGACCACTGAGAGGGGGGTTGAACCAATGATCTGTTAGAAATCAAATTCATAAACTTATTATTTATCCACCAGTTAGCAATATATAATAGTAAAGAACATAAGCAAGCAATAGATAAACCACATATCCACAACATGAGAATTTTTACATGGAAGCCCAAAAAGGGAAAAACAAAGGTGGGGGTGGAACCCACAATATTCATATACTATAGCCAAGAGTACATAAATATTACATAGATGGGGAATGCACTTGCATTCAGGCTCACTTCCTAGAGCTCACTACTCAATTACAATGACCCAAAAAGATACAACCTTTAGGGAAGTCTCACTAACTTACAATTTGATTACAATGAGAAAATACAATTAAAGAACTCTGAAATAACACTAAACAATGCAATAATGAGTTCTGATTAAGCAAGAATGAGTTTTGATTAAGAACAAGATCTCTAACTATACTTGCTCTACAACATGCTCTATTTCTGTCTCAGTCAGCTACCAGATCACCTGGGAATCAAATGCACATGTGAAACTGCACTAAATCGCACCAAAACAGATCATCACAATAGTAATACAGCAAAAAAAAATCACCAAATCAATCTTATATATCCACTTACATAAAAACTAATCTCCTCCAAGTCGGCTATAAAAAATGTAATGTGTAGCTTCAAGTCGGCTTCAATCTCTAACAAGACATAGCACCAGACCAAAACAATTTTCCAAAATGCTTCATCATTGTCAGCCTCATCATTGCAATCACCAAAAACCTTATCAGACCAAAACTCCACTTGAATAATCCTGATTTACCAGTTAACTCCTACTTCCGGATAAGAGGAATCATGACCATCGGATTGAATATCCAAGAAGAGTGACCATCAATGACAACCCTAAGCAGGAGTTAACCGATAAATCTCCCGCTTTGGCATTGATGGAAACACTTGTGAAAAATAGCTAAGTGTTGAAACCTGTGAAGCCTGTACACTGAATCAAGAATGAAATAATTCTAAGGCTCTCCCTTAGATCAATAACCCAAAAACCTATGGAAATCTGTACACTCTATTCACACTTTATATTTTTCACCCTATCTCTCCCCCTTTGATAGAAATGCCAAAGATGTGAAGAAAAATTCCCTATACATATATATACACCGGATGACTAGATCTATACATACTTAAGTACATCTGCATATGTAGACTTAAGAAATCCAAAATAGGTATTCCAACCTGCCCACAATTTCTCTAAAATTGAGACAAAACCATTTAAAACATAAGCATGGAATTTTATTGCATGCAACTCAGTTGGTGTCTCTAAGTCCATATTATAAATATAGTCCATATTATGGCACACCAAGGTGTCTAACCAAGGACCAATTAGGTTTCAGAGTTCATCCACCCTTCTTCGCATCTTGTCCTTGTCCTTATCGAGATTACTGATCTATCCCATAAGAGTCAAAATTTGACCTTCAACATTTCCGGTCAAGTTTACTATGGGATCATATGCCTAAGAAATTTGGGCCAACTGACTCTGCAATTATCTATATTCTTATCTATTTTAGTAGTCAAATTTGTCAAAATTAGATAGGACTTATAAATCTTACCACCTTCCATTAAAGCCTCATCAATTAAGACCAGTTCTTTGTCAAGATGGGCCTTATCACCATCAATCATTTGCAAAAATGTTTGTATTTTTGGATCTTTGAATTTCTCCAAAGCCTGTCAGGCTGAAGCTTTAGTCAAAGAATAAAATTGAGTAGATATATGATCTACCAAGTGCTGGATCATACTAGATGAACTAGTATAAGCATCAAGTTGTAATTCCAGTACTATTGTTCTAAAATTTTAACTAATTTCTCAATAAGCTTTTTTTCTTCTATCTCAAACAATACTAACTCCTTAATAGCTTGATCTTGAAGAGAAACAACAAAAACAATTCTCTCATTCAAAGACATTTGATCAAATAGATTGTCAAAACTGATGTTAAATTGAGGAAAGGTCCCTTGGCTTTGAATTTTGGAAGTGTTAATTTCCATAAGGATTGGAGTTTTTGATACTTTTCTTTTCCCTTTGTCTTGAATTTATTGCTTCTCCTCTGTTGGAAAATACACACTCCAATGAGAAATTGTAGGTGATTAAAGGTATTGCCATTGATGGTAACCTTACAATCATATGACATCGACATGCACCGACACTGGTAGACTCAACACCGACATATAGTTCACCGACACCAAAAAGAAAGATTACCGACACCATGGCTGACAAGAATTTTGTATAAATGTATTTTGTATTTAATTGTAAAAAATTTTGTAAGTTGACTTGGCGGATTGTAATATGACTCATATAAGTATGAGATCATTATAGATCATTTAGTGTAGAGAAAAAATAGGAAGGGTTAATGCAAACCTAATATGCGAATTGTAAGGCAGATATTGGATAAGGGTTTATGTATATTGCAGAGCTTAAACCGGTACTGAATCTAACATAGTAGATGCTGATCTGAAGCAGTACAAGACATTGGATTTGTATAATCCATTTTTGTAAGTCAGTGAGACTTATTTTGTAACTGAGCAGTGAGCTCTAGGCACTTGGCCTTCCTGCATGTGCAGGCCCCTATTGTAAACAATAATATTCCCTTATTGGCCAGTAAGCGAATATTGTGGGTCACAAATCCCATTGAGGTTTTTCCCACACCAGGTTTCCTCATTAAAATATTGTGTTATGGTGTGTCTTTCATGTTATGGTTGTCATTCTTATTTACTGCTTTAATTTTGGTTTATCGGTACATAGTTTTGAATTGCTTTTCATGTTATACTTTAAGAAAGTTCACTTACTGGTTAGATACTGATTCACCACCCCCTCTCCATATCTTTGGGAATCCTAACAATTGGTATCAGAGCTTGGTCCTCTATTTTCAAAAGCCTAAAAACTTGAGGAAGATCTTGACACCGGTAGAGATGAAAAACTTGAGAAAGCAATTGGAAACAACTCTTTCAGACTATGATGCAAAAAAAGTAAAGAATATCAAACTTGAAGATGATCTGAAGGCTGCACAGGATATTATTCAAGGACTTCAAGAAAATCTCACTATTGCAAGGAATAAGAGAAGAGAACTTTGTGAAAAAATGCAGAATAATGATGATGAAAAAGAAACTCTTAATGATCTGGTAAACAAGCTGAGATAAGAAAATAGTACAATGAGGAATGAGATGCAAGATATGACTATGAGATTTTGTAAAGAAACTAAAAATTGAAAGAAGAATGAAGAGGAATTGGTTAGAAGACTGAATGATGTTGGAAATGGAAACACAAGACTTAGTCATGAAAATGATATGTTGAAGACAGACTTGATGCATACACAAAATGACTCAAATGAACTCATGAGACATAAAGGAATCTTGGAGAGTGAACTGGCTGCTACAAATCAACACAAGGAGAAATTCAAGAAAAGTTTAGAAGAACTTGTTGACATGCTGAAAAATCAAAAACCTAATGGTGATACAAATGGCCTTGGCTTTGAAGTTGGTGAAAGTTCCGGTACTGCAAACAATCATGATCACAACAAACTGGCAAGACAACCTAATGCTTACAAATTTAATGGAAAATGCTTTAACTGTAACAAGTATGGTCATAGAGCAAATCCGTGTAGATCTAGAATTACCAGAACACTAATATACCCACTGGTCAATGTTCTAAATGCAACAAAGTTGGTCATAATTCAGAAAATTGCAAAATGAATGTAAGACGTTATGTTTGTGAAATATTTGGACATCTATCTAATTAATACAGAACACATACCGACATAGGATATGGGAAAGCTATTTAGAAAAACAATGTGACTTGTTATGCTTGTAACAAGATTAGACACATTGCAAAATTTTATAGAAGCAGGACATCACTGGCAAATAACAAAAGACCCAGCCTGAAAGGTAAAGAAAAAGTTGAAGAGGTAAAGCGAGAATTCTCAAAGCAATGGATCAGAAAGTCAGATCAAAATGTTGATGGGAATACTCCTCCACTGGTAGAATAGAGTATCACTCCACCGATAGGAGACTCTTCATCTAACTAAAGGAAAATCCTTTGGGGGTTTAACAACAAATTGAAAAATATGCTAATATACCCTCGGTTGATGGTGAAAAGTTGGATTACTTCTTTACCGGCAGATGGGTTAAGTTGTGACTTAACCGACAAGCATTAAATGTGGTTGTTAGAGAAAATAACATTATAAAGTAAGTGTTTTGGCTCCTTTTTCATTCACCGAACATTCAAATCTCCCAAGAGCGCAAAAATTCTGAGCAAGGGCATCCATAGTGAGAAGGAAGCAAATCATTCAAACACACATACCTAAAGGTGGATTAAGGTATTTATAACCATGTCATCCTCCTATGTTCCTGAATTCATTTCAAACCCTATTATTGTAGAAGAAGTTAAACGCCCTAGACCCTTGTTTAAGATCATTCCCGACACTGCAAAGAAAGATGATATGCTAGGGGCATTCTCTCATATTCCTAAAGGAGTAGTATATGCTAAAGACCCTAGAATGTACATACATTGTCACATAGAAGAACTAGGAGATGAAGAAATCAAGAATATGTATAAGATTGTTTTATGTGATGAATCTGGAAACATCAAACGAGAACATAAGATAGTGGAAACCCTATGTTTTACTGAAATCCTTAGTATCCTGGATTTTCCCAAGGATGTTATAAGGATTGTGCTAAGCAGAGTGCATGGCAAATTATTTTGGTTGGATTCAATTCATAAGACCATGAAAGAGGCAGTTAGGGCAGTGACGGGCTTACCCTCCACCGGTAGCAAGCCTGACAAAACTAAGAAGGTCTCTAATGACACTGTAAAGACCCTAACCGGTGCAACTTTCAACAAGAGATCACTTAGAGTCAATGATGTTAAAGATGTAAATGTCAAATTCATCAGCATGGTACTTGGGTACAAAGCCACTCATACAAATAGACTAAACTTAGTCTCTAGCTTGTGTATTAAAAGTGTTTATGACTTAGTGAACAACAATGCTAAGATTTACAACTGTGTATGGCTGAAAGATGAACTAATAGAAAACCTAAAGAAAATCAAAGGTGACAAGTCGGGAACCTTTAGATTTGGCAACCTACTTGTAAGCTTAATGTTGTATATCACCAAGGAAGTACCCGGTACTGGCAGAAAAGACTTTGGTTTTGATATACGAGTAGGAAAACAACTACTGAACCTACTGAACAACATGGGAGAAAACAAAGATAAGAACATCAATGAATATTTCCAAGAATTTAAGGCAAAGATGAAATGTAGAACAAGGCTATCCCAAGCAATTTTTGACACATACAAGGATGACATATACTTTGTGTTAAAGAAAGATGAAATCTGGATGGAAGCAGCTGTCCCAAGAACTATTTGGGTAACCGAAATGGGATATGAAGCTAATGAGAACATAATTGAGACATATGCAAAAGCTCTACTTGAGGCACCAAGAAAACTGAATGAGAAATTATTTGGCAATGCTGAAACAATTGAGAGTGGTATTCAATCATAGAAAAGAGTTAAGAAAACCGAACATATATTGAGGAAAGGTACAAGACAAGCTAAATCATTAAAGGAAGATGTATTGAAGCAAACTGGTATTAAGAAAAGTGAGTTGGAAGGACTTCAAATGAAAGCTCATCTTTCACCGGTTGCAACTTCTTCTGAAAGTGATATACCGACCAAATTCAAAAGGGTAGTAAGAAAAAGAAAACCCTCACCGGCACCCTCACCTACACCTAGAAGAACAAGACAAAAGGAACAAGCAGTTAGGCCTCTAGTTAAGAAGTTAACTCCAAAGAAGAAGAAGGTAAAACAAGATATTGATCCACTGGACAAACTTCTAAGTGAAATAACTAAGGATGGAAAGTTGAGAAATATTAGCAAGTTGTATAACACACTTTCCATTGATGATAAAGAAAGCATAGAGAATAGTGTAATCTTACACTTAGACATATACAAGAAATTTTTGATGGAGATTGTTGATGATATACCCATTGATTTATACAGAAGACTAGAAGCTAGAAGGGTAGCTATTGTTGAGCTAGACAAAAAGATAAAAATAGAAAAATTACTTGCAGTTCACCCAGTGAACTCCACTGAAGATATAGATCAATTAATTAGTGAGGCCAACTGGATAATATTTTCAACTGGTCATCGACATGTTGCACTTATGGCAGGAAGAGTGAATGAAATTTCAGAAGAGACCGCGGATCAATGGGATATAGTCTTTGTTGCGAAAGAGGAACAAGAAGAACTTATAAGACCTAAGACTGTTAGAGTCTATCAAAAGGACAAGGATAAGGGGAAAGGTAAGGTAGGTGGACCTCCAAACCTAAAAATAACTGATAACTTACCCCCACCTCTTTTTAATACTCCACTGATAGAAACTGCTGACAGACAACTGACAACAGAGAATATGGAGACTCCTCATGAGGATACAAATCCCAAGTCTGAAATATTGTACACTATGAACATAGACACCCAAGAGGTAAATATTGTGGTAGATAAGGAATCAACTGAAAAGACAGATGTGGCAACAAAGCCACTGACTGAAAATGTTGAAATTAATAACATTGGAATTGGGGAACAACAAAAAACTGAAGAATCAGATGATCCCCCAGACATTGGGAAGATAGAGACCACAGATGTGCATACTATTGCATCTACCGAGCCATCGACAACTACAGAAACTGAAAAACCAACTGAGTCACTGACAGTTGAGAGCATAGAGAAACCCTCTGAGGCATAGATAGAGAAATCAGAACAAAAGTAGTTAGAGTCATAGGTTCAAAAAGAGACAGTGCCCAAAGTGGAAATGCAAACTCAAAAAGATCCTCCTGAGAAAGAGGAAATCAAAGTTATTACTACAACTAGCAGCATGGAGATTGTGAAAATAGTTGGGGAGACATCTGGTACTTCAATGACTGAATTCTGGCCAACAAATGTGATAGAGGTACTCTTGGACTCAATTAAGAAAATAATAGAGTGTGATGCACAAGCTTACAAAGCTATAGATGACACATTACCAATTTTGAAAATGATAGCTCCAAAGTGTAACATAGATAATAAAGATCCTTTGAGCCAATTAGACACATTGTCTATATATATAACCGACAATCTAATTACACTGGACCAGATAAATAAAGACACATTCAAAGAGAAAATGAATAAGGAGAAAGAAAAATTCTTTGAGGAAATAGTAAAGAAGAATAAGGAACAAATGGAAACCTTATTACCGGCACTAGGAGAAACAATTTTGCATTTCAAGAAACTGTATAGAGATACCTGCAAAACTGATATTTTGACAGAGGACATAGATTCGGAGATCAGCAAAGCACAAGAAGAAATTAACAATATTGCTGACAATTTAATAGGAACATCAGATCCATTTTTGGAAATTGAAAAGAACATTGTAGATCTTGAGGAAAAAATTGAGAAGTTAGAAAAAGATAAAGAAAAGATAAAGGTTAAGGCAAAGGATTTAGAATGCAAACTAGGTCCTAAACTAGATTACCTCATTTCTTTAAGAAAAGAAATTTCTGAGGCTATGGTTCAAGGTCTTAAGACACCGGAAGAGAAAATGCACATACTCACCAGTACAGTTCAGAGAACACAAGCGACATTAAAGGGCAGTAAAAGGTTCAATGATAGTCAAAATTTTGCATTGGCAGACATCTATCAGATTGTAACCCACCGGTTACAAAGATCTAGGCAAGAACCACACTCCACAGACAGTGAATGACAACCTTTGTTATTGATGTCAAAGGGGGAGTAGTGGAGATGAAAAAAATGATCAGAAGAAAGATATCATCAGCTCAGGGGGAGCACACATTTTGATAACACAGTTTTGGTAAGAAAATTTTGGCAAATTCTTTTTGGACACTTTTTGGATTTTTCTCATGAGTGTTGCCATCAATGCCAAAGGGGGAGATTGTTGGAAAATGCACACTCCAATGAGAAATTATAGGTGATTGAAGGTATTGTCATTGATGGCAGCCTTACAATCATATGACATCGGCATCGACAGACTCAATACCGACATACAGTTCACCGACACCAAAAAGAAAGATTACCGACACCATGGCTGACAGGAATTTTGTATAAATGTATTTTGTATTTAATTGTAAAAAATTTTGTAGGCCAAATTGGTGGATTGTAATATGACTCATATAAGTATGAGATCATTATAGATCATTTAGTGTAGAGAAAAAATAGGAAGGATTAATGCAGACCTAATATGCAAATTGTAAGGCAGATATTGGATAAGGGTTTATGTATATTCCAGAGCTTAAACTGGTACTGAATCTAGCATAGTAGATGCTGATCTGAAGCAGTACAAGACATTGGATTTGTATAATCTAGTTTTGTAAGTCAGTGAGCTCTAGGCACTTGGCCTTCCTGCATGTGCAGGCCGCTATTGTAAACAGCAATATTCCCTTATTGGCTAGTAAGCGAATATTGTGGGGCACAAATCCTACGAAGGTTTTTCCCACACCGGGTTTCCTCATTAAAATATTGTGTTATGGTGTGTCTTTCATGTTGTGGTTGTTATTCTTATTTACTGCATTAATTCTGGTTTACCGGTACACAGTTTTGAATTCCTTTAATGTTATAATTTAAGAAAGTTCACTTACCAGTCAAATACTGATTCACCCCCCTCTCAGTATCTTTGGGAATTCTAACATCCTCTTCCTTTTTCTCTACCTCATCCTATCTGGTTTTGCCTTTATCCTCTATGGGTTCCTTCTATGCACCGGTGTCACCACTTGGTGCACCAATCTCTATCTCAACTAATTTATCATTTGCCTTATCAGGCTCAACCTCTGTCGAATCCAAAATTTGTTGCTCTGCAACATCCTATGTATCCTTCATCTTTTCTTCATTAGGTACCAGAGGGTTCTTTGCCTAAGTGGCCGGATCATGTGAATCAGATTCTACTAGTCGATTCTCAATGAGAAATTTCTTTCATATCTCAATAGTTTATTTTCTTATTTCCTCCACTCTTCCCACCATAAGGTTGTTAACTCTGTGTTTACTTCTAAATCCCTTTTTATTTTCTATAAAAATCAACCTATCTATCTCTTCAATAGTGATACTGGTGCACTGATTGACTAGTTTATTTTCTTTCATTTCTTTATCCATTTGACTTGCTAATTTTCTTCTAGCACCAAGAAGACTATACAGATCTTTTGGAAGATATTGTTCTAACTCAATTAAAGTTTTTCTAAATACATTTAGATGTAATACTACAACTTCCTCAATCTATCCTTTGTCATAATCATCTAAATTCTCATAATATGCATAAATATTCTTCAAGTTCCCATCCTTGATAATTTCATCAATTATTTCATGAGCAGATAAAGGAGGAATAATATGATACTTGGTTTGAGCGGTTTCCATCTTACTAAATTCAATTGCTTCATCCAAGTCAAATTTGACTCTCCATCCTCTTTAAGGTCTACTGGATGGAATAGGTTCAATTTTTTCTTTCTTCTCTTTCTGCCCCTTTTTCTCTTCACTAGATTGAGGCTTCCAGATTACCCTTGCTAATTATACTTTCTTGGTGGCCTTTTGGATCTCTGCATCTAACTCCATCTCATATTCCACCGAAGATAATGCTACATACTCTCTTTGTGGTTTCTGCTTCTTCCTTAGAACACCCTTGCCCTTCGCTGATAAGCTAGAGGGTTCAGTCTGAGTCAAAGGTGTCTTCATTGGAGTGGGAGAAGATCATGTCACCTTAGGTTTGGCTAGAGCTAGAGCAGTCTTAGGTTTCTTGGCTTTTTCTACAACATCTCTCGCAACCATGACTCTAGCTCTCGGGTGACCTTACTCCACATGGATTTCTTCAACCATCTTAGCAACTTTCCTTTTTCTCTCTAGTTCGGTGAACTTGGAGTGAAGTTCCATAGATTTCTCTTTTCATGTGCCAAACCTTTCTTCCTTTGAGTCTACTAGAGCATTCAACAAGTGTTGTGCATATGCATCAAGTGTTCTTGCATCCACCTCATAACCCATCGATGAAATCCACACTATCCGGGGTTCAACTACCTCCATAAGGCATTCATCCTTGTTTCCATAAAATAGATTGTCCCTGTTAATCTTATGAGGATCTGGTTAATATTGAGAGGGGGGGGTGATCAGTATTAATACCAATTGAAACTTTAAACCATAAACAAACTTATATAGGATCTGAAAACATATATCAAATATCTCAACTTCTTTTATCAGATTTGCTAACACATTAATTAGATCATTTACCACATCTATCAATTCTTTCACCACTTTAGCAACCATATAAATTTGATCATTGACCAACTCATTATCCTCATCTATTACGTCAAACACTTTCTCTAACAACTCTTATTAGTACCGGTAAACTTAGATAAACCTCTGATAAAACATCATAACTGGTATACTCAGAAATAGTGCATGAAATGTAACATAAACAAGAATATCACATGAAAAAAATTCCACACATGAACACCATAATTTTTTTGATGTGGAAACCCAAATAGGGAAAAACCATGGTGGGAGTTGGCACCCACAAATATTTGTACTCTTTTGAAATATGCCCTATTAGGAGCAAACCCTATTAGAAGTTACATGTTTAAAGGATTTGCCTAGTAGCTCGGTTAGGAGCTTGATGATCTATTAGGATCAAACTCATGAGAGGATTTAACACTCTTTTGATAGCTTCCTATTAGGGGAATTAAATGTTTAAGGCCTATTAGGACCTACCTAGTTAAGGGATTTATCCTTGTACAACTGTTAGGGAACAACAATGAAAAAGTGATTTGTTACTTGATTTTCTCAGCTTGCTCGATCAAATCCGGTTATGCTCAACACTCTACAACTCTCAAGAAGATCTCACACTTCTCTTGGATGGCTCAACACATTCTCTTAAGACCACCATCACAATAAACATCAACTGTGCCATCCTAAATATCCATCTCAACTAGGTTAGCTACTAAGCCCTAATTACATCATGAATTTACAATACAAATCACAAGAGATCATCTCAGATCAATATAAAGATCATTAAATGAAATTACAATGCAATATCAACTGTTGGTTGATCGTAACCCATCACAAAAATTTGATATGTACCAAAGTCAAAACCTCAAAATACTCCACTAAGTGTTTCACTATTTCCCAAGAAATTCTTCCTTGAATCATACCAAAACCGTAATCAAATCATTTCATGTATGTTGTGTCATGTTACCACCTTCATTTAGACTCACCGTCAATCACCATCATAACAAAAATCATTATTGATTTGATGATTCCTTCATTGGTCTTAAACCCTACTAAAACCTTAGCAAAACTTCATTATAAATTTGAAATACACCTTCCGAAAGTTATCACAAGTTCTGGTTCTGGTCAGATACTCCTTTCCATGATACAATCTTACATTCCAAACTATAAATCACCAATGACCGCCGATTGTCCAATTCAATCAAAACATCTTTGCTTTATCGATTGAAGTTCTATTTGATAGACTCTAGTTCTTTGTCAGTAAACCCTGTCTTTCGATAAACCAAATCACTTAGATGGCAAAAAAAAACATCAGTAATCATCATTTGACATCAATTTCCATGAATGCCAACACAAATAACTCATCAAGTCATCTAATCATAAAATATCAATCTCTTCATCACAAATAGACTTCTATCCTTTACCAGTGCAATTATCCATCTTCAACTGCATCACCTCATTCTGCATCAGTTATGCCAAATGCCAACAATCCCTTCATATTTACTGACAATATCCTTAGGGATTTTTACCCTCTTCTTCATCTTCTCTTAGAATGTTTTGAAAAATTCCCATAGAGCAACATTCTGATTGTCTTTGTTTCCAAGTCTGTCAAGACCTTGTTTGATCTATTGGGCCACAAGTCTGTCAAATGCCCAATACACTCTACTGGTTCTAGGAATCTCATTTGAAAATAAAAGTGCTAAACATATAACCAACAAACCAAACTTGAATACGTTCTTTTTGTCCTGCTTGATTTTCTTCAGATTAATCATCAGCTCCTCAAAAAGAACATTGCACAGATCATATTGTGCATCTTCCTTAACCATTTTATAGGCTGCATTAATGGTTGTCCCTGACACTAAATTCAGTCGGTTAGACTGATACACCTTGTACCCAATGATTGTTATAAAAAACTTCACATCATCATCTTTAATTGTGTTAATCTTCATTGGATCTTCCATCAAATTTTGCATTGATTAACTTGTTAACTGTAGGGTTTGTAACCTTTCGCAATCTTGGCTTCTTACTGATTTGATGCAAGCATGTCATTGCCCTAATTGTCATAGGTGTGATATTGTATGGTTTATCCAACTAGATAAAATCATGATGAATTCGGCTTAGCACATATATCACCCATTCCTTTTCATCAAATAATGCCAAATTCACGAATTGGGTGAAACCCTTTCTCTACAAATGCATAAATTTTGGCTTTGGTCTATCGATTTCATCCATAATGTTGTTGGTATATAAATCCAAGATGTCTTCTAAGTTATTTTCCTTGATTTCATAGTGGATATATGCTCGTACAACATCAACATGCAAAATTATGCATGGAACAAAAGAAAATGCACCAATAGGGTCATCCTCCATGGATTTGTGTGGATGCTTTTTAAGTACAGGACAAGTCATATCCTTAACTTTAACAACCAATGGTGTAGAAATAGAAGAAGAAGATGCCATTTCAAATATTCATAATTTAAATCTCAGATATGCACTCAAAAAATACCTTAACTTTCTGTCGAATGCCCTAACCTTCTTGCCAAATCACTTCTAGCTCTCAAATCGCCTAAAAATATTGATTGCCTTGTTCTGCAGCTCAAAAACACTATTAGAAAAATGAAAAATGATTCTTGTATTTTCTCTTTTAACTTCATAAACCCTAATTTCATTCTGAAATAAATGCACATTAGATATCCAACCGGATGCCCTATTTAGCTACTAGATGTCGAAATCAATCATCAGGATTTTAGATATCAACTAAAGTTCAATTCCTACCACCTGTAATCCATCAACTATAGATCTCATCAAGGGGTACTACAAGATTTATATGAATTTTCCTCCCCCTAAGGCTAAAAGCCCTAGTTACTGGATGAGGGTTCTACACTGGATTTAGGTAGAGATCCACCATCTGCCTTAGATTCATCTTTTCTCACCCATATCTTCTCTTGCTTTTGTCCAATATCTTCCATTTTAGATGCCATAGAGGACCAAGCTCTGATACCAATTGTTAGGATTCCCACAGATATTGAGAGGGGGGGGGGGGGTGAATCAGTATCTAACTGGTGTACAAAATTTCTTATCTTAAAACATGCAGAATATATTATAACAGTGTACCGGTATGCAAGAAATAATGCAACAAACAAAATTAAAAACATCCACATGAAAAGCACACCATGACACAAGGATTTAATGAGGAAACCCGATGTGGGAAAAACCTTGGTGGGATTTGTGACCCACAATATCCACTTACTGGCCAATAAGAGAATATTACTTACAATAGGGGCTTGCACATGCAAGAAGGCCAACTACCTAGAGCTCACTGCTCAAATGGGAAGTCTCACTTACTTACAATGTGGATTATACAAATCCAGTATCTTGTACTTCTTTACAATAGCATCTATAATTCTTGATTCAGTACCGGTTGTTGCTCTACTTCTTACATAAACCCTTTACCCTATATTTCGCATAATAGGTCTTCCTTAATATTTCACATACATCACTTTATTCACTTTCTTCCAAAATGTCTACAATGATCTCTTTTATATATAAGAGTCATTTTATAACATGCTAAGTCGGCTTACAAAGTTTTTACAATAATAAACAAAATATAATATAACAAAATCCTGTCGGCCTCTATGCCGGTATACTTCCTTTCTCTGTGCCGGTGCCAGTGTCCTGAGTGTCGGTGTAGAGTCTGATCGTTGATGCCGGTGCACTAACTTGCCGGTGTAATGCCTTGCCAGTGCCATAGGATTGTAAGGTTGCCATCAATGACAAAACCTTCAATCACATACAATGTCTCATTGGAGTGTGCATATGCCAACAATATCCCCCTTTGGCATTGATGGCAACACTCATGAGAAATTTCAAAAGTGTATCCAAAAATGTGAAGTCCAAAAATGTTACCAGAAATGTGTGTGCTCCCCTTGAGCATATGATTCCTGTGATGTTGAATTTTCTCATCCCACTACTCCCCCTTTGGCATCAATGACAAAGGTTGTCAAGATGTCAGTAGAGTTTGTAGTTTAAACCTTGTAATTGGGTAGTTACAATTTGAAATAGATCCGCCAAAATCAAGTTTATACTCTCCATAAAATTTTTACTATCTCTTATTGTTGTCTCTATTCTTTTAACTATATCGGTGAGATGCTGCAAATGCTCTGCCAGTGTTTTCTATCCCTGTATTAGTGCCTCATATATTTCCTTCCATAATGATGCTAAATAGTCCAATCTTGGACTTAGTTTTAATCTCAGATGCTTTGCGTTATTCACTATTCTCTCCTTTTCTCTTTCAAATTTAAGTAATTCTTCCTCAAAATTTATTATCTTCTGTTCAAAAACTGATAATGTATCAGGTGAGTTAACAAAATTATTTGCAATTTTATTGATTTCATCCTATACCTTGCTCATCTTCTTATCTATATCTATAGTTAAAAGGTTTGTCTTACAGGTGTCTTTGTATAGAGTTTTGTACTCTTTTAATAAATTACATAGTTTCGATAGAAGTTTGTCAAAATCTCTAGTACACTTCTTTATCTGCTCATCAAAGAATCTCCGTTTTTCAATTTCTACTTTGTCCTTCAATGTCTCTTCCTTTATTTTCTCAATGTTTTTTGTGATATATTTACACAAGGTATCAAGTTGCCCTAAAGAATCTTTATTGTCTATATTACAGTTAGGAGCAATTACCTTCAAAATTGGTATTGTGTCATCTATTGCCTTATAAGCTTGTGAGCTGTAGTCTTTTATCTTTTTAATTGAATCCAAGAGTACCTCAGTCACATTAGTTGATTTGTAGCCTGATGATGAACCTACATTCTAAGTACTGCTAGTGGAAGTAACCAAGCTTGTATTACCTCTGGTAGGTCTGTTTGTGTTTGCATTTCCTTAAGCAATGGTTTTTCTACTTTTCCAGTAGCCGGTGGCACTGTTTCCTGATGAACCTGTTCCTGTTCAGGAGCCTTTTGCTCTGTTTGTTTCTCTATTTGTTGCATTGTCTCAGTTTGAGTCTGAGTCTCTACCTTTTGCTCTTTGTCATCTGCCGGTTTCTCCTGTGTGTTATCAGTTTGCTCAGCTACCGAAGGCTCACTAGCCATTTTAGTCTTATCAGCTGTATCTTTGTCTACCACAATGTTGATCTTTTGAGTATCAACATCCACTGTGTATAAGACTTCAGGATTAGGATTGACATCCTCTACATCCATACTTTCAACTGTCGGTTGATCTTTTGTAGCTATTGTTTTTACTGGTGGAGTAATAAAAGGAGGTGGGGGTAAGTTGTCTTTAACCTTGATACTAGGTGGTCCACCAACGTTATCTTTACTCTTGTCTCTTTCTTTCTAATATACCTTTATAGGTTTGTGACTCATGTATTCTTCTTGTTTTTCTTTTTCCACTAGGAAAATGTCCCATGCATTTTCTGTCTCCTCAGTCACCTCATTAACTCTTCCAACCATTAAAGCAATGTGCCGGTGTGAAGTAGAAAATACTGACCGGTTGGCTTCAACAATTAGGTCATCAATTTCTTTGGGTGAATTCACTGGATATACAACAAGTAGCTTTTCTATCTTTATTTTCTTGTCAAGTTCTACTACTACTTGTCTTCTTGCTTCATCTTTTAAATAGTTCATCTAGTACTTCATTTACTACTTCCATCAAAAATTTCTTATACATATCCATATGCAATATAACACTATTTTATACTTGTTCTTTTTCATCAGCTGTCAAAGTGTCATATAGTTTCTCTATATTCTTTAGCTTCCCTTCCTCTGTAATTTCATTCAACAGTATGTCAAGAGGGGCCAAGTCCTTATTTATCCTCTTCTTCTTCTTGGGTGTTAGTTTCTTCTTCTTTGGTGTAGCCTTTCTTACTGGAGATCTCATTGCTTGTTGTTTTTGTCTTGTCCTCCTAGGCGAGGGTGTGGTTGCTGGTGAGGGATCTCTTTTTCTTACAACTCTTTTGAAAGTTGTAGGCATGTCACTCTTCGAAGAAGTGCCTATCAGTGATAGATGAGTCTCAGGTTGTGGAACTGCTAACTCATCCTCTGTTATACCGGTTTGCTTTAACACATCTTCTTTAATAGCCTTTGCCTGTCTGGAACCTCTTCTCACAACTGCCTCAACCTTTTTCACTCTTTTCTTAGATTGTATTTGTCTTTCAATAGTTTTTGCACTACCAAATACTTCTTCCTTAGGTTCTTTAGGGGCTTCCAGAAGTGTTTTAGCATATGTTTCAATTATATGATCATCTGTTTCATAGCCCATCTCTGTTACCCAAATAGTCCTAGGGATGATTGCTTCCATCCAGATCTCATCCTTCTTGATTACAAAGCATATTTCATCCTTATATTTGTCAGCAATCTTTTGTGATAATCTGATTCTTTTCCTCATTTTGGCCTTTAGTGCTTGAAAGAAATCATAGATATTGTTTTCCTTATCTTCTCCCATATTTTTGAATATTTTTGTTAGCTGTTTACCTACCGGTATATCATATCTGGGAACCTGTTTGGTTATATGTAGCATCAGACATACTAACAAATTTCCAAATTTAAAAGTTCCTTTCTTGTCCTTCTTAATCTTGCCTGAGTTGTCAATTAATTCATCCTTCAACCACTCACATACATCAATCTTTGCATTATCCATGACCATATCATAAGCACTCTTAATGCATAAACATGAAACTAAATTAAGTCTATTTGCATGAGTAGCTTTATATCCTAATACCATGCTGATAAATCTCACATTAATATTTGTTACGTCATTTACTCTTAAGGACCTTCTATCGGATGTGGCACCAGTTAACTGAGTAACTCGGTCATTGGAAACCTTCTTGGTTTTGTCTGGCCTTTTACTGGTGGTTGGTAACCCTGTGACAGTTTTCACAGCTTCCTTAGTGATTTTGTGAATTGCATCTAACCAGCAAAATTCACCATGTATCATGCTTAAGACTATCCTAATCACATCCTTGGGAAATTCAGGAATGCTAAGGATCTTTGTAAATCCTAGGGTTTCAATGATCTTGTGTTCATCTTTTACATTTCCGGATTCATCACATATGACAATTTTAAACATGGTTTTAATCTCTTCATCTCCTAGTTCCTCAATGTTACAATGAATGTAAATTCTAGGGTCTTCAACATAAACAACTCCCTTAGAAATTTGAGAAAAAGCACCTAAGGTATCATCTTTCTTTGCTACCTTGGGAACTAATTTAAATACGGGCCTACGTCTTTTAATAAATTCGACAACAGTAGGGGTTGCTATATATTCAATTGCAGAAGTGGATGCCATGATAAAATACCTTTTACTGCCTTTAGGATGGATGATTGCTTGAAGTGTTCTTGCCTCTTGCTCGAAATGCCTTAGCTCGGAATCTTCGCACTCTTCGTAGGTTTGAAATCTCGGTGAAATCAAATGGAGCCAAAACCTCAAATTTATAGTGTCTTTTCACCATCTACCACATTAAATGCATGTCGGTTAAGTATTCACTTAACATTGTCTGCCAGTAATAAGTAATTTCCAACTTCTCATCTCTAACCGAGGGAATAATAGCACATGTGTCATTAGATTGCCAAACCCTCAAGGAAACTTTCTTCAAGTAGATGAAGAACTTCTTGCTGGTGGAGCACTGCTCTGTCCTACCGGTGAAGCAACACTTTGTCCTACAAGTGAAGCATTGACTAGTTCTATCACTGGAGGAGTATTCCCAATATTTAGATCAGCTTTTCTAATCCATTGTTTTGAGAATTCTTGCTTAACCTCTTCAACATTTTCTTTACCTTTCAAGCTATTACTTTTGTTGTCTACTGGTGATCCTTTAATTCTATAGAATTTTGCAATATGCCCAGTCTTGTTACATGCATAACAAGTTACATTATTCTTCTGAATAGCTTTCCCATAACCTATGCCAGTTTGTTTTTTGCATTGATTGGATAAATGTTGAAATCTTCCACAAACATAACATTTCACATTAATTCTGCAATTTTCAGAGTTGTGACCAACTTTGTTGCATTTTGAACATTGACTGGTGGGTCTGTTGATATTCTGATAATTTATAGATCTACATTCATTTTCTCTATGACCATACTTATGTGAGGCCTCACCTCGACTCAGTTTGACATTTTAGTGATTTTTATTGAGACTATTATGGATACTTTATTTTGATGCATTTTGGAATTTAGAACTTATATGATTTTAGGATTTGGATAACATTGCTATATATTGATGATTTATTTATATGCTTTATGAGATAGAACACTACATGATTGTTAGATAAGATGAAATTGCGGTGATAAATGTCGTTATTGAATTTGCAGGACATTACTATGATAATAGAATTATGATGTATGCTTAAGTTTATGAGAATTGGGATGAATTGCTTATGTGAAATTTCTTGGATAAAAGATATATTTAATTTGTTCAGATGTAAATTGTATGCAAGTGGTGATGTGTATTATTATTCCTTTGAATTATATTATATGTGGATATTCGAAAGTACTAATGTGTAAATTGAGATGCGTAGGAAGTTATCCATGTGACCATGGAAATATTATGGAGAACCAAACCTAGACCTATGTATGTTCGTAAGCCAGGGTTTGTCTATTTGGAGAGACAACACCTCGTTTGTGTTGTATTTTATTCATAACAGTATATGCTGCATGTGTGTTAAGTATTATTTAGTTGATTTGTGTAAAATCCACAAGAGACGATTTCATGTATTAAATTGTAAAAGTGTTTTCTTTGTGTCACTTGACACTTGTGTGGATTTAAGTTTGAATTTTTATTTTTGTCTCTTGGTGGGAAAGTCTTCAACTATAGCTTTTTCAAATAATGTAATGTGATGTCATAAATACCATGGGTAAAGAATCTTTGGGGTGGTCAACATAGGTTTGACCCGAAAATAAACTTCAGAGGGGTTTAAAGTGGGTTAAATGAACACCTAGGGGTAGTTTAATAGGGTTTCCTAAAGCCCATAAGGTATAGCTAAGGGTTAGGGGTAATTTTAGGCAAGTTTCTACTCCTAAGTGACCTTTTAGACACCCTAAAATTTGACTTTTCTGAGTTGTGCGAAAATTGAAATTAGAAGATTGAGCTTAGTTGTAAACTTTCCTTTTCAAATGAGAGTTCCCTTTCCCATTTTGTCTTACCTTCCTCTTTAGTTTTTAGAAACTTGTGAGAACTCATAGAATGAGCTTCTTAAGCAAGAATTTGAAAATTTGAGGGTAATCACCCACTCTCCATTTTTGGAGACGATAAATTTTGAAAAGAATAGAATAGATTTGAATAGTAAAATTTGGCAAAGGGTAGAAGGAGAAGATCCATGGAATTGGGCAGCTCTTCCTCAAACTATACTATCCTACCTTTGGACAGATTAAGGTTGGTTACATTCTTTTTAAAATGACTTCTTTTTGCATGTGTTTGAAAGTATGTTGGTGTAAGAAATTTGTTCCCTGGTATGTTCTTTTTGGGGATTTCATTTGGTATTTGTATTATGTTTTGTATGTGTTTTTGGGAGTCTTCAAGACATCTAACTCTTGGGAGAGAGGAGGATCTTGTGGGTGGTAGTAGTGACAACCCTCGTGTGAGAGACTCTCATTATGAGAGCGATCACAAGGGATTTTTGTGTGACCGTTGTTGCATGGCCTGTTTGTGCAATGGGGGTCATAAGGAGGGATATAAGGCTAGAATGCCTTGGGGCGCATAAGGAATAAGGGGTTGAAATTCTTGATGTATTTGTTGTGCCATGAGGTGGCTACATGTTTTCCATACTTGCAGTTCTCCTCAAGGTATTGGTCCACTACCACCCTTAACAAGGTCATCACCAAAGTGTGGTGCAGTGTAGCCGGGATGGGAGTGTGTTTGAAATCTGTGTGTATTCTATCTTCTATGTGTTTGCATGTTTGTTTCCCATCTAGGGCTTGGTTCTCCAAGCTCGGGGGTGGCTACCAGTTAGCCTAGGCTGGGAGGTGAGCACTCCATGGTCATAGTTGTGATTTAATATGCAGGATTGTCGGGAGAAAAGAATAGGACAAGTGGAAGGTTGCAGGAGTAGAGTTGCAGAAATTTATTTGCAATTGTAATTATTAGTTTTAAAAGGAGAAATATACCCTCATTCGTTGAAATGAGAGGCTATTTGTAAATTAGACATAAAGACATGAGATTTAGTTATTGTTATTTAGATAAGGAAACATCTTGTAAATGTTGCAGAATACTTTTTTGGGTTGTAAAAAGCTAGATATATTCATCTTTCTATTTGAAAAGAAATATTTTTGAATTGCATGCAATATTCACTAAAATATAAAAATCATTTCTATTTAATTATGTGTTTTCCTTTTTATCTGCGATTTTGTCTTCATTTTAATTAAATATGAGTTGTAGTTGTTGATAGATTTTATTAAAAAAAAGAAAAGAATATAATATCTATTTAGTTGCTGTAATAATTGCAGAATCAATAATTTATTTATTGTAGGAAGAAATGAGTATTCCTAAATTAGTGTTTTTATTCCATTCTTAAGCATCTAAAATAAAATAAAGTAGGAAAGGCATAAATTAGATTTGCATGCATATTGTAGATTTAAAATAAATTATATATTTCTATTTTCTGTAAAAGCAATATAGTACAATAAAGTTCTGGAAATTATTCTTTCATTTATTTCAGAGAGTTAGTATCTAAATAGATATTTCATCTAGTTAATATAAAATTTTAACTTGTTTAGTTTGCCGTTTAAAATTTATTTAATTCAGTCCGTTACTGTATGTAGAAGATAAATTTAAGGTTAATATAGTTCAACTATGTTTTAGCAATAAAGTATTTTGGTTTTAAAAGCAAAAAAAAAAAAATATACCCTTGCTGTGAATGATCTAGGAAATTTACTAAACCAATTATATTTTTCTATCTAAAATCAGAATAATGGTCACCAAAATACATATAAGGTATTTATGTCTGCATGTATATTAAAAAAAAACTATGAATATATATATACACACACACACACACACACACACACACACACACACACACACACACACACACACATATGTATATATATATATATATATATATACATAAATATATAAATATATAACGAAATATATATATGTGTATATATATATATAAATATATATAATTATATTTTTTTAAATATAAAAAAAAAACATTTAACAAAAACTTTATTTGGTTTAAATAAAACAAAAGAAAAATAAATAAATATTTTTTTTGCAAAGGGAGGGCCGCGCAGGGCACGCAGTCCCTATGCGGGCCGCGACTAGCATAGAGGTCGCAGCCTTTGTGTGGGCTGCGAAACCCACAGGGCCTGTGGCTCCCTATGTGGGCTGTGCTCTATGACAATGGTCGCAGCCACTGTGCAGGCCGCGACACACACAGCGGCCAAGGCCGCTATGTGGGCCACGACCCCCATAGTGGGTCGTCTCACTGGCGGCATCTCCCACTTTCGGCTACCTCTCCCACAATTCGGCCACCTCCACCATTTCAGCAGCCCACTATTAATATCACCGCCGACCTGCATAAAAAACCCCTGCAACATAAAAATAAAATAAGATGAAACCCTAGCCCGGTTAGGGCTAGGGTAAATAAGAGAAAAATAAATATTAAAATAAACTAGGGGGGGTTATTTTATAGTAAAAGAATGTTAGGGTTTGCATGGTAATTAGGTTTAATGTTTTTTTTTAAAAAGGCAAATATATTTTTAGAAATATATTTATATATCAATATATAAATATATATATTTATATATCAATATATAAATATATATATTTATTTGCCAATGTAAAAGATTAAGACACATTTAGATTGATATAAATTATTAAGTTTTATAAACTATAATCGCCTTAATAAATATATGGGTTAGTAATGGGTTTGAAAGCCATAAGGATATTTTTAAGGGTGTGTTTAAAAATATATATATATATATATATATGTATATGTATATGTATATATATATGTATATATATATGTATATATATATATATATGTATATATATATATATGTATATATATATATACATATATATATATATATATATATATATATATATATATATATATTCAATAATATTTTTGAGATCTAAACATATAGAACCCTTTAGTAAATGGGATAGTTTTAATTTTGGTTATGCATATGCTCATTCCCAAGATAAAAAAGTTATCTCTATGCACCAAAACCACTTTGAAACTCATCACCTGCATCATGCATATGTGGCATAATCATCTCTGATCACCATTTGATCATAGGTCATCATAACCGATTCACCAAGCTCCATCAGTTATGGTTTAGCATATCAACAGGAAAGGATTACTGGTTGATCACTCTTCTTGAATAACAATACCGATTTCCTTCACTGCTCAACTACCGGTTGTAATACAATTCCATTACTGGTTATTATTGACATCAATGACAACACTCTAGTTCATCAATGTGATCTTCATGCAATGACAACAATCTCCCCCTTTGGCATTGATGGCAATACAAATATCAATACTCTTTGATTATGATGATTGAGAGTAATGCACATACAAAGGTATAGGAATCCTGGTTTACATTTTTCATGTACTCTCCTTCAACTGTGTCTCCATGTCTTTAGTTGGTAGCTGGACATGAATCAATTAGTTCTTATCCCCCTTTGACAATAATTCCAAAGTGAATACCAATATCAGTTGGGTAACCATTCAATGCTTCACCGATATACTACAAGCTGCTCCCCCAGTGGAGTAGCTCCACTCTACACCAATCCTGCTTCAAGATATTCAATAAGCTCCAAGATTGATGTCTTCTACATCTCCTTAATGGAACTAATGTAGGGGTACAACCCCCAACTTACCTCCAAGATACTCAAAAGTAGCCTTAGGTAAAGATTTAGTAAAGATATCTGCTAGCTGTTCCTTAGTAGATACATGCTCTAATGACACATCTTTACTTTGCACTTTCTCTCTCAAGAAATGACATTTCAGCTCAATATGTTTGGTTCTATCATGCAACACTGGGTTCTTTGAAATGTTTATTGCACTGGTGTTATCACAAAAAATCCTTATCGGTTCTGAAATTTTCAACTTAAAACCTTCCAGAATGTGTTTCATCCAGATTGCCTAGGTACAATTCATATATGCTACAACATATTCAGCTTCTGCAATTAACTGTGATATAAAACTTTGTTTCTTGCTGCTCCAAGATACAAGGCTTCCTCTAAGAAAGAATACTCCTCCAGTTGTACTCTTCCTGTCATCAACATTCCTGCCCAGTCTGCATCTATATAGACTTTCAAATCAAAGTTACCTGCATATGGATACCATAATCCATAATCAATTGTGCCTTTCAGATATCTAAAAATTCTTTTAGTTTCTACCATGTGTGTCTCCTTAGGACTTTTATGAAATTTGGTGACTAATCCAACTACATGAGCAATATCCGGTCTACTATGGACAACATAATGTGGTTTACCTATCATTGACCTATAGTCCTTTTTGTCCATTGATGCAGAATTGTCATCCTTGGACAATTTACATCCTGTAACCTTTGGTGTTCTAACTATTTTATAGTCTCCCATTCAAAATGTCTTGAATACCTCTTTCACTTATTTGGACTGTGTAGTAAAAATACCATTCTTCATCTGTTGAATTTGCAAACCTATAAATTTTTTTCTCTCCTACCAGAGACATCTCAAAATCACTTTTCATCTCATTAGCAAAGTCATAACACATGTCATCATTTCCTCCAAAAATGATATCATCCACAAATACCTCACTAACTAGTTTCTTATCTCCTTCAGTCTTGAGATATATATTGTTGTCTTCACTGGTTCTCTAAAATCCCATCTTCAACAAGTGAGAATGTAACTTGCTTCAAACCATATAGTTCCTTGTGTAGTTTGCACTCCATATCCTTTTCTTTAGTCAAAGCATAGCCATCTGGTTGTTCAATGTAGACTTCCTCTTCCAATATTCCATTTAGAAATGTTGACTTCACATCCATCTGATATACTTTGAATCCTCTGTATGATACAAATGCAAGTAGAGTTCTAAATCCTTCCAATCTTGCAATTGGTGCAATTGTCTGGCCATAGTCTTCACCTTCTTCTTGTGCATAACCTTTGCATACTAGTCTAGCTTTATTTTTGACTACTACTCCATCTTCATTCAGTTTATTCCTGAATACCGACTTTTTTCCTATAATATTCTTGTTCTCCGGTATAGGTACTAGTGACCAAGTATTGTTCTTCTTAATCTGGTCAATCTCTTCTTCCATAGCCTTTATCCAATGATCATCTCCAAAAGCTTCCTTTGTTGTTCTAGGCTCAATAGTGGAGATCTTACAAGAATTCTCTCTAATTCTTCTTTTGGTTAACACACCGACATCTTTATCTCCAATAAGCTAATCAGGATTATGACTGAGTCTAACATACCTTGGAATAACATGATCATGGTCTTCAGGTTCTTCTTCTTCTTCTTCTTCTTCTTCACTTTCTTTATCTTCTACAGAGTCTACATGTTCTGGTTGAACTGGTGCTATAGTATTCATTTCACCAACTTCTAGCTTCACCAGTTTTGGTTCCAAAATCAGAATGTAAGGTTCATATTCCTCCTTCTCCTTACTGATTTCTCTTGATTCTTCAGAAAACTCATCCACTCAGACATTAGCACTTTCAATTATATTCTTTGTCCGATTATTGTAAAATTTGTAGGCTTTTCTCTTGGTGGAGTAACCAAGAAATATGCCTTCATCACTCTTAGCATCAAACTTACCAGCATAGTCTCCTCTCTTGATAAAACATCTGCTACCAAAAATCTTAAAGTAACTGACATTAGGTGATCTACCATACTAGTATTCATAAGGATTTTTATCCTTACCTCTTTTAACCAATATCTGGTTCATTGTGTAGATAGCTGTGCTGACAGCTTCTCTCTAGAATGTCTTAGGTACACCTCCTTGTATTAGGATAGTCCTTTCAACTTCAACAACTAACTAGTTGTTCCTCTCTACAATACCATTCTGTTGTGGTGTCATAGGTGCAGAAAGCTGCCTCTTAATTCCATTGTCTTCACAATATCTAGTGAATTCCTCAGAAGTAAATTCACCACCTTGATCCATTCTTAGGCACTTTACCTTCTTACCACTTTATTTTTCAACTAAGGCTTTGAATGCCTTAAACTTGCTAAAAGATTATGTTTTGTCCTTCAAGAATGTGACCCACATCATTCTTGAGAAATCATCAGTAAAAATCATAAAATACTGATCACCTTGAATGCTTCTAGTCCTTATTGGTCCACAAAGGTTGGTATGAACCAAATATAGCAAATGTTCTACTGAGAAAGATTTGCTCTTAAAGGTTGAGGATGCCATCTTCCCTAACTGACATTCCTTACACATAACATTAACCAATTTGTCCAACTGACACAAACCTGTTACCGATTTGAACTTACTGACTTTCACAATGTTATCAAAATTTACATGACAGAATCTTTGATGCCAAAACCAACTATGTTCTACTTTTGCAATTAAACAATTGTTGACTTTAGAACTTAGGCGAAACAAGTTAAATTTTATTTTCTTTCCAGTTACAATTAGTTCACCTTTGCTTCCATCTATTTTGCACATCCCATTCTTGAATTCCAGTGGTTAACCTGTTGGCAATATGGAGGAATTGATTATGTGTTGCATTAATGTTTTGTCATTGATGTCAACACTAGCTGGTATGGTTGGTTACCGACAGATAGGTTTTGGTTACTGGTCGAAGATCTTTTGTTACTAGTAAGGGTTTAAGGTTTAACAGACAGAGCTTTCACTGAGAATCTTTGATAGAATGCATAAGTGGTGTTGGTGTAGCTTCTAGATGAAATTCAGGATGTAGAAGGTGATCCTTGATTGTGCCTCGACTGATTGGAGACATCACTTTGGTGTGGTGGACCTAGATTAGGTTCGGTACCTATCTAGATTATGGACCGATATCATGTTAATGTGTTCTCTACATGTTAGCGAGATGTTTTATGGATTGGATATTGTTGTTTTGGTCTTAAGCCGACATGGCATATCATTGTAATATGAATGTATGTAATGATCTTATCGTAATATCTTTTAGGTGGCCGACCTAATTGGTTTAGGCCTTAGGGTTTGTATAAATTGATGTAAGATCTCATTATAGATCATGGTATAGAATGGAAATGTAATGATCATGGTTGTGGAATGTAATATCATACATGAAGGAGATTTGGTCGATCATAGGTGATCGAATTGGGTTTAAGGAAGAGGTCAAAGGCATCCGGTATTGAGCTTAACCATGACTGTAATCAGGCATGGTAGATGCTATCTCTGGCAGTTCATTCTTTTGGATTATTGTCCAATTATCTTGAGGTGGTTATAACCTCTTTGTAGTTAGTGAGACTCTTTTGTAATGAACAGTACTCTCTACGCAGTGTGCCTTCTTGCATGTGCAGGCCCCTCATTGTATCACATACTTTCATACTCATCTTAGATGTCTTGGCGAGGATATTTGGGAGATCACTGCGAAAGGATATACACCTTATGATCTGGCATTTGGAAATCCTGCTCATGTAGACTTAGACAATAATATTGAAAATGATTGCAAAGCTAGAGAAGCCCTCTTGTGTGCACTTACTGATCAAGAAATCATGGGATTGACCAATAAATCATCGGCAAAGGTTATGTGGGATAAATTGCAAACTCTGAATGAAGGTGATCCTACTGTCAAAATTGCTAAACTTGATGGTTACTGGGTAAGGTATGAGAAATTGAAGATGGAAGATAATGAAAGAATTGCTACATTTATGGAAAGAGTAAATGAGATTGTTATGGGAATTCAATGTTGTGGAGGATCTCTAAGTGAAGATGAAATAGTTCCCAAGGTCTTGAGAGCCCTTCCACCAACTTACAAGATGAAGGCAACTATAATTAATGAATTGAGAACAATGGAAAACACTTCAGTTAATAGAGACATTTTGATTGGGAAATTATCTACTTTTGAGCTTGAAGAATTTGGACCTTCTGGAGCTGCAAAGTCTGAACCTGCTTTTCATGCATCATCATATACCAAAAAAAGTGATTGGAAAGCCTTATATGCAAAGGAAATAGAAGATATGAGGAAAGAGGATGAAGAATTTGAGCAACTTGAAGCCTTGTTTGCTAGAAGAGTACCTAAAGGACCGACATGAAGTAAGTATGGAGGAAAAACACCTTTTAAATATTTTGCATGTAATAAGATTGGTCATTTTGCATCTAGATGTCCTGAAAGGAATGCAAGATTTGAAGAAAGAGTTAAGAAATCATTTAAGCCTAATAAGAACATATATAGATTCAAGAAAAGTAAAAAATGCTACATAGTGGATGAGAAATGAGTAAGTGATGACTCTAAGAATGAACCGACAATAGACTTTGCTAGTAGATCCAACAATGGAAAGGAATGGGTGCTCTATGATTTAAAGGAAGATGAACCAGAATCATCTATCAAGAATGAAGAAAAGACCCTAGTAGAAAAAGTTGAAAACAAGGATGAATGGGTAATTGATAGTGGATGCTTGCATCATATGACTGGAGATAAAAGAAAATTTTTGTCCCTGCAAGAATACAATGGCGGTCAAGTCAGATTTGGAGATGACAAAGCATGCATGATAAAAGGTAGAGGTATTATTTCTCTAGATGGCAACCATAATACTGATAATGTCTATTATGTAGAAGGTTTAAAGCATAATCTTTTAAGTGTTGTTTAATTGGTGGACAAGGGTTTCCAACTTCATTTTAAAGATATAAAATGCAAAATCATTAATAAAACTGGTTTGGAGATTGCAACCGGTACTCAGACTGGAGGTAATATATTTCACTTGAACACTGGTAATAAGACATGTTTGATTTCTCATATTGATGAGAGTTGGTTATGGCATAAGAGGTTGTGTCATGTTAATTTTGATTGTATTGTTAAGATCAGTTCAACAAAGGCAGTTAGAGATATACCTAAGATTATGAATCCTCATAATCTGGTATGTAAGGAATGCCAATTGGGAAAGCAAGTTAGAACTTATTTTAAGAGCATACATGATAAATCTAATGATGTGCTTCATTTGATTTACACAGACTTATGTGGTCCAACAAGGACTAGAAGATTTCAAGGTGATAGGTATTTCATGCTAATAATTGATGATTATTCTAGAATGATGTGGGTGACTTTTCTAAGGGAGAAGTCTGAAGCCTTTGAGAAATTCAAGATCTTTAAAGAAAAGGTAGAAATCAAAACTGGATTGAAAATCAAATGTGTGAGATCAGATCAAGGTGGTGAGTGCACTTCTCATGAATTTAACAATTATTGTGAGACAAATGGAATTATGAGACAATCATCTACACCCCAGACTCCTTAGTAGAATGGACTAGTGAAAGGAATAATAGAACCATTTTGGATGCAGCAAGATCTATGATGATGGAAGCCAAATTGCCTCACATCTACCGGAGAGAAGCAGTGAGTACAACAATCTACACATTCAATAGAGTTCACATCAAAGGTGAAACCGGTAAGACCCCTTATGAATTATGGTTTGGACATACACCTACTGTTAAATATTTTAGAATTTTTGGTAGTAAATATTATATCAAAAGGGATGATTCAATTAGGAAGTTTGATCCTAGATGTGATAAATTGATATTTCTTGGATATTGAATTCAAAGAAAAGCATATAGATGTTATAACAAAAGATTGCAAAAAATTATGGAGAGAGCAAATGTGAAAGTGGATGAGCAATACATAAATCAATCTATATCATATGACAGGGAACCGATAGTGGAAATGATCATAACTGAACCAACAATGCCTCAACCGATACAAGACACTGAAACAGTTACACCGACACAATAAGAAAATTCAACTGTGACTGATGATCAGAACAGTCAACCTCAAGTTCAAAAGACACTAAGATATGTAAGGTTAAATCATTCTGAAGATCAAATCATTGGAGATAGAAACAAGGGAGTTATGACAAGAAGAAGACTGGAAAATGAAGAGGTATGTCTTATTTCTCAAATTGAACCAACATCTGTTATTGAAGCTTGTAAAGATAAACATTGGTTAAAGGCTATGGAAGATGAATTAGATCAGATAAAGAAGAATGAGACTTGGACTTTAGTTCCCCAACCTAAAAATAAGAATATTATTGGAACTAAATGAGGATGGTCAAGTTGTAAGAAACAAGGCTAGATTGGTTTGTAAAGGATATTCTTAAATGAAAGGAATTGATTATGGTGAGACATTCGCACCTGTAGCTAGAATTGAAGCTATTAGATTATTTCTTGCCTATGCAGCTTATAAGAACTATAAGGTCTATCAAATGGTGAACTTGAGGAAGAGGTATACATTGAACATCTTGATAGATTTTCATTGATAGATGATAAAGATATGGTTTGCGGATTAAGGAAGTCTTTATATGGATTGAAACAAGCTCCTAGAGCTTGGTATGCAAGGTTGGATAAATATCTTTTGAAGCTTGGTTTTACTAAAGGCAGTGCTGATAGTAATTTATATTCTAAGATCACTCATGATGATATTCTGATTATTGAAGTATTTGTTGATGATATCATTTTTGGAGGTGAAGATATATTGTGCATGGAATTTTCTAATAATATGAAGAATGAATTTGAAATGTCCATGATTGGTGAGATGAGATTTTTCTTAGGTTTTGTAGATTACTCAAAATGACAAAGGTGTCTTTATCTGTCAAACTAAGTATCTAAGGGAATTGTTGAAGAAGTTTGATATGGATAATTCCAAACCGGTAAGTACTCCTATGGTGACAAGTGAGAAATTATCTATCAAAGATACATCTGCATCGGTAAATCTGACAAGGTATAAGTCTATGACTGGTGGCTTGTTATATATAACTCAGACTAGACCAAATATTATGAATGCAGTAAGTATTGTTTCAAGATATCAAAGTAATCCTAAAGAAAATCATGAATGTGCAGTAAAGAGGATATTTCGGTATTTGAAAGGAACAATAGAATATGGCTTATGGTATTCTAGAGATGATAACTTCACTTTATGTGCATATACAGATTCAGATTGGGTAGGAGATACTGATGATAGGAAGAGCACTTCTGGTGGAGATTTTTTTCTTGGAAAGAAATTGGTTTCATGGATCAACAAAAAATAGTCATGCATTTATTTATCTACTCCAGAAGCTGAATATGTTGCAGCAGCAACTAATTGCACTCAAGTCTTGTGGATGAAGCAAATGTTGAAGGATATCAAGGTAAATTGTAGTGAACCGGTAGTTATCTATTGTAATAACTCTACAGCTATTGACATGTCTAAAAATATGGTATTTTACTCTAAGACTAAGCACATATCAATAAAATATAACTCCCTGAAGGACAAGGTGGAAGAAAAGGAAGTCAAATTGGTTTATGTGAACACTAAAGAGCACATTGCAGATATATTCACTAAACCGCTGTCTAAGGAATCATTTGAGTATTTGAGAGATAGGTTAGGGGTATCAACCCCTCTGATAGAAACTTAATTGATGGAGAAGACCATCAATGTGATATGCATCATCAAATTTATCCTTTTCTCTAGGTTGATGTAGTGGTGCTACTGCTCAGGGGGAGTAGTCAGCTTTGAGATTCAGAGGCTTATATTCTTGCTTTTATATTTTTTTCAGATTTCTGGCATTGATGTCAAAGGGGGAGAGATAGTAATGTGAAAAATAAATTTAGAACTTTACAAAGATATTATTCATAGGGGGAGAGTTATTGATATTTAGAGCTATATGTAGGAGATTGTTGGTTGTCTTCCACAGGGGGAGACTTGTTTGGGATTTCCTGGTACTTAGATGTTTTTCACATCTAGTGTTGCCATCAATGCCAAAGGGCGAGATTGTTGGCAATATGGAAGAATTGATTATGTGTTGCATTGATGTCAGCACTAGCTATTATGGTTGGTTACCAACAGATAGGTTTTGGTTACCGGTAGAAGATCTTGTGTTATTGGTAAGGGTTTAAGGTTTAACCGATAGAGCTTTCACTAAGAATCTTTGATAGAATGCATAAGTGGTATTGGTACAACTTCTAGATGGAATTCAGGATGCAGAAGCTGATCCTTGATCATGCCTTGACTAATTGGAGATATCACTTTGGCATGGTGGACCTAGATTAGGTCCGGTACCTATCTAGGTTTATGGACTGATATCATGTTAACGTGTTCTCTACACGCTGTCAGGATGTTTTATGGATTGGATATTGTTGTTTTGGTCTTATGCCGACATGGAATATCATTGTAATATGAATGTATGCAATGATCTTACTTTAATATCTTTTAGGTGGCTGACCTAATTGGTTTAGGCCTTAGGGTTTGTATAAATTGATGTAAGATCTTATTGTAGATCATGGTATGGAATGGAAATGTAATGATCATGGTCGTGGAATGTAATATCATATGCAAAGGATATTTGGTCGATCAGAGGTGATCAAATTGGGTTTAAGGAAGAGGTCAAAGGCCTCTGGTATTGAGCTTAATCGACACTATAATCAGGCATGGTAGATGCTATCTCTAGCAGTTCATTCTTCTGGATTGTTTTCCAATTATCTTGAGGTGGCTATAAATTCCCTGTAGTTAGTGAGAGTCTTTTGTAATGAGTAGTATGATCTCTATCAGTGTGCATTCCTACATGTTCAGGCCCCTCATTGTATCACATACTTTTTGCAGAAGTATCATCTGACTGTGGGTAGGCTTCCCACCATGGGTTTTCCCTTTATTGGGTTTACCATGTACAAATCATGGTGTTATGTGGTATGGTAGCATTTTGTTAATTCTCTGTTTCATTCTTAAGTTTTTGTTTCTTCTATTCCAGTATTCAATGTTTATGTGCTCCGATTAAAGGTTATAAAGTGGTTTGATTGATATAATTTGTTAACAACTAATTCACCTCCCCTCCCTCTCAGTTGTTCATCGGTTATCCTAACATAACCTCTGCCATTGAATTGAGCTACACTCAAAAGATTGTGTTTAAGTCCTTCAACCTAGTAGACATCATCTTCACTGCTCTTTCCATTCAAAGAGATGCTTCCCTTTCCTTTTACCATGCAGGGTGAGTCATTCCCAATCTAACAACACCTCCATCAAATTCCTTCAAAGTAAGAAACTTACTCCGGTCACCGGTCATGCGGTGTGAACAACCACTATCTATAATCCAATCATTAGAGCTATCCATGTGAGAGACTAAAGCCTTCTGATATGATGTATCTTCTTTAATGGAAACAAAGACAATGTCCTCATTTGAATTTTCTTCAAATTCCTCATCTTTAATTCCTCCATCCACAACAATGAGACAATCTCTTTTGCCTTTTCCTTTGTACTTCTTATACTTCTCACGTTTCTACTCATTATCTCCATTTGGACAGTTAGCAACAATATGTCTATTCCAGTTACATGCAAAACACTTCAAAGGTAATTTACCTTTGTACTTACTGGTACCTCTGGGTAATTGCTTAGCCAATAATTCTTCAAGCTCAATCAGACTGTCTTCATCATCAACTTCTTTGCTGGATCTAGACTCATGACCAGAACTAGCTTCTCTGCTTTTCCTTACCAGTGGGTTAGAAACTGAAGCTCTAAATCCAGACTCTGATTTCTAAATACTTCTATCATAACCATTTAATTCAAAAGCTGTCAATTTACCAATGATGGAATCAAGAGTTACCTTTAATTTATCAATAGACTTAAGTTCTTGAATGGCTACAACTCGAACAACGTAGACCGGTAGAAGGGTTCTCAACACCTTGCTAACCACTATGGTATCCTCCACTATACCACCAACACTTTTGATCTCACCAACTATCTCCTTGATCCTCTAACCATACTATTGAATGTTCTCTCCATCAGCCATCTGCATATCATCAAATTTACCTCCTAGACTCTCCTCTTTGGCAATCTTAACAATTCTCATCACTGTTGTAGATTGTTGGCATTATGTGAACCGGTATGTGGACATAATGACATTGTATGTTGTCATTGATGTTAATATGATGAAGAGGTGTGAACCGGCATATGTGAGAACTGGTATAACACTGTGAACTGACATTTGTGCCAAAGTGATGCAGTGTGCTTGTTCATGATGAACTTGCATATAATTATGGGAACTGGCATATGGAAGTATTGTATGACTACCAGTTGGTAGTCTCAACTTTAGGGATTCTGGTTGATGTGCTTCAAGCTTGTGTGGCCACTGGCTCAACCAATGATATTATGTGATGAGTTAGCATTGTAAAGAAGAATAGATCATGTTGCCATGCAAGCCTATGTGCATGAAGGATTTTTGCATGAGGGAGATTGTTCCTATCTACCTCGAGAATGTGTGAAGTCTATAAAATGGTGATAACATGTGATGGGTTATTAGCTGCCATAAAATCAGTAGAAATGGATGATGGAGAATGTCTTGAGTTTGGATCGAGATCTACTAAATTTAATGCAGTGTGCTCAACAGTCAAGATTGAACCATTTGAATTCCTTAACCTAACAGGTTTAGGGTTTAGGGTTTATGCTACCGACCTATCTATTTTCCTATAAGGTCAATGTTGTGTCTCTTTCTGAGGTTGTTGGCAAAAGTTGTGTGTGTGTATCCAAGAGAAGGGATACGTGATTCTTGCCAGACCAAAAGGAGAGAAGTGATACCTATAGAGTGTAAGTGCAGAAGGTGAAGAGGAGCTTAAGCAGATCTACATTGGCATTGAGTGCTGTTACCAGATTATTGTAATACCTGTTGATCTCTAACCACCTCAACAGTTGGAAAATCCCTTAACAGGGTAGCCTTAACTGGCTTGCTGAAAATCCTTTAACAGGGTAACTCAAAGCTACTGAGTTTGGAATCCTTTAGCTATTGAGTTCTTGAAATCCTCTAACAAGGTAACCTTTAACAGGGTTTAACCCTTAACCAGGTATTGTAGCCATCCCTTAACCAGGTGATCTCTAATAGGATCGGTTCCTAGCAGAACCTTTTGTAATTTCTCTAATCGGACAAGGCTCCTAATAGAGTGGACTTCTAAAGAGTTCAAAAATAGCTTGTGGGTATTCATCCCCACCGTGGTTTTTCCTAGTTGGGTTTCCACATGAAAAATATGTGTGTCATGTGTGATGCTTTTATCTTGTGATGCTTTGCTATTGTCTGTCAAGCATATGATGGTTCTGTGTTTTATGCATGTCAATAAAACATGTTGAACTAGCTGTTATTATGATCTGATGATAGATTACCTGTTTATGCATAAGGGTGAAATGGTAGTGTAGTCTCGAGTTGAGTGAAAAGATAAGTGAGTAACCGGTTAATGCTTGTCTCAAACATTCTTAGCTTTACCGGTTACACTCTATTTCAAACTGGTGTCACTATCTGCCAGTCATTTGAAGTGTCTACTGTCAAACCAGTTTTGGACTATATTTTTGTCTGTACTGATTCAAGCCCCCCTCTTAGTACTGGTTTGGTATTATTCGCTCATCATTAAGTTATCATAGATATCCTCAAGTTTTTTCCACACTTCAAAAGGAGTTTCCAATCCATGGACATCAACATACTCTAAATTAGATAAGGAACTGATAATGGCCTCCAATGATTGATTATTCTCCTATTGCTCCTTCTTTTGATCATCTGACAAAATCCCACTAGGCAAGTTATTTTTAGTAACAACATGTTCCCAATATTGGCTTCCTAGACTCTTGATATAGATCTTCATCCTATAACTCTAGATTCTGTAGTTTTCCCTATTGAGCTTTGGACCTTCTTTCTTCATCATGTTCTCCTAGATCTTTACCTCAAGATGTTAAGCTTTAAATACAAGAGGACTTAAAATGCTCTTATACGAATTGATGATATGATGAATCGATAAGGATTTGATCAACTACTAAGAGAGGGGTGTCACCAAACTTAATCCCAACTCATAAACCATTCATTGAACTAATAGGTTTAGACTCTGTAAAAAAAACTATTACTACACTATTAAGCTTACAAGTTGACTATAACATCAATATAACTGTGTAATAGATCTAAAACTCACATACCATTTAATCAAAACATCAAACCACTTTACTAACATCGGTAATAGCTCAGTTTAGATCACTTCTGATCACCTAAACATATATAAGTGGCTTTACCAGTTAAACCTATTAATCATATAAAAAAATACACAAAATCATTCACCACTTGACACAATGATTTTTGACATGGAAACCCAAATGGGAAAAACCACAGTGGGGATGAGTACCCACAAGTATTCTAAAATCTTTTGAAGCTTGCCCTATTAGTGGTGCAGGGGCACAAGACTAAAATTAATCATTTCCTCTTCAATGAATTTCATGTTTTTGTTTCAAGGTGTTGTAAGGGATCTTAGAATCCCATGTTCATGTTTAGTTTTGATAATAAAGTCCTCATAGTCCATTTTTGTAAGGCCTAGTGGCCTAGGGTGCTTTATAAACCCTATGGTCAACTATGGTCAAAAGGACATAGGATGTGTGGATTTAGTGATTCAAGTGTATTTTGGTCTAATTAGGTCCAAAATAATATGTTTAGGCTCCTAGGTCTATGTTTGAAGATAGTTTATTGGCAAAATACAAAATTGTCAAAAATTGACAAAATGTTGTCAATATTGGTGAACAACTTTTTGAAAAGTTGTTAAAATCAGTTCCTAAAATTCACAACCACCTGATTTCAGTTGGAACATGTTGGGATGGCTATATAATGCCTCAAAAAACCAATTTGGAGGGTTGTTGGTGGGATATTGTGAAAGTTGATAATTTGAAGCAATAAAAATTCTGCTTTTTCCTGCACATTTGCTGTTATTTCCGTTGGTACAGGCTTGTACAATCTAAAAAATGGAAAATTATTCCATTGTGAGTTATAGGGGTGATATACCTTTCATTTGAGTCCAACTAGAGCATTGGAAGTGGAGAAATAAGTGAGATATTGAAGTTTTAGTGAAGACAGCCCGTGAAAGGGCATAAACCTAGGGTTTCACTTTTCTTTTCCCTTTTCTTCCATTTTAACCATGGAAAAAATATAAAACTTGGTGGGATGGAAGATTTGGGACTGTAATTTAAGATTTTCTTTTTTTCAGACCTGGAGGAAGTGTTTGGAAAGAGCATGAATTAAAAGAAGCCAGACATCTCTATGTGGCTGGCAATGCAAAAGTGGTAAAAAGACACTACAGACCCCATAACTCTTGGTGAATTGTAAACCAATGAATAAAACCTTGGAATTGGTATTATTTTGGATTACCATAAATTCTCAAAGTCATACTTTTCTAACATGGTGTGTAAAAATGGTACTTCCTTCATTAAGTGCTTGAAATAGTCCTTGTTGTCATCATTGAGGGTTTGGTAGAAATGTGGTTTGTTGAAGCCTTCAAGACCTTTCCTTTTGGAAAAGGTGCTATCCAGGGTAGTGTAATTGAGGTGTGCAATAAAATCTAGGTGTCCTTTGGAGACTTTATGTTTTAAACCAAAAAGTTGTTTTTGGAGACTAGTGGGCCTAGAGAGCCAAATTGGGCTTGGATACCTTGGGGACTTGGAGGAGAAAACCAAAGGGTGGATTTGGGTATTTTATGATCCATTAGACCTATAAAACCTATACAAGGCCTTGGGAAGTATATAAACCTGATTTGGAGGGGTGTGAGCCATTTGAGCACTTTTTTGAGCATTTTGCCTGTGGGGTTGTTAATCCATAATTGGTGACTTTTGTGAAATGTCTCAATGGGGGTTTATGGGGAAGGAAACATATGTGTTGAGATGTTAGATTTGTTCTTGTAAGGTGTGAGGTCTAGTTTGGAGAACCTCTTTTCCAAAGGGGTAGTGTTGCCTATTGAGCAAGTGAGCAATTTGGGCTTTTCCAAGTTGTGTAGACCATACCTCTACATCAATTGGTATCAGAGCAAGTGTGATCCTTAGGAGAAGGATTGTTTCAGTTTAGCCATGTTAGGGGAAGAAGAAGAGGGTGAGTTGTCCTCAAGGATGACTAATGCACAGATAGTGAAGTTTTTGAAGGATCAAAACTTGGTTCACAAGATTGATTCCTTGGAGAAGGAGGTTGATAGAATTAATGGGGAACTTCATAAGAAAAGTGGTGGAAACTCTGATGTTGTTGAAGAGGGGAGTGATGAGGAACCCCTTGAGTAGGATGAAGAAGAAGAAGTGCCTACTAATCAGAGACTACTTGTGAAGACCTTGAAGGCCATGGAGAGAAGGACCATGGATGCTAGGTTGGACCTACCTTCCTATGATGGGAATTTGAATCCAGATGCTGTTGTGGATTGGATTGATGCCCTCACAAGCTTCTTTGAATGTGAAGACATACCTGAAAGTTAGAAAGTTAATATTTCTAAGTCCAAGTTGAAGGGACCAACCCTTACATGGTGGAATTTCACTCAAGATGATAGGGTGAAGGAGAAGAAGAACCCAGTGACCACTTGGAAGAATATGGTTGCTTTGATGAGGGATGCTTATGTTCCTGATGATTATGAAGTCCAACTTCATAAGAGGAGAATGAGTTTGAGGCATAAAGAGTTGAGTGTCTCAGACTATACACAAGAATTCCATAAGTTGGTAATGAAATCCAATGTGGTGGAACTTGAATGTGTGAAGCTTGCAAGGTACATGAAATGGCTAAGAGTCACAATACAAGATGAACTCAGTTTGAGCAGCCCTCCCACAGTCCAAAAGTGTTTTTAGCTTGCCTTGAAGGTTGAAGAGAAACTCAAGAGAAAGAGTGATCAAAGTGGAAGAGGGAGAGGGCAAAGAGATTTTGGAAATAGGGGTAGAAATATGTCTCAAGGAAGAGGTCAAGGATCCAAAGACCTTGGTGAGTCAAATCAAGGAAATGAACAAGGGGAAGGTAGCTCTAGAGGATCTTTCAGAGGAAGGAGAGGCAACTTTAGAGGAATAAGTGGTGGAAGAGGCCTAGAGGGCATCAAGTGCTATAGGTGTCATCAAATGGGACATGTTCCATCCAAGTGTCCTGAGAAGGCAAACAAGCAAGGTGAAAGGAGAGAAAATTTGGTGAGAGATGAGGACACCCATAGTGTTCACTCTCATGGATCCTTTGTACAAACTAAGCAAGGAGAAATCATGTTGATGAGGAAGACCTTGATAACAACACCAAGTCCACCAGAGCCACCCCAAAGGAAAGCAGTATTGAGGACTACTTGTAGAAGTGGTGACAAATTGTGTAGTGTGGTGATTGACTCAGGCTCTACTAATAATTTGTTGTCCATAGAGGCAGTAAAGAAACTGAATTTGAAGAAGATCAAGCATCCAAGACCATACAAGGTCTCATGGCTCACAAAGGGGCAACAAACAGTCATTGAGGAGCAAGCATGGGTGGATTTCTCTATTGGCAAATACAAAGATAGAGTGTTATGTGACATTGTACCCATGGATGCATGCCACTTGCTTCTTGGAAGGCCATGGCAATATGACATGAAGTCAAGACATGATGGTGAGAAGAACACATACACCATCTGCTATAAAGGTGAGAAGGTAACTCTACTACCCCTACTTGATAATGGTGAAGAACCAAAAGAATCCAAGTTTTTGTTTGTTGGAGAAAAGGAATTCTTAGATTGTTTGAAAGAGAAAGATTCTTCTTGTTTTGCTTTAGTGGTGTTGCGAAAGTAGGATGAAAAGAAGGTGTACAAGAAGAAGGATGAACCTAGGAGAGTAGGCCCAAAGGAGGTGGCCAATTTGCTTGAGACCTACAAGGACATAGTAACCAAGGAACTACCTGATTCCCTACCTCCTATTAGAGAGATTAGCCATAACATTGATCTCATTCCTGGAGCCACACTTCCCAATAAGGTAGCCTACAAACTAACACCCCAACAAAATGAAGAAATGGCCAAACAGATACAAGAACTCCTAGATAAGGGGTTGATAGCCAAAATCTTGAGTCCATGTGCTTTCCCTACCTTATTAGCACCTAAGAAAGAAGGTACTTGGAGGCTATGCATGGATTCAAGGGCCATTAACAGGATCACCATCAAGTATAGGTTCTCTATGCCTAGGATTGAGGACTTGTTGGACCATCTAGGGGGTGCAAGGTGGTATTCAAAGGTGGATTTGAAGAGTGGATACCATCAGATCAGAATAAGGGTTGGAGATGAATGGAAGACAACATTCAAGACTAATGAAGGCCTGTATGAATGGAGGGTTATGCCCTTTGGTTTGTCCAATGCACCTAGTACATTCATGAGACTCATGAATGAGGTCTTGAAACCTTTTCTTGGTAAATTTGTCATTGTTTACTTGGATGATATTCTCATATTCAGTAAGAATAGAGATGAACATGTGCAGCATTTGAATTTGGTCCTTAAAAGATTGCAAGAGGCTAAGCTCCTAATCAATATAGACAAGAGTCTTTTCATGCAGGAAGAGTTGGTGTATCTTGGTTTCATTGTTTCAGGTGGAAGTGTCAAGATGGATCCTAAGAAGGTGGAGAGCATCTTGAATTGGCCTTCTCCAAGGTCAATGACTGAAGTTAGAAGCTTCCATTGCTTGGCTTCCTTTTACAGAAAGTTTATAAGAGGTTTTAGCCAAGTTTGTGCACCTATCCTAGATACAATCAAGGGAGAACAAAAGTGCAAGTTTGTGTGGACCAAGGAGGTGGAGGAGGCTTTTCAAAGTCTCAAACAAAAGGTAGCAAAGTAGCCTATACTTGCTTTTCCAGATTTTCAAAAGGTTTTTACTATTGAATGTGATGCATCTAATGTTGCAATAGGGGCTATTTTGAGTCAAGAGGGTAGGCCCATTGCATTCATTAGTGAGAAACTTAATGAGGCAAAGAGAAATTATTCCTCATATGATTTGGAAATGTATGCACTTGTACAAGCTTTGAAAAAGTGGAGGCATTACCTCCTTCCAAAAGAGTTTGTTGTTTTTACAGACAATCAGGCACTTAGCTTCTTGAACAGCTAGGAGAAGTTGAGTCACAAGCACATGAAGTGGGTAGAATCTATCCAAGCATATAACTTTACCATAAAACACAAAAAGGGAGTTGCAAACAAGGTGGCAGATGCCTTGAGTAGAAGATCCTTGACAGTGCAAGAGGTGAAGTTACAGAGTGTGGGGATTGACTCCTTGAAAGGTATGTATGAAGGTGATGAAGACTTTCATGAAATCTACAAAGTTTGTTCTGATTTTTCAAAGGCTTACCATGTTGAATATGCTGATTACTTAATCCAAGATGGTTTTTTATTCAAAGGACATCAATTATGTATTCCTAGGTGTTCTATGAGAGACAACATTGTGAAAGAAAAGCATTGTGGAAGCATGAGTGGACATTTTGGTTTGGATAAAACTCTTGAGTAGGTAAGAAGACATTATTATTGGCCTAAAATGCAAGTTGATGTGAGAAGATTTGTAGAGACTTGTAGAATTTGTCAAAAGGCTAAGGGTACTTCCACCAATGCTAGTTTGTATCAACCATTACCCATACCTACAAGGCCTTGGGAAAGTTGTAGTATGGATTTTGTAATGGGGCTGCCTAGGACTCAAAAGGGATTTGATAGCATCTTAGTTGTTGTTGATAGGTTCAGTAAGATGGCACATTTCTTGCCATGTAAGAGCACAAGTGATGCAACTTATGTAGCCAATTTTTTTTTCAAGGAAATTGTGAGAATTCATGGACTTCCACTAACAATTGTGTCTGACAGGGATGTGAAGTTCATAGGCCATTTTTGGAGAACCTTATGAAAGAGGTTGGGAACAAACTTGAACTTTAGTTCAGCCTACCATCCACAAATAGATGGGCAAACTGAAGTTGTGAATAGGTCCTTGGGAAACCCATTAAGATGTTTGACCAAGAAATATGGTGAGAAGTGGGATGTTGTACTTCCATAGGCTGAGTTCGCTTTCAATGATTCAGTGAATAGAAGTACAGGAAGGAGTCCTTTTCAAATTATGTATGGTCAGAACCCAAGAGGCATTCTTGAGTTGAGGGATCTTCCACAAGATGGACATATTAGTGCTCATGGAGAGCAATTTGCTGATAGCATGAAGGAGATCCATGATCAAGTACGGTTGGCACTTGAAAAGAGCTCTCAAAAGTACAAGGAGATTGCTGATAAGAAGAGAAGAGATGTGCAATTTCAAGTGGATGATATGGTGCGGGTTTATTTGAGGAAGGAAAGATTACCAAAGGGGAAGCACACTAAGTTACTCATGAAGAAAGTGGGTCCTTGCAAAGTGTTGAAGAAGCATGGGTTGAATGCCTATGAGATTGCTCTTCCTCCTAATCTTGGTATTTCTCCTATTTTCAATGTATGTGATCTAAAACCATATAAAGGTAATGTTGTTGCAGGTATGGACTTTCAGATTGAAGAAGTTCAAGAGGATATGGCTGCCATACCTCATCATGCACCAAAGAAACTTGAGAAAATCATTGATGAGAAAGTCACCAAGAAGACTAGAAATAAAGAGTACAAATAATACCTTGTGAAATGGGTAGGAAACCCTATTGAAGAGGCTGTATGAATGGATGAGGCAGAGATTCTGAAGCATGGTACTTCATTGGACCAACTTATCTCATGTGGAAATGAGATCAGCCCACCCTAGGAGTATGGTGCAGGGGCACAAGACTAAAATTAATCATTTCCCCTTCAATGAATTTCATGTTTTTGTTTCAAGGTGTTGTAAGGAATCTTAGAATCCCATGTTCATGTTTAGTTTTGATAATAAAGTCCTCATAGTCCATTTTTGTAAGGCCTAGTGGCCTAGGGTGCTTTATAAACCCTATGGTCAACTATGGTCAAAAGGACATAGGATGTGTGGATTTAGTGATTCAAGTGTATTTTGGTCTAATTAGGTCGAATATAATATGTTTAGGCTCCTAGGTTTGTGTTTGAAGATAGTTTATTGGCAAAATACAAAATTGTCAAAAATTGACAAAATGTTGTCAATATTGGTGAACAACTTTTTGAAAAGTTGTTAAAATCAGTTCCTAACATTCACAACCACCTGATTTTGGTTGGAACATGTTGGGATGGCTATATAATGCCTCAACAAACCAATTTGGAGGGGTTTTGGTGGGGTATTATGAAAGTTGATAATTTGAAGCAATAAAAATTCTGTATTTTCCTGCACATTTGCTGTTATTTTGGTTGGTACATGCTTGTACAATCTAAAAAATGGAAAATTATTCCATGGTGAGTTAGAGGGGTGATATAACTTTCATTTGAGTCCAACTAGAGCATTGGAAGTGGAGAAATAAGTGAGATATTGAAGTTTTAGTGAAGACAGCTCGTGAAAGGGCATAAACCTAGGGTTTCACTTTTCTTTTCCCTTTTCTTCCATTTTAACCATGCAAAAAATCTAAAACTTGGTTGGATGGAAGATTTGGGACTGTACTTTAAGATTTTCTTTTTTTCAGACCTGGAGGAAGTGTTTGGAAAGAGAATGAATTAAAAGAAGCCAGACATCTCTATGCGGTTGGCAATGCAAAAGTGGTAAAAAGACACTACAGACCCCATAACTCTTGGTGAATTGTAAACCAATGAATAAAACCATGGAATTGGTATTATTTTGGATTCCCATAAATTCTCAAAGTCATACTTTTCTGACATGGTGTGTAAAAATGGTACTTCCTTCATTAAGTGCTTGAAATAGTCCTTGTTGTCATCATTGAGGGTTTGGTAGAAATGTGGTTTGTTGAAGCCTTACCTTTTGAAAAAGGTGCTGTCCAGGGTAGTGTAATTGAGGTGTGCAATAAAATATAGGTGTCCTTTGGAGACTTTATGTTTTAAACCAAAAAGTTGTTTTTGGAGACTAGTGGGCCTAGAGAGCCAAATTGGGCTTGGATACCTTGGGGACTTGGAGGAGAGAACTAGAGGGTGGATTTGGGTATTTTATGATCCATTAGACCTATCAAACCTATACAAGGCCTTGGGAAGCATATAAACCTAATTTGGAGGGGTGTGAGCCATCTGAGCATTTTGCCTGTGGGGTTGTTAATCCATAATTGGTGACTTTTGTGAAATGTCTCAATGGGGGGTTATGGGGAAGGAAACATATGTGTTGAGATGTTAGATTTGTTCTTGAAAGGTGTGAGGTCTGGTTTAGAGAACCTCTTTTCCAAAGGGGTAGTGTTGCCTATTGAGCAAGTGAGCAATTTGGGCTTTTCCAAGTTGTGTAGACCATACCTCTACATCAGTTAGGAGCCAAGCCTTGTTAGAATCTTTATAAAAATGTCCTGTTAGGAACATATCTAGTTAAGGACCACCTGGTTAAGGGATTGACAATAATACCATGTTAAAGGAAATACCCTATTAGGAGTAACCTCGATAGAGGATTTCAAATCCAAACTAATGAATCACCTGGTTAGAGGATCTAGAAAGCACTAAGCCTATTAAAGCTTACCCGGTTAGGGGATTTAACTATTGTAATTGTTAGAGAACAACATGATCTTTGCTTGACCTGGTAATAGCACTATCTTGCTTAGTCAGATCCTTTTATGCTCCTATTTGCCTTCAAAATATTTTGTAGAGACTCCTTCCGGTTTGGCAACAGCCTCACTATGACACTTAACAAAATCACCCACACAATTACAAACAACTCATCGACCTTGAAAAGAAATACAATAGGTCTGTAACACATCTAAAAACCTAAGATCTCATAGAGATTACAAACATATCGGTTCAAACATGATGGTTGGATTACATAGCAATCAGCTGCATATTGTTTAAGACAACTTGAATCGCTCCTAGATCACCACTTATTGAATCCTGTAACTCATCACATGGTTTCACTTCATGCTATGCATATGCTCATTCCCAAGATAAAATAGTTATCTCTACGTGCCAATACTCCTTTGAAACTCACCGTGTGCATCATGCATACGCGGCATTATCATCTCCGATCATAATAACCAATTCGCCAAGTTCCATTGGTTAGGTTTTGACATATCAACAGGTTAGGATTACCGGTTTATCACTCTACTTCAATAACAATATCGGTTTCCTTCACTGCTCAACTACCAGTTGCAATACAACTCCATTACCGGTTTTTATTAACATCAATGAAAACACTCTAGTTCATCAATGCAATCTTCATGCAATGCCAACATATTCCTTGACTGTGTCAACTCAAGCTTCAACTGATCATTCTCATAGGTAGGTCTGAAGCATTCATCTTCTCTTTCCTTCAATGATGTGCTAGATTTTCTTCATTTTTCTTCTGGTCCGAAATCTCCTTAGTCAGCCTCATCACAATGGATTGTATCACATTATTTAGAGAAACATTCTCTCTTTCAAGCTTGTTAACTTCATCAACTTTATCCTGGTATTCCATGATCTGATCTTCTTTCTCCTTCAGCTTGTCCATCAGTTCTTTCCACTTGTCTCTAGAGATGTTTCTTGATCCTTCAGATCATGAATGAAATCATCAACAACATTTAGGTTCTTTTTCAAGGTACTGAGCTCATTTCTAGCTGCATCAAGGTCCTCAAGTGCCACACTAAGTTGTCTCTAAAAACCAAAATCCATTGAATGAATCTCCTTGCCATTCTTGGAGCGGTTAAGCTTCTTTAGAGGTACTAGGCTCTAATACAAATTGTTAGAATCAGGGATCACTGAGAGGGGGGATGAATCAGTGATCTACCACAAATAAAATTCACAAACTTATTCTTTATCCACTGGTTAGCAATATATAACAGTAAAGAACATAAGAAAGCAATAGCTAAACCACATATCCACAATACCAAAATTTTTACGTGGAAACCCAGAAAGGGAAAAACATGGTGTGGCTGGAACCCACAATATTCATATACTATTATCAGGAGTACATAAATATTACATAGATGGGGAATGCACTTGCATTCAGGCTCACTGCCTAGAGCTTACTGCTCAATTACAATGACCCAGAAAGCTACAACCTTTAGGGGAGTCTCACTGACTTACAATTTGATTACAATGAGAAAATACAATTAAAGAACTTTGAAATAACATCTAGTAATGCAAGATTGAGTTCTTGTTAAGCACAAGATCTCTGACTATACTCGCTCTCCAACATGCTCTATTTTTGTCTCAGTCAGCTATCAGATCACCTGGGATCCAAATACACACATGAAACTACGCTCAATCACACCAAAACAAATCACCATAATAGTAATACATCAAAAACCAATCATGAAATCAATCTTATATATCTAGTTATATCACAAATAATCTCCTCCAAGTCGGCTATCAAAAATGTAACGTGTAGCTTCAAGTCGGCTTCAATCTATAACAAGATATAGCACTAGAACAATTTTTTTTTTCAAAATGCTTCACCAGTGTCAGCCTCATTATTATCACATTGAACTTGGTCACCAAAATCACCGTAATCACAAGAATTCTTACCAGACCAAAACTGCATTGGAATAATTTTGATTTACCTGTTAACTCCTACTTCTGGATAAGAGGAATTACAACCACTGAATCAAATCTCCAAGAAGAGTTGCCATCAATGATAACCCTAAACCATAAATCAAGCATCAGATGAGTGTCAATTGCCAATAATTTCCATCTATTGGCCCAGTTTTCCGTTGCATCAAAAGACTGATCTGTCAACACCTGATATAAATTGTAGAGATATGGATCGCATGGGAGGTGGTTAGTCCCTTGTCATGAACCCCCAGGGGAGCGCTGGCCATTTTGCCAACAATCTCCCCCTTAGTGTTACCCAAGGGGATTCAAACTCATGACCCAATGTTGTGATACCATTTGTTGGCCCAGTTTGTCATTGCATCAAAAGACTGATCTGCTAACACCTGATACAAACTGTAGAGATATGGATTGCATGAGAGGCAGTTAGTCCCTTATCACAAATCCCAAGGGGAGTGCTGACCATTTTACCAGTAGTTGATACCCTTACTAAATCCCACCTCCATCCATCTAGGTCCAAACATGCACATTCCTCATCCTTCAAATCAATTTTAGGTCCTCATATCCCAAAATCAAAGCCTTCACCCCTTCCATCCATCTTTGGTCCATACATTCCTCCATCCAATAACTTACAACCCACATATCCTATCATAGATCAAGATCAACAAAGGAGCACATCTCTAAGAACATTCCCATCATCAACTTAAATCCACCAAACCAAAATACCTTCATATCATCCCTATTTATCCATAAATTCCATTCCCTTTCGAAGCAATTTGGATGCCAAGCATTAAATCCATGTCTAGAAATCCATGTGAATTTAAGGATCAACATGTCCCATCTAATCCACATGTGAAAATAAAGCATAATGTGATCCAAAAAGAAAAAGAAAAAGAAATATTTAGAATGTCACAATGGCCCATTGCAAAAAATAAAGCTGTAGCATCCTAAAATTGTGACACTTGCAATTTCGACTGCATTTGGGTCTTCACGATGGCGGTGCAACGTTGAACCTGAATGGAGACCCCGAAACCTGTTTACGACATCAAAAACTGCATATTTCTGCACCTTGGCCTGATCCTTCCTTGCACCCTGCTGTCCCGAGAGGTGGGACCATGGCGCCCAGCGCCCTGGTCCCTGGCCCTATTTTGGGCCCGGCCTCTTGTTGGGCATCAGGTCTTTAAGTTCCCCGAAACCTGTTTACGACATCAAAAACTGCATATTTCTGCACCTTGGCCTGATCCTTGCTTGCACCCTGCTGTCCAGGGAGGTGGGACCATGGCGCCCAGTGCCCTGGTCCTTCAAGAGCATGGCACCCAGTGCCCTGGTCCCCCAAGACCATGACGTCCAGTGCCCTGGTCCCTTGCCCTATTCTGGGCCCAGTCTCTTGTTGGGCATCAGGTCTTTAAGTTTACAATTCGGAAAATAATGCTTCTAGGTCAGCCTAAGGTCGGGAAAATCAGTCTCTCAACCCTAATTGACAAGTATATAAACTAATTTTCCTCTCCTAGAAAGGGAGGAAGGAAGGAAAAAAATAAGTAAGAGCAAGGCGCGAAAGCGACATTCGAACATTCAAACATTCAAGCATTCAAGCATTCCTTCAAGCAATTGAGTATTCTAAGTCTCCATTCAAGGCTAAGTGTTGCATTCAAGACAAGGATTCAACCATTGAAGAGGAGATCACTTACAACATACAAAACACAACATTCATTACACCTTCGCATGTAAGAATACAAACATTCTTACAACAAGGTATCAATACTTGTTTACATTACAAACATTTACATTTACAACATTCTCATTTCTTGGTTAATTCCAAAACTGGGGTTTGACCTAAAGGCAAACCCCTCATCCCTAACCCCCCAATCATCCTCTCTTTTCTGTGTGTAGGTTGTAGGTACGCGGTTGTAATTGAAGATCTGGAATCCTTGTGCATAGACGAATAGATCCCCCTTCGTTTCGCGGATTTTTCGGAGGACCGTGTGCACTCCGGGCGCCATCGTCTTGTCAACTTTCGCTCAAATTTGCAGGACAACTTCATCTTGACATTTTACTTCTAATTCTAGGTCTGCAACTTCATCACGTGTCCCTATCTCCGTCTACAAGAGAATCTTTCTTACTTTACATGCATTCCTAGTTCAATCCTTCTATCTACATTCTTTACAAAAGAGGGTATCCTTGATGTCTCCACCCTTGAAACTCATTTAAAATCCAGTCTTGCATTGTGTGGGATTGGATCTTGTGGGTTTCAACCCCTCTTTTGAATGTAAAGTCTCTCCTAAGTGAAAACCGTCAACCCTAGTGACCCTCCTTTCTCTCTCCTTGGAGTGGAGTGGGGGGGAACGCTTAGGGTTTGATTTTCCGCTTTACAAAAGCAAATTCAAAAGCCATAGGGATTCCTCAGTCACTTGTACAAGTAATGCATTTGATGCAGAGGCTCGGGTTCAACTCTCAACAACATGAAAACATTTCAATGCCAATCAGGCATATTTCACAACAATTGGCTTAATTACCTTCACCAAACTCAATACAAGGCTTGTAACATAGACCTCTTGATATTACAACTTCTCTAAAGCATAACGACTCATCAAAGATCAGTGGTCAACAACAACTCTCACCATACCTTCACAAACTCCAAAATCTACAAGTAAAAACCTTGAGACACTTTTGTAATGATAAATTTGACATGAAAAGACCACACATGGTCACTAAGAACATAAACAAATCTTATGATAGTTTTATGCAACCTTCCTATAGAAGCAGTGACATGAACTCACATAGGGAATGGCATGACAATTTTTAGAAATTGGCTCATTTGACCCCTCCAATCATAAGATGATTTTTTTGGTAACGAGGAAGTTTGTTCAAAACATCATAATATATCCACAAACCAAGTGTTAGGTCCTTACTCGACCATACATAGTTGTAACAACACATTATCTAACTATAGATTTGGAAAACCATTTTCTGAATAGGCCATCCTTGCAAAAAGGGTCATAACTTACTCAATTTTTCATGAAATTCAATCAAAATTGAAGAAAATTAAAGTATAAGAAATATTATTTCCAACCATATGATATTTTCATAGTATTCCTTCCGTACAAAAGAGTACAAAGCTCTGCAACACATGAGAATCAGAGTTTTACCAGACGATGGCACTCCCAAATCAGCATTTTGACACCATATTTCACATGCAAGAGAAAGCATGGGACCTTGAAAACAAAGTGAAAATAAAATACATGATATTTCCCTCCATTCCACTAGGTTTGGCTCTTTTTCACCATGTAATGGAGGTTTTATACATTTTCCAAGTTCGCTGTTTACCCTAGGAAGGGTTTGGACAAATTTTACAAAAACTAGGATATCTTTTAAAAAATGTTATGAAATTGAGTGCTAAAAAAAGGAAAAGAACATGGATTAACTACTATAATACATAAAATAACTTTCCAAACCAAACACAATTAAATTCACTATGAAAAGTTAAAAGAACTTAGGCTACACATTCAAAAAAATAGTTAAAATGCAGGGAACTCTTGATTTTTATTGACCTTTTTCCTTCAATACATCTACCAACCCCCCTAATTAGACCTTTGAAACTCAAAAATGAATCAAACAATTGATTTTAACCCTTTCCATTCCTTCCAACCGTCTATAACTATTTTGCCTCAATCCTAACTTCCCATTCCTTTTAATCTTGCAATTTGACAATCTTTTGTCAAAAGTTACAACTTTTGTCATAAAGTACCCAAATGACTCGCACCTCGTTGTTTTCACCCTACACATGTTAAAATTGGCTAGATAAGCCTTTTACATCATTTTCAACCTTCTTTGAGCATTTTTGTATACTTTGACCACCTTTGACCCTCTTAGGACCTTATAGGTCTACATTGCACAAAAATGGTTTAATGCCTTACAATATGATTTATAATGACTTAAAATGGTCCCTTGGACCTTATAAAATATTAAAACAATATTGAAAACAAAACAAAACATCAAAATCCTTCATGAGGTATTTAGTGCCTAGGTGCTCCTCCACCAACATTCTAAGGTACTACAAAATAAAGAAAAGTAAAAAGCTACGCGGATTGTCAAGTTGATTCTCAAAGCACAGTATCCTAAAGAGAAATAAAAGTTGGAATCCAAAATTTCTATCCCTCCTAAGTTCCTTCCACCTTTCAAATCCATTTTGGGTCCTTATATCCCAAAATCCATAGTCATTCCTCCATCAAAATCTCAAAATCTAAAATTTACTTTTTCTCCATTACTCCACCACCCCTCAAGGTGTGTGCCAATGTTAATCACACTTTCCTCCACTAATGCACAATTCTTCCAAAATCCCATCCATTATCCAACACCTCTTTTCCACCCTTCTATCCCTCTTATCTAAAACTTTGCATAAATCCCTATCCTATTTCATCCAATCATCCATTTCATTATCCTACCAATGTCTTTGAGCATATCCTTGTAGCCATGGTCTATTGCAAAACATGTTTCAAGGGTACCATCCAAAAAAAAATATGCTTGAGTCCTTCCTCGATGTCCTATCATGAATCCATTATCTTTCAAAAATAAAAAAGAAAAAAAGAAAAATGATCCTAAAAAAAGTACAAAAAAATTGAAAAAGGGATCTAAAAAAAATATTAAAGAGAAATAGTTTTTCCACTAGTGACAATCTAGAATATAGGCATCTTGGATGAGTACCATGATGAAAACCTAGCAAATAGGCATCATGTGTAATAGTTCATCTTCTTGCATTCAATACTTGAGGGAAAGTTCAATTCAAGCTGTCCTATCACATCCTATTCTATCATCCTTCATTGTCCTTCATCCCTCATGTTCATCCTTATCTGCATCCATATTGTCTTTTCCATCTTTGACCTCGAAGAGGCTAAATATATTCATAAAAATTACATATCCTATTTGCATCACCTTGTCCACATTCCTTTTGTCAATATTTCTTTCCTTATCCTATTCATATCTCTTATCATTTTTTAATATTGCTTATAATATCCATGTCCCATTTTCATCCATAATCACAAATCCATTCCTTGATCTTACTCAAAGCTAAGGACAAAGAAAAATAAAAATGTAAAATATGGTTTCAAAAAGCTCTTGACATGTCCCTTCTTATGGACCACACACCATCTAATGCACCATGATATTATCTTATCTTGTTATGTCCAATTCCTTAGCTCAATGAATTAATGTTATCCCATTGTTTGATAGTCCTGGGAAACCAAAGCAAATTCAATTTCATCATAAGATCCCATTATATTTCCTCTATCCACTGTTGGATTGATTGAAAGTGTTGGCAACAACAATGAAGGAAAATTGAGAGGGGGAGGGGTGAATTGGTTTTCACCAGATTAGACCAATTAAGCACAATCTCAATTTTCAATCAACTGCAACAAGAATAAGGATAAAGACAACATTAAATAACAATAAAATACATAACACCAATATTTTGATGTGGAAAACCCGGTTAAGGGAAAAACCATAGCGGGAACCTACCCACAATAAGATGATACTTTGCAGTAGTATATGTAAATATTACAATGGGGAATGCACATGCATTCAGGCACACTGCCTAGAGCTCATTGCTCAAAATATAATGACCCAGAAGGCTCCAACCCTCAGGGAAGGTTCACTACCTTACAATAATGATTGGCCTACAATTTGGATTACATGAACTGACAAAATAACATCTCCTAACGCCTGATGATAGTTTCAGTTAAGCTCATTTGTTTGCCCTACAACAATCTCTGCTCAATACACCATACCAAAATATAAATTCACTTATTCACACATACACAACTCTCTGATAATGCAGACACAATAACCATATTCAAATTACATGAATCTAACACCTATTTATACAATTTGTCAACCTTGACTACAAGGTCAGCCAAACCCTTAACCCTTAATTACAAAGTAACATCAAATGATAAATAAATAAACCATCGAGCCAATACAAATCCATAGATGACATAGAATGGACCTAAACCAAATCTCCAAATACACATCACCATCGAAAATGTCGCCAAGATCAACTACAACATGCTACACCACTAAAAATACCCCATTATATGGAGAATATCACTGGATCAACAAAAACACCAATACCATGCACAAGGATCAATGTGAACCAATAAAACAAATAGGACACAATCAGGAAACACCAACAAGCACATTAGAACCATCCACAATAGCTACACCAACACCACTTATTTAAATCTTCATCGATCAATACACTAACTCACAAGAACACTCATCAACAACAATTCAGACTAGAAAGATAACTTGTGGAGCACCAAATCATGGACCATCTGAAATGAAGATACACATGAATATCCAAAACATTCTCCCAAATATGTAACAAAAGATATGATCATAACAAAGCACAATGGAGCAAATACCCAAATTTTCCAACCACTAAACAAAAAGACTAAACTTCAAATCGGATCATATAATACAACCAAGTAAACTTTCAGATCACTGAAACCAATAAGGAATGAATTATTCTAGTATTCCAATTAGATAAGCCAACCATATCAATTCAATGCAATCATCGAAACACCAAACAACTCTCTACAACACCAGAACACTGGAATATGTTGACATCAATAACAACATCTCCTATTAGCAACAATATCCAACGATCTCCCCTTTTGGCATTGATAGAAACATATGAATGTGAAAAACAATCAATTCAAAGGAATGAATCAATACCAACAATCTGCAACAAAGTCCCCCTAAGATCATGCACATAAAGCTCCAAAGATAAAACATTTTTTCACATGCCTCTCTCCCCCTTTGACAACAATGCCAGAGACAATATAAATCATGATTCTCTTCCCCAATAAATCATCCTCTAAGAAGGACAATCACCGCCTTAGGATAAACTCACAACTGATCATCAAAATCACACACTGACTACTCTGATTGAGTAGAAACACCAACTCATCAACCTGGATAAGAGGATAAGACTCTAAAATCTACCAGATTGATTCAAATCCATTGATGTAGAGCCCTCCTTGTATATTTTCAAATACTCCAAGATGTATGACACTGACCCCTCAAAATACCAATAGGATCCTACAAAGCAAGACTGTACAATCTTAGTTCCAATTCCTAATCTCACTCCAAGATTCATACTACTCAAATTGGGCAACTTGCTCCATTATGCCTCATGAAGCCTTTTAAGGTTCCTAACCTTCACAACACCTAGTTTGGATCATACAACACTCACATGGACTAGACCAAACATTGGCTTTAAGGAATCAACCCAAATCCTTATGACACCTTCACAATTAGGCCTATTTGCTTGTAGCCCTTGGAGGTAGGTAATGGGACCTTAAGTCCAAACTTTTCCAAACACTTTGGCAAATAAATCATAGATTCAGATAACCTTTATGGTCTTACACAATCTTGCAAAAGGAGAAGTCAATATCTGACAAGGAAACGTCTGAACTCAGTGACAACCAACTGTCCTAAAGGGCTAATTAGGCCTCCATTTGTGAAGCAACTATATCAAAATGAACTCACCTTACAACCAAAACCCCATGGGTATTTGGGGAACCATAAACCATTATAGATTCTAGGGTTACATGCCTAGAATCATCACCAATTGTCTTCTAGGGTAATTATTACAGTCTAAGGGCTAGGCGGCCACATAGAGATGTCTACATAGGGATTGGTCAAACACACCTCTCCCTTTCTCCTCCTACAAAATGCCTTTGGAATCAAAGAATACATAGGACACACTTTCATCCCACCCACTTCCATGAGTTTTAGATGAACAGGTTGCACGTTATGGCCATGGGAAGGCAAAACCCTAGGCAAAACCCTAGCTTTTCGGGTACCTACAACAAAGCTAGATATCTGGAGAAAAATAAATGATCAAGACCTAAAATCAAGACCAAATCATTGGTAACTCACTGCACTAATAAAATCACAACATTGGGGATTGGTCCCAATCCATACAACTCCGTACCCTATGCCAAAACCTCACAGTTTGCAGGAAAAACTTAGAATTTCTTATTGTTTACAATCATTGATACATTCTCCATATAGTCTCTCCTTGGGAATTGTGTCCAAAAGGTGTTTATAACCCTCTACAAATTCTCCCAACCAAAAAAAAGAGGTTAGAGCCATTGGAGGAGTTAGACCAACAAGAATTCAAAAATTGCACAAAAAGTTGCTCATGACAACTTTTGACAAAGTTGTCAAAAATGTCATTTCTTGCACTCGAATGACTTGGGTCAAGACTAGCACCTCTAAACACCCTAGAAGCACATAAAACAACTAAAACCACTAGGAAAAACCTATCCTAAGCATACTTAGTCCCCTTTTGTCCAAAATTCCTAATTGGCTTATCAAGATGCCAAAATAGGAGTTTGGCTCACAAGATGGGGTTTTTATTACAAACACAAAATGCATGATTGAAAAATCAAGGAAAACATAATAAGATGTATTTAATGTCTCATCCTTCCTCCTCTAAGCCTAAATGATCATGTTGAAGGGGTGCCCTTGCACCATACTCCCTGGAAAAATAAATCTCAAGTCCACTTGAGATGAGAGTCTGCAGGTCTGCACCATGGTTTTTGATTTGCTGCTCTATCATCTAGACTGCTTCAGAATCTGGTTGTCCCTACCAGGCCTCCAAATACTCTATATATACTTTGTTCCTTGTCCTCTTTGCAACCTTGGTGTCCAAAAATTTATGCAATTTTGGTGGTTCATGTTTGGGAATGTCATCATCTGCTACAATCTGAATGGTTTCTTCTCCCGCATCAACACTAAATTTGTAAAGAGTTAAGTCACATACATTAAAAATGGGTGGCAAACCAAGATCAAGTGGGAGTTGAAGTTCATAAGCATTTTATCCATATTTTTTGAAGATTTGATAGGGTCCAATCTTCCTTTGCATAAGTTTTGTATATTTGCCTTTTGGAAGTCTTTCCTTCTTCAAGTGAACCCACACCAAGTCTCCCACATCAAATTGGACATCCCTCTTCTTCTTATCCACATGAGCCTTATATCTTTTTGTAGATTGTTGAAGTTGAGATTTAAATTGGTCATACATCTCCTTTATGGCAGTGGCAAAGGTTTCTCCATCTTCACTAATGGCTTCTACTTGAGGTAGTTCCCTTAACTCCAACACACCCCTTGGGTGGATGCCATAGACAACCTAGAAGGGCAGCTTACCAGTGCTTCTATTCATTGTATCATTATAAGAGAATTCTTCCTGAGACAGTATGCTATCCCACTTCTCTCCATATTGCCTTGTCAAACATCTTAGTAGATTTCCCAATGATTTGTTTACAACTTTAGTTTGGCCACCCATTTGAGGATGGTAAGCTAAGGAGAAGGCTAGATTTGTGCCCAGCTTCTTCCAAAGAGTCCTCTATAAGTGTCCAATGAATTTCACATCCCTATCAGAGGCTATGGTCAAAGGAAAACCATGTATCTAGACAATTTCTTTGAAAAATAAGTCTACAACATAAGAAGTATCACAAGTGGTTTTACATGGCAAGTAATGTGCCATTTTACTAAACCTATCCACCACTACAAAAACACTATCATAACCTTTTCTTGTCCTAGGCAATCCTAAAACAAAATCCATACTTATACTTTCCCATGGTCTTGAAGGAATGGGCAAAGGCTGGTATAGGCCTGCATTGGTGGACTTCCCCTTTACCTTTTGGCATATCACACATGTCTCCACAAATCTCCTAACATCTGTCTGCAATTTGGGCCAAAAGTAGTGCCTCTTCACCAAGTCTAGTGTCTTGTCAAGGCTAAAATGGCTTTCCATTTCTCCATAGTGCTTCTCCCTAATTATGTTTAGTCTCATAGAGCATTTAGGTATGCACAAATGTGCACCCTTAAACAATAGTCCATCTTGTATAATAAATTCAGAGAAATCAACATGAAACCACTCATCAAAAGATGCACATACCTTGTATATCTGTCCAAAGTATTCATCATCCTCATACATGGCCTTCAAGGAGTTTATTCCAACACTCTCCAACTGGATCTGATTTGTGGTTAATACTATTCAACTCAAAGCATCTGCCACCTTATTCTTGACCCCTTTCTTATTCTTAAGAGTGAAAGTAAAGGCTTGTAGGGTCTCTACCCACTTCATATGCCTATGGTTCAATTTTTATTGGCTATTTATGAAACAAAGGGCCTGATTTTCTATAAAAACTATGAACTCCTTTGGTAGCAAGTAGTGTCTCTACTTTTTTAGGGATTGCACTAGAGCATACATCTCTAGGTCATAGGATGAGTACCTCCTATTTGCCTCATTTAACTTCTCACTGAAGAAGGCAATGGGGCTTCCTTCTTGACTAAGCACTACCCTAATAGCCATGTGATTGGCATCACATTCCACTTGGAAGATTTTATTGAAATCAGGTAGGGAAAGGACTGGCTGCTCTACAATTTTCTTCTTCAATGTTTCAAAGGAGTTATCTACCTCTTTAGTCCAACTGAACCTACACTTTTTTCCTCCCTTTATAGTGTCAAGCATTGGAGCACAAATATGTATAAATCCCGTTACAAATTTCCTATAGAATGTGGCTAAACCATGGAAGCTTCTAACATCATTCATTTTTCTAGGTGTAGACCAAGACAATATAGCACTCACCTTTTCTTGATCCATTTTTAACTCACCATATGAGATTACAAATCCCAAGTAAATGATCTCTTCCTACATAAAGAAACACTGTTCCAAATAGATCATTAATTTCTCTTCATACAATCTCCTTATGACTAGGTCTACATGTTTTAGGTGCTCTTCATTTGTTTGACTAAAAATTAGAATGTCATCTAGGTAGACTATGACAAAAATCCCTATGAAATCCCTCAAAACTTCATTCATTAACCTCATAAAGGTACTTGGTGCATTAGATAAGCCAAAGGGCATGACCTTCCACTCATACAACCCCTCATTTGTTTTAAATGCAATCTTCCACTCATCTCCCGACCTAATCCTAATCTAATGGTAGGCACTTTTCAAGTCAATTTTTGTAAAATACCTAGCACCCCTAGGCAATCTAACAAATCCTCAATCTTAGGCATTGGAAATCTATACCTGATAGCAATTTTGTTGATAGCCCTTGAGTCTATACAAAGTCTCCAAGTGCCTTCATTTTTGGGTGCCAAGACTGTAGGGACTGCACATGGGCTCAAACTTTTGCCAATCAGTCTGGACTCCAATAGTTCTTCAACCTATTTTGCCATCTCAACATTCTGATCTAGGGTGAGCTTATATCATGCTTTGTTAGGTAGGGTGGATCCAGGTATAAGGTCTATGAAATTATTTATATCCCTCATAGGAGGTAGTGTCCTTGGCATGCCATGAGAGATGACACCTTTGTACTTGTTTAGTAACTGCTGCACTGCAGGGTCAACCAACCTCAATCTGTCTCCTTTCTTGTCTTCAAAATTCTCCACCTTTGTCACTTTGGGACTAGGAATAAAAGCATAACAAACTATTCCTTCATCTTCTATCTTCTTCAAGAATTGCTTTCCTCCTATCATCAACACCTTGGCCTCCTTTGATTTTGTTTCCCCCTCACTCTCCATCAAAGGTAACAACTCTATCACCTTACCATCTTTGGTAATTGAATATGTGTTCCTAGCACCATCATGTTGTGCCTTCAAATCAAATTTCCATGGTCTCCCAAATAGGAGATGGCAAGCATCCATCTTTGCAATGTCAAACAACAACCTATCCTAATAGGCTCCAATCTAGAATTTTACCCAAGCCTACTCTTCCATAACAAATCGCTGACCTTGGGTGAGCCATGAGACCTTGTAGGGGCAAGGGTGAGGTAGTCTTCTCAATTTTAGCTTCTCTGCCATTTCTAGAGACACAATTTTTTTAGTTGATCTGGAATCTATTAGAACCTTGCACACCTTTCCACCCGCTTTACAAGTGGTCTTGAATAGAGACTTTCTTTGTGGGGGTTCTTTGTCAGCCATCTTCATGGTAGTTACTACTCTGCTGATCATCAAAGGTTCACCTCTTTTAGGGTGACCATAGCTATCAAGGGTATTGACACTCTGGTATGTATTTGCACTTTCGACACTTTGGCAATCAGATTCTTGGATCAAGTTACTTGTTCTTTCCCCCATAGAACTAGTAGGCTTGTCAGGAATCCTATTGGCCATGTGCCCTTCTTGATTGCAGTTATAGCATATGATTGGACCTCTACCTTGGTATCTTCCCCTAAATGGTGGTCTTCTTCCTCCAAAGTTATCCCTCTGATTGTATCCTCCATTGTTACTTTGACTACTTTCTCCTTTAGTGGCTTCTTGATTTGTTTCACCTTGGTTTCCAAAACCATTTCCCTTACCTCTAAAAAATTTTCTTCCCCCTCTCTACTTTCTTTCTCTTCCTTTATTGTTCTGATCTTGTCTCCTTTTTATCTTCTCTTCCACCTTGATGGAAAGTTGATGGCATTTACCACCTATATCTGAGCTAAGGAGGTTTGGTTCTTCTTGGATGTTGTACCTTAATCCATTTAGGTACCAGGCAACCTTTTCACTCTCCTCCTCCTTTGTCTTAGTCTTCATACATATCCTTTGGAACTCCTCAGTGTAAGAGCTTACGTCCATCTCCTTATGCTTGAGATTTTGCCTCCTCTTGTGGAGTTGAACTTCATAATCCTTGGGTACATAAGCTTCCTTTATCAATCTTCACCTTCTGGTGCCCTGGAATGTCTTCACATTCAAAGAAACTAGACAAGGAGTCTATCCAATCCACCACTACATATGGTTCCATCTTCCCAGTGAAAACTGGCAAATAAATCTTCTACTCCATGGTTCTTCTCTGGTGTAGGAGCACCCTTCAAAGGGCTCCCACCATTTGATTTTGATTATGTTCTTGCTTCTTTAAGAAGCCATTGTAAATAAAATAAGAGCCATGTGCTCATTGGTCCTAGTTTGGGTCCAAGGTTCATGAGTCTAGGTTGAGTATTCTTGTGGTATAGAGGGTATGTGTGCCTTTTATGTGTTTAGGGTCCTTCTTAGCATGGTAGTGTCCTTAGGATAGCCTAATGTGGGCCTAGGAGTCAAGAAAAGCAACATTGAGAAAGTTGCTCAAAAGTTGCATGACAACTTTTCGAAGTTGTCAAGCAACTTTTCCACCTAGTAGTTCAAGATCTTTAGTTTAGTGTGGACAACCCTAATATGGGCACACAGACCAAGGAAAGGGTAGTATATATAGTTGCAAACCCTAAGATGATGGGTTGGGATGTTAGTTTTGTACGGCCCAAGAAGAGTGACTTGATTGTTACTGTAATTTTGGTTGCCAGTCGGCACAAATGGAGTAAGGAAAGGTTATTAATGGATTGATCTTTGAGAAAAACTATGTTGAGAGTATTTTATGGTGTATATACTTCCATTTTGAGCATTTAGATTAGGTTTTGTTTTGCGGGTGTCGTGTGTTAGTAAATATTTTGTAAACTACCTTCTCATTGTCCAGTTTTGGATTGTTTTGAGAAAATGGGTTGATAAACCCTTTCCCCATTGTGGAATCACCATGAAACCATGGGGAATAGGAGTACAGACTCTATACATTACTTCAAAGCAAGTAGGGCCCTTGAAGATGCAGTGAAGCCAACAAAAGACCCACTCCTAGGTGAGAATAGACAGTGCCCAACTAGGAAGGTTAAAGTGCAGAGGTCCAAGAGAGCAAGGAAGGTCAGAGGAGGATGCACCCTTTGGAGGAGTTGTAGAGGGGTGAGTGGAGCACCACTGGTGAGAAGGAGGAGCTTCCACCAATCCAGACAAGGTGGCAAGAACATCAAACCAACACTGTGACCCTGGCAGGCCTAAAAACCCTCTTTAAAACCCTTAAAAACCTCAAAATTCACCTAGGGCAATGTACGGACACTTGGAGGCCCAAAACTAGGAAAATCCTTGAGCCCTTGGAAAATGACTAGCATTTCTTTTAGGGAGTCTCACAAGCATATGCATCATCTACAAGAGGGAGCCCTAAAAGTCTGGATAGGAGGCCTAATTGGGCACATTCCTTGTAGCCCTATTTTGTAGGAAAAAGACAAAATAGTGAAATCGGTAAGGGGTTGGAAGGTTGAAACCTCTTGGAGGCACATGGATGGATGAGAAACCTTGTCTAAAACCCATCCTATCCTTGCTAGAACGTAAGAAGGTGTGGAACAAGCCAAACCCTTATTAGCCTAGTAAGGGTCCCTTGAATCTCATGAGTAGGTGAGGCTTTGGGAGAAGTATTTCAAATTGTTGGTGGGTGGATTGGGTAAGGTCAGTGGATTCCACAAGCAGGGGAAGTCCTAGAGACCCTAGGGTGTGGGTAGAACACCTGGTGATCCAAGGAAAGGATCTAAGAGCATAGACTAGGCTAGTCTATCCCATTCCCCATCCCATTAGATTGGTATCAGAGCAAAGCTAAAGATTTGGTGGACTGTGCATGTCTCTATACTCTAGTGAATCAGTAGGGGAGAACAAAATGGTCACTAATGCAGAGCTAGCTAGGGAGGTAGAAGAGAAAAAGGAGACGAAAAGACTCCTTGAAGAAGCTATGAGTGAGATAAGGGACAAGCTGCAAGAAGTGGTGAATCAGAGGACACATGGACCTTGGGGTGAGGACACCAAGGATAAAGGCAAGAAAACTATAGATATAGATGACATTATACCTAAACTAGACCCCTTGGTCAATGAAGAACCTTTTGTAAAGGCCATTAAGGCTTTGAATACCAAAACTTTTGAAGGATTGCCACATTTCAGTGGAAGGATGGACATTGACACTGTCACGGAATGGATTGAGGGTATGGAGAACCACTTTGAGTGTGAAGGAGTGACAAAAGCTCAAAAGGTTAAGGTTGCCAAATCAAGACTAAGGGGAGCAGCCTTGACATGGTGGAAGTATCTTCAAGAAGAGAGAGTTAGCATGGGGAAGCTACCTATTGCCAATTGGAAGGCCATGGTGAGTAAGATCAAGGAGAACTACTTACCGGAGGATTATGAAGTACAAATTCATAAGAAGAGACAAGGATTGAAGCAAAAAGACCTTGATGTGACCTCCTACACCGAATAATTTCAAAAGATTTGTCTTAGATCCAAAGTCCAAGAAGAGGAATCTATCAAGGTGGCTAGGTATCTAAGTGGTCTAAAGTGGAACATTCAAGAAGAAATAAGCCTATGGACTCCCACCACTGTCCAAAAATGTCATCAGCTTGCTGCCAAGGTGGAAGAGAGGAACAAAAGGAAAGGAGACTCTAATACCAGGGGTAGAGGCAGAGGTAGAGATCAAATGAATCACCGAGGTGGTTACCAAAGCAAGGCAAATGAGTAGAGGAACCAAGGAGAATCCAAGTTGACTGAACATAGTAGTGAAGCCAATCTCAGAGGAGGCCATTCTAGAGGAAGAGGTGCAAAAGGGTGTTCAAGTAGGGGTAACTCCTACTTTGCAACTATGAAATGTTACAACTATGGTCAATTGGGACACTCAGCCTATAGGTGCCCTGACAAGCCTACCTCATCAAACAGTGGAAAGAGGGTTGCTTATGCTCATGAAGACACATCAAGCAACAAGACACCTAAGGTGGACCATATTAAATCAAATATTGGAGAAAATTGGATGTTCAATAGGGTCTTGATAAGACAGCCGGTTAAGAATGAACCTAAGCATAGAAGAGAATTGTTTAGGGTGAGATGCAAGATCCTTGGTAAAGTTTGCAAGGTGATAGATGATTAAGGGTCAACTGATAACATAATATCAGAGGAGGCAGCCAAAAAGTTGAAACTCACAAGGATACCCCACACTAACCCTTACAAGGTGACATGCTTGAATCAAGAGCAGAGTGTGCTTGTCAATGAACAGACTTGGGTAGAGTTCTCTATTGGAGGATACAAGGATAAGATCCTTTGTGATGTATTACCCATGGATGCCTGTCACCTATTGCTAGGTAGACCCTAGCAATTTGTTAGGAAGCTGATCTATGATGGAGAGGAGAACTCCATTTCCTTTAAGAAGGATAGCAAAACCTTTAAGATTCAGTCTTTGATAGAGAATGAAGAGGGAACCTCAAGAACACCTAGTGTCTTATTGGCTATTGGTAAAGAGTTCTTACACTTACTACATGAGGAGGAGACAGTGAGGTGTGCCATCTTTGTGAAGCCAAAGGAGGATGAAGACAAGTTGCAGGCAGAGGTACCCAAGGGGGTGAAGCAAATGTTGCAAGAGTATAAGGACATAGTGAGTGATGGAGCACCTGCAACACTCCCACCAAGAAGGTTGATAAGCCATCAAATAGAATTTGTCCCCGGTGCATCCCTACCTAATAAAGCTACATATAAGCTCACACCTGACCAAAACAAAGAGGTATCAAGGCAAGTGTAGGAGTTGTTGGAACAAGGATTGATCAAGAAGAGCATCAGCCCATGTGCAGTCCCGGTAGTGCTAGCATCAAAGAAGGGAGGCAAGTGGAGACTTTGCACTGATTCAAGGGCAATCAATAGGATCACCATAAGGTATAGGTTTCCTATTCCTTGAATAGAGGATTTGATGGACTGTTTAGGAGGTGCTATGTATTTTACCAAGTTGGACCTTAAAAGTGGTTATCACCAGATTAGAATTAAGGAGGGTGATGAGTGGAAGACTGATTTTAAGACCACAAAAGGATTATATGAGTGGCTTGTGATGCCATTTGGACTCACCAATGCCCCAAGAACCTTCATGAGGTTGATGAATGAGGTGTTAAAAGACTTCACAGGAAGGTTTGTGGTGGTGTACCTAGATGAAATTCTCATCTATAGTAGAACCAAGGAGGAGCACCTTGAGCATTTGAGGTTAGTCTTAGAGAGGTTGCATGAAGAGAAGTTATCAATCAACCTAGAGAAATGTGACTTCTTGAAGCAAGAGCTGGTCTACTTGGGATTTGTGGTGTCTAAGGGAACCTTGAAGATGGATCCAAGCAAAGTAGAGGCAATCTTGAATTGGCCTACCCCTAGGATAGGGACTAAAGTTAGGAGTTTCCATGGTTTAGCTCAATTCTATAGGAAGTTTGTGAGGAACTTCAGTGGCATATGTGCACCAGTCCTTGACACCATAAAAGGAGGCCTTAAAACCAACTTCAAATGGATTGAATAGGCTGATAAAGAATTTCAATTGTTGAAGCAAGAAGTAGCCACAAAACCCATCCTACTCTTACCTACTTTTGACAAGCTATTTACATTGGAGTGTGATGCAAGTGGGATTATAGTAGGGGGTGTATTGAGTCAAGAGGGAAGGCCTGTGGCATTCTTTAGTGAGAATCTTAATGAGGCCAAGAAGAAGTACTCAACCTATGACTTAGAGTTGTATGCACTAGTTCAGTCTCTCAAAAAATGGAGGCATTACCTACTCTCAAAGGAATTCATGGTGTTCATAGATAACCAGGCTTTGAGTTACATTAAGACTCAAGAGAATCTTAGCAATAGACATTTGAAATGGATGGAATACCTCCAATCCTTCACCTTCACCATCAAGCATAAAAAGGGGCAACTCAACAAGGTGGCAGATGCTTTAAGCAGGAAGTTGTTGATAGTCCAAGAGTTACAATTGCAGAGCATAGGCATAGAAGGTTTCAAGGACCTCTCTGGAGGAGATGAAGACTTCTCATCAGCCTACAAGGTTTTCAAGGAGTTTGAGAACCATTTCCATGGTGAGTATGCAAATTACACTCTCCAAAATGGTCTCTTGTTCAGAGGTAATTAGTTATGTGTGCCTAGAGGATCCATGAGGGAAAACCTCATCCAAGAAAAACACAATGGTAGTCTAAGTGGACACTTTGGAGTCAACAAAACCTTGGATCTAGTATAAAGGTACTACTATTGGCCCAAGTTGCCAAGAGATGTGAAAAGGTATGTTGAGCAATGTGGTGTGTCAAAGAGAAAAAGGAGGATCAAGTAATGTAGGCCTTGGGAATGTGTAACCATGGAATTTGTAGTAGTACTCCCCAAGACAAAGACAGGTGTGGATAGCATCTATTTGGTAGTAGATAAATTTTCCAAGATGAGCCATTTCATTCCATGTAGAACTACACTTGATTCTAGCTATATTGCACATCTCTTCTTTAAGGAGATTTTAAGGATTCATGGACTCCCATTAAGCATTGTTTCAAATAGGGACAAGAAGTTCATGGGCCATTTTTGGCAAACTTTGTGGACAAGACTAGGAACTAATTTATCATTTAGCTCAGCTTACCATCCACAAACTGATGGTCAAACTGAAGTCATTAATAGGGTGTTAGGCAACTTGTTGAGGTGTCTAACCAAGGAGTATGGGCAGACATGGGATCTAATCATTCCTCATGGGATCTAATCATTCCTCAAGTAGAGTATGCCTATAATGACATTGTGAATAGGACCATTGGAAGGAGTCCTTTTGAGGTTGTCTATGGTAGACACCCAAGGGGAGTGTGTGAACTTAGGAAACTTGGTTCCATGGAGATGAAGAGTGGTCAAGCAGAGGATTTCACTCAAACCATCAAGGAGATCCAAGAGCAGGTCAAGAAAGCCATCCTAGAATCTACTCAAACACTGAAGGCCAAAGTGGATGAGAGAAGGAGAGAGGTTCAGTTCAAAGTGGGTGACTATGTGATGGTCCATCTGATCAAAGCTAGAATGCAAGGTGGAAAGCCTACTAAACTACAAATGAAGAGGGTAGGACCTTGTAGAATTCTATCTAAATATGGTGAGAACGCCTACAAGGTTGATCTTCCTTTAGACTTAGCCATTTCACCAGTCTTCAATTTTGCTAATCTGATAATGTATAAGGGTGAGATAGCAGGGCAGACTGAGAATCAAGCCAAGGTACTGCAAGACTTAGATGTGAATGCCTTACCTAAAGTGAAGTAGCCCATAATAGAGGAGATCTTGGAGTCAAGGGTGAAGAAGTCTACTAGACACCAGGTCTACATGGAGCACCTAGTAAAGTGGGTAGATCAACCTGTGTCTGAACCTACTTGGGTTGAAGAGAGCAAGTTCAAGAAGCTTGGTATTAATCCGGCTCTTCTCACTCCCCTAGTTGCTTATTTTGTTGCAGAGGGGGAGTATGGTGTAGGAGAACCCTTCAAAGGGCTCCCACCATTTGATTTTGATTATGTTCTTGCTTCTTTAATAAGCCATTGTAAATAAAATAAGAGCCATGTGCTCATTGGTTCTAGTTTGGGTCCTAGGTTCATGAGTCTAGGATGAGTCTTCTTGTGGTATAGAGGGTATGTGTGCCTTTGATGTGTTTAGGGTCCTTCTTAGCATGGTAGTGTCCTTAGGATAGCCCAATGTGGGCCTAGGAGTCAAGAAAAGCAACATTGAGAAAGTTGCTCAAAAGTTGCATGACAACTTTTCGAAGTTGTCAAGCAACTTTTCCACCTAGTAGGTCAAGATCTTTAGTTTAGCATGGAAAACCCTAATATGGGCACACAAACCAAGGAAAGGGTAGTATATGTATTTGAAAACCCTAAGATGATGGGTTGGGATGTTAGTTTTGTACGACCCAAGACGAGTGACTTGACTGTGACTGTAATTTTGGTTGCCAGTCGGCACAAATAGAGTAAGGAAATATTATTAATGGATTGATCTTCAAGAAAAACTATGTTGAGAGTCTTTTATGGTGTATATACTTCCATTTTGAGCATTTATATTAGGTTTTGTTTTGTAGGTGTTGTGTGTTTGTAATTTTTTTGTAAACTACCTTCTCACTGTCCAGTTTTGGACTGTTTTGAGAAAATGGATTGATAACTCCTTTCCCCATTGTGGAATCACCATGAAACCATGGGGAATAGGAGTAAAAACCCTATACATTACTTACAAGAAAGTAGGGCCCTTAAAGATGCAAGGAAGCCAAGCAAAGATCCACTCCTATGCGAGACTAGACAGTGCCCGGCTAGGAAGGGTTAAAGTGCAGAGGTCCAAGAGAGCAAGGAAGGTCAGAGGAGGATGCACCCTTTGGAGGAGTTGTAGAGGGGTGAGTGGAGCACTAATGGTGAGAAGGAGGAGCTTTCAAAAATCTAGAAAAGGTGGCAAGAACATCAAACCAACACTGTGACCCTAACAGGCCTAAAAACCCTCGTTAAAACCCTTAAAAACCTCAAAATTCACCTAGGGTAGTGTACGGACACTTGGAGGCCCAAAACCAGGAAAATCCTTGAGCCCTTAGAAAATGAATAGTAGTTATTTTGGGGAGTTTCACAAGCATATGCATCATCTGCAAGAGGGAGCCCTAAAAGTCCAGATAGGAGGCCTAATTGGGCACATTCCTTGTAGCCCTATTTTGTAGGAAAAAGACAAAATAGTGAGATCGGTAAGGGGTTGGAAGGTTGAAACCTCTTGGGGGCACATGGATGGATGAGAAACCTTGTCTAAGACTTGTACTATCCTTGCTAGGACCTAAGAAGGTGTGGAACAAGCCAAACCCTTATTAGCCTAGTAAGGGTCCCCTGAATCTCATGAGTAGGTGAGGCTTTGGGAGAAGTATTTCAAATTGTTGGTGGGTGGATTGGGCAAGGTCAGGGGATTCCACAAGCAGGGGAAGTCCTAGAGACCCTAGGGTGTGGTTAGAACACCTGGTGATCCAAGGAAAGGATCTACGAAAATAGACTTGGCTAGTCTATCCCATTCCCCATCCCATAATTCTCTCCATGGACTTGAGGGCATTAAGGAAGTGCCTCTGGTCAGGAGGAATCACCCCTTCCTCTGACATAGGGATCTCATCTTCATCCCCTTCTTTACTGCTACTAGTGCCTCCATCTTCCTTCCCATCTAATCTACCCCTCAACCTCTCTATCTCCTTCTGCATGGCTTTGTAAGCATTGGCCTACTCTCTCACAAATCTTTTCCAATTCCATGTTGGTGATTGGTCCCCTAGGGACTTCTTCCTCTCCCTCTGCCATTTTCTCCAAATCACTATCTGTTTACCAAAGTCATTACTAGCTTTGATACCACTTGATGTAGAACCCTCCTTGTATCTTGTCAAACACTCCAAGATGTATGACACTGACCCCTCAAAGCACCAATAGGATCCTACAAAGCAAGGCTCTACAATCTTAGTTCCAATTCCTCATCTCACTCCAAGATTCATACTACTCAAATTGGGCAACTTGCTCCATTGTGCCTCATGAAGCCTCCTAAGTTTAGAACTTCACAACACCTTTTTTGTATCATAAAAAACTCACATGGACCAGAACAAACACTGGCTTCAAGGATTCAACCCAAATCCTTATGACACCTTCATAATTAGGCCTATTTGTTTATAGCCCTTGGAGGCGGGTAATGAGACTTTAAGTCCAAAATTTTTCGAACACCCTAGAAAATAAATCATAGATTCAGATACCCTTTATGGTGTTACACAATTCTCCAAAAGGAGAAGTCAAGATTTGACAAGGAAAGGTCTAAACCCGGTGAGGACCAAGTGTCCTAAAGGTCTAATTAGGCCTCCATTTGTGAAGCAACTATATCAAAATGGACTCACCTTACAACCAACACCACATGGGTATGTGGGGAACCATAAATCATTATATATTATAGGGTTACATTCCTGGAATCATCGCCAATTGTCTTCTAGGGTAATTATTGCAGTCTAAGGGCTAGGTAGCCCCATAGAGATGTCTACCTAAGGACTGGTAAAAAACACCTCTCCCTTGATCCTCCTGAAAAATACCTTTGGAATCATAGAAAAAATAGGCCACACTTGCATCCCACCCACTTCCATGAGTTTTAGATGAATAGGTTGCATGTTATGGCCATGGGAAGGCAAAACACTAGGCAAAACCCTAGTTTTCAGGGTACCTACAACAAAACTTAGATATCTAGAGAAAAAAAAATGATCAAAACCTCAAATAAAGACCAAATAATTGGTAACTCATTGAACTAAGAAAATCACAACATTGGGGATTGATCCCAATCTATACAACTCCGTACCCCATGCCAAAACCTCATAGTTTTTAGGAAAAACTTAGAATTTCTTATTGTTTGCAATCATAGATACTTTCTCCATATAGTATCTCCTTGGGAATTGTGTCCAAAAGGTTTTTATACCCCTCTACAAATTCTCCCAACTGAAAACAAGAGGTTAGAGCTATTGGAGGAGTTAGACCAACAAGAATTCAAAAATTGCACAAAAAGTTGCTCATGATAACTTTTGACAAAGTTGTCAAAAATGTCATTTCTTGCACCTGAATGACTTGGGTCAAGACTAGAACCTCTAAACACCCTAGAAGCACATAAAACAACTAAAACCACTAGGACAAACCTATCCTAATCATGCTTAGTCCCCTTTTGTCCAAAAGTCCTAATTGGCTTATCAAGATGCCAAAATAGGAGTTTGGCTCACAAGATGGGGTTTTTATTACAAACACAAAATGCATGATTGAAAACTTAAGTAAAACATCCTAAGACATGTTTAAGGTCTCATCCTTCCTCCTCTGAGCCTGAAGGATCATGTTGAAGGGGTTCCCCTGCACCATCCAGTCATCTAGTTCTCATCAGGAGGGGCATAGACCCCTAACTTGGCTCTCAAATAGACAAATGTATCTGCAAGAAAAGGCTTAGTAAAAATATCTGCAACCTAATCCTTTTTAGATACATATTCAAATCTGACCCCCTCATCATTGAATTTCTCCCTCAAGAAATGATACTTTATTGACACATGCTTTATTTTAGAATGCAGTATCAGATTCTTGGAAATATTGATGGCACTAGAATTATCACAATAAATAATAGTAGGCTCATCATAAATCGCTCTAATATCCTTTAACATTTGCTTCATCCAAAGTACCTGAGTATATTTACTAGCAACAAAAATGTATTCAACTTAAACAATAGATAAGGATACAACATCTTGCTTCTTACTCGATCATGAAATCAACTTCTTTCTCAAAAAGAACGCTCCACCAGTAGTGCTCTTCCTATCATCAACATCACTTTCCCAATCAATATCAGTATAGGCACATGACAAGAAATCATCATTCTTTGGATACCATAGCCATAGTCATTACTCCCCTTCAAATATCTGAAAATCCTCTTCACAACTCAGTAACATGAGTCTCTTTAGGATCTATTTGAAATCTAGCACAAAGAAAAAAAACATACATAATATATGGTCTAGTCTAAGTTAAGTACAACAATCCACCAACCATAGATCTATAAAAAGTCTGATTAACTTTCTGAGATTCATTATTCTTACACAATTTGTATCCAATCACCATAGGAGTACCAACAGGTTTAGAATCAACTAACCCAAACTTATTCAACAATTCCTTCACATACTTAGATTGAGAAATGAAAATGCCTTTATTGGTTTGAGAAATATGCAATCCTAAGAATAATTTAATCTCACCAATCATAGACATCTCAAATTCTTTTTGCATATCATCAGCAAACTTCATACTCAAATCATCATCTCCTCCAAAAATGATATCATCAACAAAGACTTCAACAATCAAGATGTTATCATTTTCAATGTTAAAGTATAAATTACTATCAACAGTACCTTTACAAAATCCCAACTTCATCAAGTATTTGTCTAATCTAGCATACTAGGCTCTAGGGGCTTTCTTAAGTCCATACATAGTTTTCTTTAATTTGCATACCATATCTCCTTCATCTGATAGTGAAAATCCATCTGATTTCTCAATGTAGACTTCCTCTTCCAAATCACCACTCAAAAATGCTGACATGAAACCCATCCGATATACCTTGAAATTCTTATAAGCAACATATGTAAGAAACAATCTAATAGCTTTAATTCTATCTAGAGGAGCAAAAGTTTCCTCATAATCAATTCTATCCATATAAGAACATCCCTTGTATACCAATCTTGCTTTGTTTCTAATAACTTCACCAACTTCATTCAGTTTATTTCGAAACACCCATTTAGTGCCAATTACATTCTTGTCTTTAGGTCTCAGAACAAGATCGCAAGTGTTATTATTCTAAATCTTCATCTCTTCTTCCATTTCTTTTATCCAATTCTCATCCTTACATGCTTCTGCAACATCTTTAGGCTCAATCTTTAAAATCAAACATATCTCTTCAACATCAATTCTTCTCCTAGTCATCACACCTTTATTCTTATCACCAATAATATGATTTTCTGAATGATTCAATCTTACATACCTTAGAGTCTTCCGATTGTCCTGATTCATAGGCTCTTGAACTTCTTCACCAATAGCAACAATACCCAGATTGAATGTCTCCATCAAATCAACCTTCTTTAGGATCTCAATCTGAACAGGCTTAGAAACAACATCTTCATCATCAAGATCATAGCCACATGCTCTAATCTATTTTTCAAGATATTCATCCACCTTTTCATTTGCACTCTCCAATATCTTTCTCAATATCTTTTCGTAACATCGGTAGGTCTTTCTCTTAGTAGAATATCCCAAGAAGATTCTTCATCACATCATGCATCAAACTTTCATATATCCTCATCTCTCTTGATATAACATTTACTTCCAAAAAATCTTAAATATCTGAACCAAGGGAAAAATCCTATGCAAGGTTAGATTGTCAATTCAAATAAAAAACACAAAACAAACCAATGAAAAACATGAAAAACAATCCATTATACCTTGACAAGAGAGTTCTCTTGCTTCTCCAATTTGTACTCTTGATGAAGCCAAGAATGTGCCACTCCTTAGCTTGATTGGATTGATTCAATGTGAATATGTGGTTGGCTCTCCAAAGTGTGCACAAATGAGGATGGAGATGGATAGATGGATGAAAGAGTGAGGTTGTGGATGATGATCAAAATTGCTAAGCATGCAAATGAGGATGATTTGACTATAGCTTGGTTACCTAGATGAATTTCACTAAGCAAATTAGCAGCATGCACTTACAAGATTTGGACATGGGGAATGGTATAATGGAGTCCTCAATTTATAGAAGAGGGAGGAGAAATGGAGGGCTAAGATTGACTCAAGATGAAGGGCCAAGATTTATTGTGAGCCCACACAAGGATCAAGGGAGGTTGATGTGACAAGTGTGGAGATCAAGAGATATGTCATAAAGTATTTTCTTGTCTCTACACTCCTCAAGGTTCATTTCAAAGACTTCCCAATGTGCCTTGGGGAAGAGAAAGGAATAAAATATTCCTTGGGAAGTGAGGGTGAGGAATTAAATTTTTTTCAAAAAAGGAAGTCATAGGGATTGGAGGAATAGAAAGGAATTAAAAATTCCTTGGAGGAAGAGAAGCCTAGAGGAATGTGAGATTTTTGAAAATCTCACATTCACCTAAGAAAGGAGCATTTAAGGTAAGTGGTTTGATGGAAGGGACAAGGTATTGAATTTGGGGCTAATCACGAGGATTAGTTACTAGCAGCTCATTAGGAGAGGGTTTAGAAGAGTGATTAGGTGAGATTAGGACAAGTTGATTTTCTAGGAGGATTTGGCTAGGAGAGAGAATGAGTGGAGGGAATAAAAATTAGAAGAATATTGGTAAGTAAGATTAATGGTGCTTCTAGAATAATTCATTAGTCTAATGATGGATTAGAAAAAGGTGATTTGTAGGAATCTCTTGGATAAATTAATTAATTAAGATTAATTAATTAAAAGAGGAATTTAGAGAGGATTAGTTTAGGGAATTTAGAAGAGTGAATGTAGATTTGATTTATTAAATAAATCAATTACTGGACTGTAGTGATAATATTAATTATATTTAATTTATATTAAGTTGAATTGGGATTGCCACAATTAATAAATTAGTCATACGAAGGCAATTAAATTCATTAATTGAAATAATTAATTTAAGTGTCTACATTTTGCCCCTCTTTTATGCATCGACAAATTTGGCGATGGGTAAAAGATAGAAGAAAAATAGATGCCCCAGTGTAAACGTGGGTGGTGTATGCCCCCTCAAGATTTTTTTTGGATTTTTTAAGAAAATTGACAAAAAATTCTCAAAAAGAAGAAGAAAGAAGAAGGGGTAAGAAATGAAGGAGGAAGAAAGATAGAGAAGATTGAGAAAAATAGAAGAGGAGATAGAAGTTGGGAGAGCACGAAGGGAATAGGCCCATAGGGGGGTCCATATAAGCCACAAAGGGGCCCATGAAGGGTCATATTCACACATAATTCTTTGAGCATTTTGGAGCTTAGGAGAAGAGAAGGAGAAATGGATCACATTTCGACATGCAAGCACTGTACTGAGAGGATTCTCCAATATGAGAGACTTGTGTTGTATGGACCACTAGTATGTATGACTATCCTTTCTTGCAAATTTGTAGGATTTTGGTAGGATTTTAAGTCTTAAAATAGGCTAGAAAGTGTAGTGAGATGGTCCCACTGATTTTCATTTTGGCGTGCACACCTCTAGGATAGCGCTAGAAATCGTGGGGTGAAGGGTAGGAATGGAGGTTTTGGGGTGAGCTTCCGCATTTGGCATGGGCGCTTGCATGGAAGAAAAGGATTTAGGCTTTGGTAAGGGGCTAAGGAGAGGGTAAACTAGTGTGTACACTCGCGTTGTTGTGGGTTAGGTGTAGGATAGGAAGGTGGAAAAGGCAACACAATGTGTATGCACATGCTGTTCTAGGTTAGGGGTTATGTCGGTGGGAGCGCCCGTAGAATGGTGCAAGTACCATAGGTTTGGAGTGAGTGCTAAGGAATAAAGGGATGGGAAGATGGCTTTAGGATTTGGTTTAGGAGAAGTCATAGGTGCATCAAAAGATGTGATAGGGCTTGACAATGTGGAATAATGAAATGGATTGCTTGGATGCAAGCTGATTTGGGACCATTGGCGTTGAGAGAGCACTGGCCGGCTACCATGAGATTATATAGGTAGTTACGGGCAGACGAGTTGGAGATCTTAACTATAGTAGGATTACATTTTGTCGGTTGTTGGCCGAGGATTCAGCCACATACAACTATGATGATTGGCCTTGTAGAGAGGTGGGATAGTAGGTATAACAACTTCCACCCACCCACTGACAAGGTGACAGTGACCCAACTAGATGTATGGAGGATCTTGAAGGTGCCTATTCATGGTGTCATCCTTGAGTACCGACTAGATTCAACAAAGTTTTATCTTGAGGAGATTTGTGAGTATGAGGCACTACTGATGCTAGATAAGAGCAGGATGCACCTAGGGTGGGTGATGGAGATCCCACACATCCCACAATTAGTACTGGTGTTTTGAGGGTTTCTGAGTAGGTAGATGATGCTAGATCTAGGAGGGCACAAATTTCCTATTAGATGGAGCCGCTATGTTTATTACATGGTTTAGGATTGTGTAGAGTATGCTTAGGGGGCCATGATCTTGGCTCAGTTATATCATGAAATACATCTTGTGGTATACCATGAGTATGCCAGCTTATCTGTAGGAGTGACACTTCTCCATATCTAGGCGTGGGAGCATATTACCGTTACTCATCCACTGGGAGTACATGATAGATAGGCCCGATGCCCTTACATTGATAGATACAGGGGTTTACTGCATTATCATCGGATAGGGTCTTTATGGTTTTAGCGCTGAATTTTTTATGAGCTCCTGCAATTCACATGGCGGCCATCTTTGGATAGTGAGACATGGAGAAGAGATTGACAGCTACATTGGGTAGGGGTGGAGATGTGGATTTTTCGCCGATCGGTATACATGATGGAGTATTATGCCCTATATAGGGTGGTGAGACAATTCATCTTGATTTAGGATATAGTGGGGGATATACCACGATATCCCCGAATGAAATGGGAGGTGTTGAGGTGGGGTCTAACAGTGAGTTCGTTAGAGGGGCAAACCAGTTTTTTAGGCAGTACCGTATGTGATATGGGATGAGCGGAGGGGAGAAGGAGAGGACCCTGAGACTATAGGTGGATACCGAAGTTGGTAGGAGGGACATTTTCTTATGCATCTGATCATTCTAGGATTTTTGGAGGAGGATGAGCTACAACTGGTGGTAGATGAGATAGTCGGCGGGGAGGATGATGCACTTGGCGACATGATTATGGAGGGAGTAGGTATGGGTGCTAGCAGGGGTGATGGCATGAAACAAAGGGAAGTGAGGGTATTATGGAGGAGAGAGACTAAGGTAGAGGAGGGACATGTGAGAGGACCATTGATGGGTGTGGCGGCTGGGGGAGAGGAGGCCATGGCCATGGACATTCCAGCGACACAAGGACATCATGATGCAGGAGTGGAGGTTGGGGGAGGAGTGTCATAGGCTGATTTTGATAGACTCTAGTAGCAAAGGGATGCCACTCAAGTGAGGCTACACTCACTTGAGGATAAGCTATAGATTGTGAAAGCTAGGAGATAGAGCCTGGAGGTAGAGATAGAGCGGTTGCGACTGGAGATATCAGATCTGACAGAGAGCCTCCATACAACGAGGATGAAGGTAGATGATCTGAGGGGGGATAGAGGAGGCACAGTTAGGGACTGCCATTAGAGCCTTATAGGACACTCTCTGCCATTAAGATGATGAGCTCGAGGAGCTATGGGTCAGGGTGCAAAGGGTAGAGGCAGATGCTATGTGACTGCATAGGGAGAGGGATACAACATGTCAGACGATGGTCCTCACAGGGATAGGATAGATGTATTATGATATGATGTATTAGAGAGAGAGAGAGTGGAGAGGGCAGGTTGGGAGGTGACCTACTATAGGGGGTTGTACCATGGAGTGGTTCCTATAGAGCAGCGAGCAGCCTTGTACATCGAGAGTGTGCAATCTCACCAGACACCTAGCCAGCGACTGACTTAGAGTCAACATATGGGTGGATTAGTGGGTTTTAGGCCACTGAGGGCAGAAGGGGTAGGATGATCTAGAGGAGAAGGGGATGAGAAGGGGGCTAGAGAGATAGGTGGTGGGAGCTAGCTCCATTTTAGCTCATGTGTTACTTTTTGACGCTTTCGGGGTGATCATTGTATTATGACAAACATTCATTTTTGAGCGATATATATATATATATATATATATATATATATATATATATATATATATATATATATATATATGATTTTGGAGGCTATTGTGCATGGATTTATATTATAGAAATTATGATGGATTTTTTAGGATTCCCAAAGATACTGAGAGGGGGGGTGAATTAGTATCTAACTGGTTTGCAGATATTTTGACCTTATTAAATATATTGCATTTCAAAGCAATGTACCGGTAAACAAGAATTAATGCAGTAAATATGAATAATAAACACAACATAGAAAGCACACCATAGCACAAGATGTTTAACAAGGAAACCCAGTGTGGGAAAAACCTCGGTGGGATTTGTGACCAACAATATTCACTCACTGGCCAATGAATGGATATTACTTACAATGATGTGCCTGCACATGCAGGAAGGCCAACTGCCTAGAGCTCACTGCTCAAATACAAAAGGAGGTCTCACTAATTTACAAAATGGATTATGAGAATCCAATATAATGTACTGCTACAAAAAGTATCTGCTATGCTAGGTTCAGTACCGGTTGAAGCTCATACAATAACCATAAACCTTTCTACAAGATTTACCTTAGTATTCGCTCTACATATCCATCCTGTTATCTCTCTACAAAATGATCTACAAGATCTCATACTTATATATGAGTCTTATTACAATATGCCATGTTGGCTTACAAAAATATATTACAATTAAATACAATATATAATAAACAAAGTCCTGTCAGCTAGGGTGCCGGTAAACATCCTTGTCACTGTCGGTGAACTAACTATTGTGTAGAGTCTGCCGGTGCTGGTGCCATAAGATTGCAAGATTGCCATAAATGACAATACCTTCAATCACCTAAAATTCTCATTGGAGTGTGCAATGCCAACAATATCCCCCTTTGGCATTGATGGCAACACCTATGAGAAAAATTGTATCAAAAAATGGAAGTCCAAAAATCTTACCAAAACTATGTGCTCCCCCTGAGCAGATGATCTCTAAGTTATTGGATTTTTCTCTTCTCTACTACTCCTCCTTTGACATCAATGGAAAAGGCTATCAAAATGTCAATTGAGTGTAGTTTTACCTCAAACCTTGTAACCGGTTGGTTACAATTTGTAATAGGTTTGCTAATACCAAATTTAGGCTCTGAGCGAACCTGTCAGTGTCCTTTAATGTTGCCTTTGTTCTTTGAATTGTACCAGTGAGGTGATGGATTTTCTCTTCCAGTGTCTTCTATCCTTGAATAAGTGCCTCTGAGATCTCTTTCCTTAAAGACATGAGGTTATCCAATTTAGGACTGAGTCTACATTTAAGTTCTTTTGCCTTTCCTTTTATTCTTTCCTTCTCCTTTTCCAATTTCTCAAGTTTCTCCTTAAATCCAGCTATCTCCTATTTGATAACTGATATTGGTTCTGATGAACCATTGATATTGTTAGCTATATCATTTATTTCTTTTTGTACTTTGCTGATCTCCTTATCGATATCCACTGTCAAAAGATTTGTCTTACATGTATCTCTATATAGTTCCTTAAAATCTGTTGTTGTTTTACTCAGTGCTGGTAAGAGGGTATCAATGTGTCCCAAGCACTTCTTTATTGTCTCATCAAAGAATTTCTCTTTTTCCTTATCCATTTTCTCTTTAAATGTCTCTTCATTTATTTGATCAATAGTCAATATGTTGCCGGTGATGTACTTAGATAGTGTGTCTAATTGACTCAAGGAATCTTTATTTTCTATATTGCACTTGGGTGCAATCAATTTAAGAATGGGGATGGTATCATCTATAGTTACATTACAATCAATAATCTTCTTAATGGAGTCCAATAAAACCTCAGTTACATTTGTTGGTCTGAATTTAGTCATGGAAGTACCAGATGATTGTCCAATTACCTTAACAATCTCCATGCTATTGGTGTGAGTAACCACTTTGCTTGCCACGACCTCTGGTGGGTTAGTTTGTGTCTGCATTTCTATCAGCAACGGTTTAGGCTTCTTAGCTGTTGCTGGTGGCTCTGTCTCTGTATGTACCTGTGACTCAACCTTTTTCTCAACTTGTATCTCTATGCTCTCTTTTGCCAGTTTTTCTGATTGTTTCCCAGTGGTATCCACTGTCTGTTTCTCTATCTGCACCTCTACACTATCCACTATCGGTGACTTAGTAGGTTTCCCTATATTTTCTGCAGCTGATATCTCTATCTCTATTGGTTTTTCAATGTTTACATCAATCGTATCAGTCACCATTCCAATCTCAAAATGTTCCATTGTTTGTTCTGCATGTGTCTGTACCTCCATATTTTCAGCCGGTGGCTCAATAGCCACATCTTTCTTCTCACCAGTATCAATGTTCATTGTGTATAGGATTTGTATCCTCATGTGGAGTCTCCACATCCTTAGTAGCTGGTGTTGCATCTGTCTAAACCTATGGAGTAACTAAAGGAGGTGGCAAATTGTCTGTCACTTTTATATTTGGTAGTCCACCTACCTTGCCTTTACCTTTGTCCTTATCCTTTTGGTAAACTTTAAAAATTTAGGTCTTTTGAGCTCTTCTTGTTTCTCCTTCTCCACAAAGAAGATGTCCCATTTATCTGTTGTCTCTTCTGATATCTCATTAACTCTGCCAGCCATTAGACTTACATGCCGGTGACCACTAGAAAATACTATTCTATTAGCTTCACTGATCATCTCATCAATTTCCTCAACTGATTTAACAGGGTGAACAAATAGCAGTTTCTCAATCTTTATTTTCTTGTCTAGTTCCATAATGGCTATCCTTTTAGCATCAAGCCGCCTATACAAATGACTAGGTAAATCATCTACCACCTCTATCAAAACTTTCTTATAAATGTCTAGGTGTAAGATGATACTGTTTTATATGCTTTCCTTTTTTTCATTGGTAAATGTATCATGTAATTTGATAACATTTGATAAATTTCCATCATCTATTATTTCATTCAATAGATTGTCAAGGGGAGGGATAACCTGTTTTTCCTTTTTCTTCCTAGGTGTCATCTTTTTAGCTGGGGGCCTTACTGCCTATTGTTTCTTCCTTGTTGTCCTAATTTTCTTGGGAGGAGGAGAGGGTACCGGTGAAGGTTTTCTCTTTTTTATCTACTCTTTTAAACTCAGCTGGGATATCACTTTCTGATGAAGTTCCAACTAGTGAGATGTGAGCTTCCGGTTGTAAACCTTCCAAATCACTTTCTCTGATATCGGTGATATTCCTTATGTTTTCCTTTATTTCTTTAACCTACTTAGATGCACTTCAGATATATCTCTCCCTTCTCTTTCTCGGTTTCATTGTTTGCACCCCACTTTTAATGGTTTCAGCATTACCAAACACCTTTTCCTCTGGTTCTCTAGGGGCTTCAAGTAGGGCTTTGACATATGTCTCAATGATGTTCACATTAGGCTCATATCCCATCTCTATCACCCAAACAATTCTAGGAAGAACTGCCTCCATCCAAATTTCATCTTTCTTGATTACAAAATAAATTTCTTTTTGATACTTGTCTACAATACTCTGAGGTAGCCTTTCCCTAGTTTTCATTTTAGCCTTAAATGCTTGGAAATATTTAGTTATTTTGTTTTCCCTGTCTGTTCCCATGCTAGTGTAGATATCCAATAGTTGTTTACCTACCGGTATGTCATAACCAAAGTCTTTCCTACCTATACCGGGGACCTCCTTAGTAAGATATAGAATTAGGCATACAAGAAGATTACCAAATATGAAAGTACCTTTCTTATCTCCTTTGATTTTCTTCAAATTATCAATCAATTCATCTTTCAACCACTCACATACATCTATCTTAGCATCATTTTTGACCATATCATATGCACTCTTGATACATAGACTGGAAACTGAGTTCATTCGGTTAGCATGTGTTTCCTTATATCCTAATATCATGCTAATGAATCTAACATTGTCATCTTTCACATCATTAACTCTTAGGGATCTGCTATCATAGGTTGCACCAGTTAAAGTCATCACTATGGTGTTTGAAACTTTCTTGGTCTTATTTGGCCTACTACCAGTGGAAGGTAAGCCAGTCACAACCTTAACTGCTTCTCTACGTATATGAGGATATAAGCAGAGCTATACACACAAACATCATTCAAGATTGAAGGAAGGTTTGAAGAAGGCAAATCAGATCTTAACCGATACTGAATCGAGCATATGAAGATGCTATTTTGAGCAGTACATTATCATTGGATTTAACCATCCAATTGTAGTTAGTGTGACTCCCATTTTGTGATTGAGTAGTGAGCTCTAGGTAGTTGGCCTTTCTGCATGTGCAGACTCCATATTGTACACACATACTATCTGCAGTAGTATCATTTGATTGTGGGTAAGGTTTACCACTGTGTTTTTTCCCCTTATAGGGTTTCCACGTACAAATAACTATGTTATGTGTTGTGTATGTTATTTGTCTTTTTGTTCCATGCATTAAACTTTACTGGTATTGCAATTAACTGTTAAACTATCTACTGGCATTAAAGTTAATCTAAATTGGATATCCTCAACTCTTTGAGGAAAGAGATCTTAGAAGCACTTATTTAGGGATAGAAGACACCGGAAGAGAAAATGCATCACCTCACCAGTACAATTCAAAGAACAGAGGAAGCATTAAAGGACAGCAACAGGTTCACTCAGAGCCTGAATTTGGTACTAGCAGACCTATTCCAGATTGTAACTAACCGGTTACAAGGTTCGAGCTAAAACTGCACTCAGTTGATATTTTTACAGCCTTTGTCATTGATGTCAAAGGGAGAGTAGTAGAGAAGAGGAAAATCTAATAACTTAGAGATCATTTGCTCAGGGGGAGCACACAGTTTTGGTAAGATTTTTGGACTTCAATTTAGGGGACACTTTTTGAATTTTTCTCATGAGTGTTGCCATCAATGCCAAAGGAGGAGATTGTTGGCATTGCACACTCCAATGAGAATTATAGGTGATTGAAGGTATTGTCATTGATGGCAACCTTGCAATCTTATGGCACTAACACCAGTAGACTCTACACCATTAGATAGTTGATAGGCAGTGACAATAATGTTTACTGACATCCTAACCAACAGGATTTTGATTATTGTATTTTGTATTTAATTGGAATATCTTTTTGTAAGCCGACATGGTATATTGTAATTAGACTCATATATAAGTATGAGATCTTGTAGATCATTTTGTGCGACACAACATAGAGGATAGATATGATGGATATGTAGAACGAATATTCAAGCAAACTTTGTAGAAGGGTTTATGGTTATTGTATGAGCTTCAACCGGTACTGAACTTGGCATAGTGGATGCTTTTTGTAGCAGTACATTATATTTCATTTTCATAATACATTTTGTAAGTTAGTGAGACTTCCTTTTGTAATTGAGCAGTCAGCTCTAGGTAGTTGGCCTTCCTGCATGTGCAGGCACCTCTTGTAAGTAATATCCATTCATTGGCTAGTGAGTGAATATTGTGGGTCACAAATCCCACTGAGGTTTTTCCCACACCGGGTTTCCTCATTAAACATCTTGTGTTATGGTGTGCTTTCTATGTTGTCTTTATTGTTCATATTTACTGCATTAATTCTTGTTTACGGGTACATTGTTTTGGAATGCAAAATACTTAATAAGGTCATAAATTCTGTTAACTGGTTAGATACTGATTCAACCCCCCTCTCAGTATCTTTGGGAATCCTAAAAATATCCTAATATCATGCTAATGAATGTAACATTGTCATCTTTCATATCATTAACTCTTAGGGATCTGTTGTCATAGGTTGCACTAGTTAAAGTCATCACTGTGTTGTTTGGAACTTTCTTGGTCTTATCTGGACTGCTATCAGTGGAAGGTAAGCCAGTCACAACCTTAATTGCTTCTCTAGTGATATTTTGGATAGAGTCTAACCAAAAGAATTCTCCATGAACTCTACTGAGTACAATCCTCACAACTTCCTTAGGAAATTTCAGAATGTCAAGGATTTCCACAAAACCTAGGGTTTCAATAACCTTATGTTCCGGTTTTACAATTCCACTTTCATCACAAATCACATTTTTATACATTTTCATGATTTCATCCGAACCTAGTTCCTCAATATGGCAATGCATGTAAATTCTTTGGTCTTCTGCATATGCAACTCCTTTAGGGATTTTAGAAAATGCACCTAGGGTATCACCCTATTTTGCTACTTCAGGAATAATCTTGAATACGGGCCTAGGGCATTTAACCACTTCAATAACAGTAGGGTTTGCAATGAATTCTGGAGCAGAGAAGGAAGCCATTGATAAATACCTTAATCTACCTTTTAGGTTTGGATGCTTGAAAGATTTTGCTTTACTTCTCGCTGTGGATGCCTTTGCTTGGGTTTTTCATGCTCTTAGGAAATTTGAATGCTCGGTGAATGAAAAAGAGTGAAAAAAACTGATTTATAATGTCTTTTCCTTCAACTACCACAATAAATGCCTGCTGGTTAAGTGAAAATTAACACATCTCTCAGAAAAGAAGAAGTTCATCTTCTCACCATCAACCGAGGGTAAAATTGCATGATTTTCAATTTTCTGCAATACCCCCAAGGGTTATTTTTTAGTTGGATGAAGAATCTCCCACCAATGGAGTGATACTATGTTCTACCGATGAAGTAATAGTCTCATCAACATTCTGATCTCTCTTTCTAATCCATTGTTTTTAAAATTCTTGCTTTACCTCATCTACCTTCTCTTTGCCTTTCAAAGTGGGTCCTTTGTTATTTGCTGGTGAAGTCTTGCTTCTACAAAATTTTGCAATATGTCCAATTTTGTTACAAGAATAACATGTCACATTGTTCTTCTGAATAAATTTTCCATATCCTATGCTGGTATGTGTTTTGCATTGATTAGATAGGTGTCCAAATCTTCCACAAACATAATATCTTACATTCATTCTACAATTTTCTGAATTGTGACAAATTTTGTTGCATCTGGAACATTGACCAGTGGGTGTATTAGTGTTCTAATAGTTTCTAGATCTACACTGATTTTCTCTATGACCATATTTGTTACAGTTAAAGCATTTACCATTAAATTTGTAGGCAGTAGGTTGTCTTACTGGTTTGCTGTGATCATGATTGTTTGCAGTACCAGAGCTTTCACCAACTTCAAATCCAAGTCCATTAGTGTGTCCATTAGGTTCTGACTTTTCAGCATATCATCAAGTTCTTCTGAACTTTTCTTGAATTTCTCTTTGTGTTGATTTGCAGTAGCCAACTCATTTTCAAAAAATTCCTTCTGTCTCATAAGTTTAGTTTTATCATGTTCCATGTGAATCAATCTGTCTTTAACATGTCATTTTCATGACTAAGTCTTAGATTTTCTGTTCCAGCATCATTGAGTCTCCTAGTCAAGTCATCTTCATTCTTCTTTTTGTCTTCAATGTCTTTACAAAATCTCATAGTCATGTCTTGCATCTCATTCCTCAAGGTCATGTTTTCTTGCCTCATCTTGCTTACAAGATCATTAAGATTTCCTTTTCATCATCATCATTGTATATCTTCTCATGAAGTTCTCTTCTTTTGTTTCTAGCAATAGTGAGATTCTCCTAAAGTCCTTGAATGAATCTTTGTGCAGTCTTCAAGTCATCTTCAAGTTTTATATTCTTCAACTTTTCTGCATCAAAGTCTACAAGAGTTGTTTCTAATTGCTTTCTCAAGTTTTCCATCTGTACCACTATCAGAATCTCCCTCAAGCTATTAGGCTTTTGAAAATAGAGTACCAGGCTTTGATACAAATTGTTAGGATTCTCAAAGATACTGAGAGGTAGGGGGGGGGGTGAATCAATATCTAACTGGTTTGTACATTTTATGACCTTATTAAATATATTGCATTTCAAAGCAATGTACCGGTAAACAAGAATTAATGTAGTAAATATGAATAATACACACAACATAGAAAGCACACAATAACACAAGATGTTTAACAAGGAAACCTGGTGTGGGAAAAACCTCGATGGGATTTGTGACCCACAATATTCACTCACTGGCCAATGAATGGATATTACTTACAATGATGTGCCTGCACATGCAGGAAGGTCAACTGCCTAGAGCTCACTACTCAAATACAAAAGGAAGTCTCACTAATTTACAAAATGGATTATGAGAATCCAATATAATGTGCTGCTACAAAAAGCATCTGCTATGCCAGGTTCAGTACTGGTTGAAGCTCATACAATAACCATAAACCTTTCTACAAGATCTTCCTTAGTATTCTCTCTACATATCCATCCTATCATCTCTCTACAAAATGATCTACAAGATCTCATACTTATATATGAGTCTTATTACAATATTCCATGTTGGCTTACAAAAGATATTACAATTAAATATAATATATAATAAACAAAGTCCTATCGGCTAGGGTGTCGGTAAACATCCTTATCGCTGCCGGTGAACTAACTGCCGGTGTAGAGTCTACCGGTGTCGATGCCATAAGATTGCAAGGTTGCCATCATTGACAATACCTTGAATCACCTACAATTCTCATTGGAGTGTGCAATGCCAATAGGATTCTTAGTATTTTTATTGATGATGTGATGTATCGATGATGATTATGATTGTATTGTGCTGACCTATTTGTGATGCAGGATAGATGTTTATATATGTATGCTTATGATGTGTTATTGACATGTTTATGGATGCAGGATGAGTGATTATGTAGGTCCACATGTTTTGATGTGCATATATGCCTTATATGAGGATGTGTAGTGTATGATGAATATGTAATGTAATAATAGATGCAAGTGATTTAATGTAAATGATAAATTAGTCTAAATGCAATCTATATGAGGAATGAATGATGAATTTAATGCCACCTACAATGCATGTAATATAAGTGAATGACTTACTGCCATCTGAATATGAAGGGATAATGTACCCTTAATGACGTATGCAATGTAATCTAAATGAAATTTAAGTAGTTAATGCTTGTGAAAATGATAATCTAAGTGAATAGTGTGATGAAATAAATAGATAATGTAACCTAAATGAATAGATAGCGGAATCTAAATGAATAATGAATGATGCCTCCTAAGTGGATAAAATGAATGGATAATGCAATGAGTGATGCATAATGTTTTTGGGAATATGCCGGTAGTAATACAATGATCCTAGATAGAAATGGAAGAATAGGGAGGGGGGGGAATTGAAGACTTCATGGGATTTATTAGATTGGTAAAATTAGGATTTTATGAAATGATGGGGAGAGTTGTGCACAAAAAATATGGAGAGCCAACCTAGTTTAATATTGCCTTAGGTAACCTACACCACTGATTATAGGAACCAGGATGCCATGAGAAACCTAAGGCGTGGACTAACTCATAGTCAAATGGGAATTCCTTGCACACAACTATGCAAGTGTTGAGGAACACTATTACAAAGTTGTATGTACGTGCAAGAAAACCCTCAAACACACTGATACCTCTTGTATATGAGAAGGTAAGTGTTGAGAAACATTAGTACCAGGTCACTGGTTCATACAAGAGAGATCCAAAATAGACCATATCGAAAAATATGTCCTAGTATGCATCTATTGTAAACATACCTGGATATGGAAGATCTGAGCAATCATAGATAGGTGTGGTCACAAGACAAAAGATACAAGTCAAAAAGATGAAAATCCACAAAATAAAACAAGTTATTCATGCATGACCAACTTGTGTCTCTTTCCAAGAGTAGGACTGATGTGGAGGATTAAACTGCCAGGAGAGGGAAGGAGTCATCCCAAGGGAAAAGGATGGAGTGAGTGAAATTTGTTTAGGAAATTGACCAGATGACCATGAAGACTAACCTGTGAATTCAGGATTGACATGAGGAATTGGATAAGCTCACACAGAGGCACAAGCTTAGGAAATGAGAGACAAAATCTGTTCGATAGGACTATCTTTATTCATGATTTGGGCGGAAACTCATCATCATACGCTTGATTATTTTGACAAAAGCGAGGAGGATAAGACCATCTTGATGAGAAAATTGGGTAGCAAGGATCAAGGATATGAGGTGGGCAAGCGATGGAGGGATTCTTGATCTAATAGATGATGAATCTGGATTACCTACCCTAGCACCTACATGCAGGTTTTCACCAAGGTACTTGTCCATAGTGCCACAAAGTGGTTTTCACTAATGGACGAAATGGTTTTTCTTTAATTATATATATATATATATATATATATATATATATATATATATATATATATATATATATATATATATATATATATATATATATATATATATATATATATTGTGTCACAAGGTGCCTATTTACCAGGTTTTCACCAGGGTGACGATCTTTTTTTCAAGGATCTTTTTCTCATTTTTTTGTATTTTCCTTGATTTTTAAATTTTTTGATTTTTTGGAGAATGGATGACTTTCTAAGAACTAGACATAGAATCTTTTTAGGTGCATAGGTTCATTGGATCATCCAAAGGATCTTCTTCAGGAGTAGCCAACTGATATACCCATATGTTTTAAATTCCTGAGTTCTGACCTTCTTGTGGTAATTAATGCATAGGTGATTCTGATGTACCCAGAGATGGTTTAAGCCCTTGAGGTGCCTTTCATCCAACAGTTCTACCTCTTGTAGTCTGGCAACTTTGTATTCCTTGTCTAGGAGGATATCATGTAGTGAAATTCTTAGTGAGGGGATCTTGATCTCAAGAGGGAGGATGACTTCAAAGACAAAGACAAGGGAATAGGGGGTGGCACCTGTGGGAGTATGGATGGAGGTGCGGTAAGCCCACAAAGCAGGGTGGAGTTGGAGGTGGCAATCACAGCCAACTTCATTGACTATCTTTTTGAGGATTTTGATTAGGGTTTTGTTAGAAGCCTCAACTTGACCATTGGCTTGTGGGTAATATAGGGTGGAGAAGCGATGTTGGATGTTGAACCTCTGGTAAAGCTCTTTAACGTCCCAATTTTTGAATTGTCTGCCGTTATCTATAATGATAACTTTTGGGATTCTATATCGATAAATCAAGTAGTTCAGAATGAATTTGGAGATCTTCTTACTAGTGGTGAAGGTAAGAGGAATGGCCTCCACCCAGTTGGCGAAATATTTGGTGGTGGTGGTAATGAATTTATGACCGTTAGAGGATGTAGGGTGGATTTTATCAATGAGATCAAGCCCCCACTGTGAGAAGGGCCAAGGTGTAATGAACGGTTGCAATTATTGTGATGGCGCATGGATCTTGTTGCCATGTTTCTAGCAAGGCATACATTTCTTCACATAATTATATGCATCTACTTCCATTTTAGGCCAGTAGTATTCTACTCTTAATAAATTTTTAGCCACGGTGAGCCCACTTGAGTGTGCCCCACATATACCTTAGTGCACATCATGTAGTGCCCATTCAGACTCTTGTTTATCTAAAAACCTTAGGAGGGAACCATCGAAATGCCTTCTAAATAGGGTGTCTCCAAGGATAGTGTAACGAGAACATCGATAGATGAAGGTTTGTTGTTGGGTTTTGGTAAGGTGTGGGGGAATGGTGTTATCTTTTAGGAAAGCAAAGGTCTCTTCATACCAGGGGGATTCAAGACCAATGAGTATGCACATGATTTTAGTTTCTAGTAAATCGTATGCTGATATGAATAATTGCTTGACCAAGAACTCACACTTCTGACTATGTGTCAACATCTAAAGGAGGGAGCTGATGGTGGCCATTTCATCTGCAATTCTATTATTTGTTCATGGAATTTGATCAAACTTGATTGTTGTGAAATGCTGCTTAAGATCTTCAACCATATTACATTAGGGAAGAAGCTTGTCATCTTTTTTTTGATATTCATCATTGACTTGTTTTATAATAAGTTGGGAATCACCATAGACTTGTAATTCCAATATCTTCCATTGGATAGCCAAGCATAGCCCAGTGATCAATGCCTCATATTCTGCAATGTTGTTGGTACATGCAAAGGCTATCTTGTATGAATTTGGGATGCAATCTCCTTGAGATGTGATCAATAGTATTCCTGCTCCCGATCCATTTTGGGTGCAATAGCCATCAAAGTATAACTACCATGTGGAGGATGTGGTGACAGTTATAATGAATTTGTCTGACAATTCTATAAGGATCAAATGGTCACCTAGAAGGGGAGCATCAGCCATTTGGTCTACGATTACTTGTCCCTTTATTGATTTTCTATCAACATATTCAATGTCAAACTTTCTTAACATCATGACCCATTTAGCAGTCCTACTAGTGAGGACAACTTTTGACAAGAGATATTTAAGAGGGTCAATCTTAGCAATCAATTTTGTTTTGTTGTTTAGCATGTAGTGTCAGAGTTTTTGTGTACTAAATACCAATGCTAGGCATTCTCTTTCAATGGGGGTATAATTGAGCTCATACCTCATGGGTGTTCGATTGATGTAGTATATGACATGCTCCTTTCCTTGATCATCTTTCTATACCAATAATGCCCCCAATGCCACTATAGTAGCACATATATACAAAATAAGAGGCTTTCCATGAGTAGGAGGCATAAGAACTTGAAGTTATGCAATATATTCTTTTTGTTTTTCAAAAGCCTTTTGACACAAGCAGTCCCATTTGAATTTTGTGTCTTTGCGCAATAGGTGTGCAAATGGATGGCATTTATCTGCAAGTTGTGAGATGAATCACCTGATAGATTGGAGTTTCCCTTGGAGGCTACACAACTATCTGAGGGTCTTTGGGGGAGGCATTTCCATAATGGCTTTCACCTTTGCAGGATCAACCTCGATGCCTCTGTGGGAAACAATAAAACCTAGTAGTTTTCCCGATGTGACACCAAAGACACACTTCTTAGGATTGAGGCACACTTTGTATTTTTCTAATCTTTCAAAGATCTGCCTTAAAATAGGGATGTGATCATGTCTTGTCTTTGATTTTCCTAGAAGATCATCCACATAGTCCTCCATGATTTTGTGCAAGAGGTCATGAAAAACTATTGTCATTGCATGTTGATATGTAGCTCTGGCATTTTTGAGGCCAAAAGGCATGACTCAATAATAGAAGGTCCCCCATGGTGTTGTGAATGCAGTTTTGTGTTGATCTTCCTCTGCAATCCTCATTTGATTATATACAAAAAATCCTTCCATAAGTGATAGCATCTCATGCCCCGCTATGAGGTCCAAAATCATGTCTATGTTGGGGAGTGGGAAATCATCTTTAGGGAAAGCCCTATTTAGATCTCAAAAATCAATACAAATGCAGATGCCCCCAGTGGGTTTGCTGATAGGTACAATGTTGGATACCCATTCAGGGTAGCCTACTGGTTTGATGAATTTTGCATCCAACATCTTTTGAAGTTATGTTTTAACCAGGAGTGAAATATGTGGATGCATCTGGATGAACATCGAGATTATGAGCCACCAAGTCAGGATCCAGACCTGGCATGTCAACATAGGAACAAGAAAAGTTGGATTTTGTCTTTGTGAGGAAATCGATGAAGTCCCATTTCTCTTGATCTGTGAGGGACTTGTCAATGAGCATGTTCTTTGGCATGTCTTTAGTGCTAATATTGATACTATTTGTTACCTCTATTAACAAGTTTGACCTATCCTATGGAAGATGACCAATGGTAGTGAGGTCAAGTCCCTCATCCTTAAGTGCCTTTTCTAGGTTTTCACTTTTGGATACGCCTTTTTTTTTACTTTTTTCTCATCCAAAGTTACCTCAGAGAGGTTTTCACCTAGGGAATCATGTTTTTTTATTTTTATTATCTTTTTTGTGACTAAGAGCATTGACCTAACTACCAAAGTATCCCTTTTCATCCAGTTAAATTATGTGCACTCTGTTGCAGTCTTCCAAATTGCACATAGTCAAGAGAGTTATGAGAGCGTTATCATCAATGGAGATGTCTAAAGTGGGTTTGTCTCATTGGCCCCAGTCTAAAAGTTTGGGATGGACAAGATGTAGCTCGTGTGGAGTGGAAGGGGTTATGGAAGTGATGGTGTTGATATGGGTATCAAAGAAGATGTCATCTTTATATTCAAAAGGCATTTCATGGAACTCCTCTTCATCAGAGTCTTCGATATCCAAAGAAGGACTTGAAGGGACATTAGTGATAGTGATCTTAGGCATTGGAGTGTACCCCAAGCCCCTATTATACTTGTATGAGATAGGATTAATTAGTGTTTTTCTTCCTTTCTCCTCTGGTCCCAAGCCGTGTCCTTTGTAACCCATATTTTCTACTATAGCTGATGCTTTTGGATACATTTTTTTAGGTATTTTTATTGGGTCTTCATCTTTTTCCTGGTACAACCATGAAGAGACATCTGTGTCAAGGCTTTCCTCATCAAGTCGACCCCATTGCTGAAAGGTGGTATCTTGACATTGTATAATAGATTCTTGATCTTTTGTTATTTCTTTTGGTTTGTTGAATGACTTGGGAGATAAGGGGAGATTGCCTATTAATAAGACATCCTCAAGTTTGTATTCTTTGTAGCCATTATCAAGGATCTTGATTTTGGGCTCTGCTTGGGATGAGGTGGAGGTGACGTTTGATGTGTTAGTTGGAGGAGTTGGAGAGGGTTTATTTAGTGGGAAATTATATGGGTGCTTCCATTCCAAGAGCTTGCAATACTTGAAAGGTTGGGGATCACCTTTGATAGTGATATCTCTATCATTGTAAGGGAACTTGAGGCATTGATGATAGGTGGAAGGGATGGCTTGCAAGAATTGAATCCATGGGTGACCAAGGATAATATTATAGGGAAGGTCAAGATCTAAGACTTGGAAAGGGGTCTCAATTGTAACAAGGCCAACTTGAAGAGGCAAGGTTATCATTCCTTTTGAAACTCTTTCTGCATCATCATAAGATTTTATTGTGATTCTTCTTGACATGTCTACCGAGTCCTTAGAAAGTCCCAATTGCTTTATTAATTTATATGTACATAGATTGAGTCCAGATCCACCATCTATCAAGATATGTTTAACCTTATGTTTTTGGATAAGGGAGTCAATGTGCAAAGGTTTGTTATGATCTTCATTCATGGGATCATCATTGGAAGTGAATACAAGGTGTTGCTATGCAACAAGGTTTCCAATGAGAGCTTGGAATTGCGCAACGTTGATATTATAGGGAACACAAGAATCTAGGAGGGCTTGTTCCAAAACATTTTTGTGGACAAGAGAAGTTTTAAGAAGCTCTAGGATGGAGATTTGTGTGGGGGTCTTCCTAAGATGGTCAAGGAGGTCATAGAAGTGGGTGTAAGACATGGGGGGAGGATTTGGTGGGGGAGGAGCTCCTTGGACAATTACTCTCCCATGATGAGTAGTGACATTGTAGTCATTTTGAGAATGGGAAAGTGGAGTGCCTTGAATGACTACCTTAGGATGGTTTGGTTGATTTTCTGGTGGGGGTGGGGGAGGACCACCTTCGGTGGTAATCCTTGATCTACTTTGGGATGAGGGATGGGTAGCTCCTTGTATGGTTATGACATTAACATGAGTATCTACGGGCTCAATACAACCTGCCAGGGAGTCAAAACCTGTTATATGGTTGGTGTAATCATAGTTCATAGCATTTGATGATGAGCCCTTGCCTTTATCATGCTTTGGGAATGATTCTTGGTACATTTTGAGCTTGTCATTGTTATTACCAGGTTTTGAAGTTGCGACCTCAATATCACCCCTATCAATAAGATCTTGTATGTAAAACTTTAGCTTCATACACTTTCGTGTATCATGCCCTTTGATACAATGATATTCACAATATTTGTTCTCATTATACCACCTAGGTTTTGGTTGATTTGGATCAAACGAGTGAGTTATCGGGAAGACTACTATGCTTGCTTGGACAACCTTTTGGAATAAAACCTCGATGGGCTTAGCAAGAGGAGTGAAGTCTCTTGGAGTCCTATTGCTGGATCGGGGTGGTCGCCCCTGAATGGAGATATTGTTGCAAGGATTTTGGGATTGATTTTGATTGTTTTGATTGTTGAATTGATGATTGTTGGTGATGGACTTTGGAGGAGAAGTGAGGGTCTGGACCCGTTTTGCATCAGTAACATTGTCATTGACTACGTTCTTGTTTTTGAACCAAAATTTTGGTTTATCATTATGATAGGAGGAATAATTTTGACTTAATTTTTGGTAATGTTTTGAGGTTCCTCCCTCTAACAAGACACGTTCAAGGGATAGGCCCTTGTTAGTCAATTTTTGAAAAGACTTTATACATTGGGATGTTAAAGGTCTTGAAAGTTTGGGCACTAAATTCTTTTGAAATAATTCAATTTGGTGTTGTTCTGGCATGTCCCACTGGAATTTCTTGATGAGATGTCTCCATCTTTGCAAGAAGTTAGTGAAGGTCTCTCCAGGCCTTTGTTTTGTGTTACAAAGGTCCATCATAGATACATTATTAACGATATTGTAGGCATAGTGAGCCATGAACTTTTCTGCTAAGTCTGGGAAGGAGGTAATAGAACCTCGAGATAAGGATGAGAACCATGCTAGAGCATCTTCTGTGAGACTCTTAGGGAAGAGCCTTTGAAGATATAAGTCACTATAAGAGACTTCTTGACATAGGATGTGAAACTCTCATACATGGTCTTGAGGGTCCCCTTTTCCCTCATACTTCGTGAACTTTGGCATTTCAAACCCTGGTGGGTAGGGTGAAAATGATATAGATAGGTCATAAGGACAAGGACAAAATTCCTTAAACAAGTATGGTTTTCTTTTGTTAGTCCCTTCCTTCATGTTTTGGATAATGCTTTTCATGTCTTGGATTTCTTTGATGGGGTCTTTTTGTGGGTTTTGGACATGATGAATTGTGTTTGCCCCTAGAATCAGATGAGTCATGGAAGGTGGACCGCTACTGCTAATGTATTGATATGATGAGGAAGTAGGGATGTGAGATGTGATGATTGATGTCACAGGGACTTGAGTGACAATTGGTTGTGATCCACAAATTGTTGTGACAGGAGGAAGTGAGGCTTGAATGAAGTTAGCGGTATTGTTGAGAGGAATGGAGGATTGTGGAATAGAAACGTATGGTCGGGTAGAAGAATATGGCATATAAGCATATTGGAGAATAGACGAGATCGGATTTGATATTAGCATGGATGCTAAGAAAGAAGAAGGCGGAATGGAGACTGTAGACACCTAAAAATGTCTCATTGATCATGTACTAATTATTCCTCTAATTGATTAAATAATTCTTTAATTATTTAATTCAGTTAATTAATCTTATTCTTCTAATTTTATATTTCCTCATTATCTTACTAATTATTCCAATTTCAATTCTGTCATCGTTTAATCATATAAACCATTTTCTAATGTTAATTAAATATTTATTATTTAATTAATTGTAATTTTTAATCCTCAATTTAAATAATCTTTATTATTTAAATAAAAATTCATTTTCAATTTCTATCTCTATTCAATTAATCATTAACCCTTTTCTAAATATTAATTAAATATTTATTATCTAATTAATTGTGATTTTAATCCTTTGAATTAAATAATCTTTATTATTTAATTAAAGTCCATTTCTAAATAATTAAATAGTTTCTTTAAATTATTTAATTAACTAATTAATTTTTATAATTTCATTTAAATTCAAATTCTTCCAATTTCTTCTAATTTCAAATACATGTGCATGATTTCAAAAAACAAATTGAAAATCAACTTGTCAAGTTCTAAATATATTCAAATAACAAATTGAGTTTAAAATAAATTCAATGTTTGAATTAAAATCTCATGCAAAGATTAAATTGAAAATCCAAGTTAAAGTTCAAGCACATGCTAAATTAATTAATTCAATCAATCAATTAATTAATTCAATTATCTCTTTAATTCCTATTTCTATCTTTTAGTTAGCTTTTTTCTAAATAAAGCTCTCAAAAAGATTTCAATCAGTTAACTATATCCTCCTCTTTATTTCCTCCAATCATTCTTTTTCATCCCTCAGTCATCTTTTTCTCAATCAGTTAACTCATTTAATCTATTCAATCTATTCTGTTTCACCTCCAATTCAACAGTTTAACTATCAATCAACATGTGAGCTCACCTGAGTTCCACCTCTTGATCAATTTGTTCCGCCTCTCATTCAATCCTCCCCAATAATCTATAAATTGAGCATTCAATCTCCATTTCAACAATCACGAACTTTGAATCCTTGTGTCATTTACAGGTTTCCAGCACAATATCTGAGAGTCCTCATACCACAAAGAGGAGAAGAGCAATGGAAGCTATATGCAGTCTTGGAATAGGGGGAATTGATTGATTTATCTTATACTCATGTTTCTTGCTTCTATGTTATTTCATGGTTTGTTTGTTTGTTTGAATTCTAATTAGGATAGGGATTCGTGATTTCCCTTTCATTCCTAGTTGATATTACATTTGATGAATTTTTACATGTGACATTTTGGTGAACCCGACGTGAACTAACAACAATTTAACCTTATTTTTCTTTTGTGTGATTTTGCAGATCGTACATTTTTTAAAATTTTTTTGCAGGTTTGTACAAATTTGTAGAACAAATTTTGAATCATGCAATCATGTTTACATCATCACACAATCAAATAGATAGGCTCACACAATCGAGCATACAGGGTCACACATTCATTATGTTAGGATCACACAATCGCTCTGACACAATTACGCAATCAGTCATACAATATTACACAATCTATTAGGTATTATTACGCATTAGTGTTTTTATAGTTTAGTTTTCTATTTTCTGTGGGTTTTATTGGGTTACTGATTATCTATTTTCAACATGTGGCAAATTTACAGAGAGGATCAGAAAATTATTAGATAATAAACACTCATGCTCTCACACTTCAGTTTTGGGCTTAAAATAAACATTGGTTAAAATTGACATGCATGCATTCACATTTTAGTTTGGTGTTTTAAAATTGACATGCACATGCGTATCTCACACCTAAAGTTGGGTTTTAAAATGAACATGAATCAGGCTGCTCAATAGATTAACTCACATTTCATTTTTCTTAAGGGAAATAACTTTTTAATGTGTTTGGGGTGGACCTACTATTGCATCAGCTACCTTTCCACCCACCTTCAAGATCTTGGGAGAAAGGGAGAATGTGATAATAATGTCCAAATTTTTCATTTTAGTAGTGAAGGGTATCTTTGACTGGGGATTTCATCACCCCACAGAGGTACTTTGAATTGGGATGCGTTGGGGATATCATCTCTCCCAGCGTACTCTTGAGCGGGTTTTTTGAGCTACTATATAAATATACTGGTCAGGCGGCTAGAGTGTTGAGTGAATTTGATGTATGTATGGGCCTTCCCTTCACCGATAAGCTCAACTAAAGTCTTAAGTGGCTTTCTCTGAGAATCCTTCATTGGATCGAGACCCCTCAAAATTTTACAATAAGATCCAACTTAGTAGCCCAAATCCTACATTCAGTGATTCTTGGAGTGCGAATCGTATCCCATAGATACCCCTCATGTACCTTGCATTATGAGATAGAAATCCCTCAGTGATAAGATCTTTGGATCTTTGGGGTAAGAGAGACTGTAATTCCCAAGAAGTGTGTGTCGTGGAGTGCAACCAATGCTACCAAACTCTCTATCTATCCATCTTGTTTCAATATTTTGCTACGGGGGCCTCATTGAATGGTGTCCACTTTCCAGCCTAAGATTGTATTATGTGGTTTTTTATGTATTGTTGTACAAGACAAGTATTGAGTCAATTTTTTGGGCTATTTCAAGCCCTATCTTACGTATCTCTGAATTCCTAGAATTGGTCAGAACATAGATTAGTCAGCTATACTTGTCTTCAAACAACTATTCTCAGATTTGGAAAAAAACAAACTTGTCCTACACACAAAATTACTTGAAAAAAATTCCATCTTGAAACGTCAGACAGTCATACAAACTCAAAATTTTATATACTTGTGACCATAGGCAATCCTTGCATAGTCCTTGCATAGTCTTCATTTACATCCTTATTATCATCCTTAGAAGTTGCACAAGTCTTCATTTATGTCCTTATTATTGTCCATAGTCCTTACATGGTCCTTTCATAGTCCTCATTTACATCTTTATTATCATCCTTAGAAGTTGCATAAGTCCTCATTTACGTCCTTATTATCATCCATAGTCCTTACATAGTCCTTGCATAGTATTCATTTACATCCTCATTATCATCCTTATATACGTCCTTAGATTTAACTCCTTGTCTAGACCTCATATACATCTATCTTAGTCCATCTTCATTCTCATAATCATCCTACAAATTCATAGCATGTATCCTAATGGGTCTCCTAGATGATGGTTTGCTCCCCTTTGAGAAACCTAATCTAGTGCCAAATGGCGGTCAATGAGAAACCATTGACGGTTTGAGTAACTTGGCCTAGTAATTAAAGAGAAACACACCTCATTATATATGAGTCCAGTACAAGATAAGTATAGAGTATAAAATTTCTCATAGAATTGATAGAGAAATTACTGTAGAATGTCTAAGAGAAGAGCTTGAAAAACTTGCATTGCAAAAATCTTGAAATACTCATAAAGTCTCACATCAAAATCCTCAATAGAGAGTCTGGTCTAGTGTTGCATATTCCATATTTAGGTCCAGAGTCTTGCATTATTGTCATCTTGCATTAGGTTATAAACCATCCTCATATAGAAGTCTTAAATGCCCATCACAAGGTCACAAAAGGCAAAAAGTAAAATGGACCCAAACAATGACCTGCTAGTAAATCCAACATGGAACAGGGACATATCAACTAGTCAACAGTCAAATTCTCAAGCAATGCCCACAATACATGAACTACAACAAAATTTAACATGCGAAGAGATTGAATCAGGTCAACAAGACCCACATTTCCTTATGATCTTAGACTCTCTTATACATAATGATAGGGACAAATATCTCTCGATGTTATTACTAAAAAGGGCCAAATTACCTGAAGATTTTGATATCACAACAATCTCACCACTAGGCAATACTCTAGGTCAAAATAGCAGTCAAACACCACATATGACACAAATGCAAGCGATGACCTCAAGTTTTCGTCAGAATGCACCAACATCACCTATACAAACAAATGTCATTTCAAATGTGAATTCACAATCAAGTGCATCATCCTCAACAATAAATGTTAGCGCACCAACACAGGGTATCCCGATAAGGCCAAGTGTGTCAGCACCTATTCAAACACAGGTTCCTCATACAATAAGTGCAACTCAACCTCCGGTTTCCTATTCCATAGGATCTACATACAATCATCATAATATGAACCTAGGTTCCGCTAATACAACAAGTACAACTCAGTCAAATATGGGTTCACATATCGCTTATTTCACAGTACCTAGTGGCACTCATAACATGCATAATTATAATAATGGTACCTTTCAACAACCTCCTATTTATATTACCACAAATCCTTTTATGGAAAATATACATGCACAAAGTGTACCTTTGACTCAAACAGATATTCTATCCCAACAAGTACATAATCTACAACAATAGATGACAACTATGCAAACCAGTAATGATAAAAAGAGCTACACAATGCAGGACTTATGTCCTTATCCTTTTGATCACACATTATACATACTGCCTTTCCCACCAAATTTTATAACACCAAAATTTGATAGATATCAAGGGAAAGGTGATCCTAGAGATCACATCAAAGAGTTTTTTATGACATGTATAGAGGTTGCAATTGAAGACAATTATCTAATGAGACTGTTTCCTATAAGTCTGGGAGGCTCGACCTTGGAGTGGTTTTCACATTTACCACCAACTATCACATCATGGGGTGAATTAGCTGAACACTTCATTGCTAACTTCTCACATAACATTGAAACCTCAATCACTTTGATGGACTTATGTGCTGCAAAATAATATGAGAATGAAACATTCGCATCCTTCCTACAATGATGGAGAGCTCTCTATAGGAGATGCAAGACTATTATTCTAGGAATAGATCAAGTTGACATGTTCACATAAAACTTAATCCCTAAGATCAAGTATCTGATAAAAATGCAATGTTTGATCACATTTAAACAAATCATTGAAAAAGCCCTTTAATTGTGAGAAATGACTAGTAGAACAAGGTCTCATAAAATATGGCAATAACAACAACAATGATAAATCCAAATTTTGGTCACAAAACAAAAATGTCCTTAGCTTTACAAGGTCCAAGTCAATCATTTAGTTTGCACACAAAGAATAACATTGTATCGACAAATGTAAACACTGTGCAAACTATGAACACAAAATTTCCAAGGGTATATGCTCCAAAAAGGAATTACACACCTCTAGGGGAACCTACTGAATCAACATTAAAAAAGTTGATACAGACAAACTTGATCACTTTTCCAAAAGTAAGAGTATATGAACCAGGTCCTTTCCAACCTACATGGTGGAATGATAGTGATTTCTATGAATATCATCATACTAAAGGTCACAAAATTGCAAGTTGCTATAAATTGAAAAACTTAATCCAAGATATGACCGACCAAGGTGACATCATGATTGACACCAAAAAACTTCAAAAAATACAAATCATACTATCTTTGAGGATCCATTTATCAAACATGACAAAGGGAAGGCATCTACATCAGGAACACAAGATAATACAGCTAACTACACAAAAGTCTCATACGCCTACACTATTCATGCCATTAGCTCAAGAAATGTAGTAAATGATGATTCACAAGAAATACTCGATAATGATGAGAAATATCAAGAAACTTACAATGATGATAACCAAATTTGCATGATGTCAGAAGCACCGAAATATGATGAAGACAAGAATCCTTTTCTTATGGACTGGGGGCATGAAGAACTATTTCATTCGGGATGGTTTGAAGATGAACTTATAGAACATATCATGGATGTCAAACTTGCACATGATGAATATAAGGAGGGATACAAAATATACCTTGATAACCCAACATATGTTACAGACAGTACCTTCACAAGAGATGATACAGTGGTTACAATCATGATAACTCCCATAGATAGAGACTGTGTAGTAGTTACTCACAGATCTATAGTAACCTTACAAGGAGTACCATCAAACCCACCACCAGCAGTAGGGACCTATAATATTATTGAGCAACTCAGAAAAAAACCCAACATAGATATCACTCTTTGAACTATTGCATATATCACCAACTCATAAAGCTATCCTAGACAAAGCATTTAAAGATTCAGTAGTGGACAAAATTATAGATGAAAATGCCTTCCAATCCATGGTGGGGAATTTGGCACAGGGTATTCGTATTGCGTTCATAGAACAAGATATTCCTAGTGATAAACTTCTCCATAATGACCCGCTACATCTAGAAGCTTACATACATAAGAGCAGAATCAGAATAGTACTTATAGATGGAGGAGTCGGTCTCAACATTTGTACATTAAAGCTGGTCAAAGAATTGGGATATTCTAAACTTCATATTGATACTTCAAAAAGAATAAACATCAAAGTATCTAATGATGAAGAGCGTCCCTCAAAAGATAGTACGCTACTAGTGCAAGTAGGACCTATAATGACAGAGGTTACTTTCTAAGTGTTGGACAATAAACTAGGGTACAACATGTTATTGGGTCGCCCATGGATTCACACCATGCAAGCTATACCATCAACATTTCATCAATGTGTTAAATTCTTGTACAATGGCATTTAAATCACCATAAAGGGTGATCCAAATCCATTCCAACACTGTAATGACTTAAAGGCAGGTGTAGATAACCAAGTACCCATTAATCAAGAAGCACCCCTCACTAAACAAATGGAGTCATTAACAATCATAGAAACATAGAAGAATGTGCCTACAACATCTTTGCAGATAAAAGATATTGTTTGTGGGGAATACTCTATTTCAAGTACCTCAAATGGAAAATAGTTATCTCTTTCTCCTAGGTCTTTTGGGAAATCTCAAAACATGGTATTGAAACAAGACAAAGGAAAAAAAATAGTTAGATGCTCAGATTCATACTCTTTCGTTAGGTGGGGAGATTTACAAGAAGAATCTCTAAATGAAGATGTCAATCACTAGATATACAAAGAAGAAGATGACATGATAATACCAAGGTTACCCTTAGATCAGTATACCAACGGGTTCAAGATGTTAGGTCCTAGAGACAACTAAGAGGGGGGGTGAATCAATTGTCCAATAAATTCAAAACAAAAACAACTTAACCAACTTACTGCTTAATACTGGTGAACCAGTCTTTTATACCAGTGGACAGTTTTATCAGATAATTACAATATCGGTAAAGATTAATGCATGAAACAAAAAGACAAAGTCATCCACAACACTTAACACCAATATTTGTACATGGAAAACCTGAAAGGGGAAAAAGCATGGTGGGAAACCTTACCCACAATCAGATGATACTACTACAGATAGTAAGTGTATACAAATGGGGTCTGCACATGCAGAAAGGCCAAGCGCCTAGAGCACACTGCTCAAACACAAAATAGGAGTCATATTGACTACAATTGGATGGTTAAATCCAATAAGGATGTACTGCTCAAAATAGCATCTTCATATGCTGGATTCAATACCGGTGTAGTTTTGATATGCTTTCACAAAAAACTTGCTTCACCTTCAAATGATGTCTGCATGTATAGCTTTGCTTAATCTTGAATATACCTTCACACAATTCTTCTTTGCATTCCACATCCGATCTTACAAATAAGATCTTACATTTATATTATAACCTAGGACCAATTTTAGTAGGTCGGCTCTAAAAGATATTACAATAAAATCAATTTACAATTAAATTAATGCCCGATGCAATAACCAATTCAACATGTCGGCTTAATGCATTTACAACAATAATAAATCATCTCCATAGCGTGCCATGCTGATCTGGAAAAGATAAACCCGTCGGTGTATAACCTGGACCTATTTGCCAGTAACAACAAATATGCAAACATGAATATACCAATAATAAAATCTCCAAGACAAGGTGTCCAAATGATTTCTTTGACATAACCAAATGTTTTCCATGCCATTCCAAGTGCTGGTGATCATTATATCCTATTGGTGTACTAGATACCGGTGACTATGCATAAGTCATTTGCTTGCCGGTGAATGTTGCTAATTCTCCAAAGTGCTAGAGTTGATAAGTGTTAGTAGGTGTTGACATCAATGACAAAACCATACCAAAATACAAAAAATCTCCCTCTTTGGCATTGATGGCAACACAAGATGGAAAAACCATCAAGGTGCCAAACAAAAATGCCAAATACCAAAATACCAATAGTTACCAAAATATAAGTAATCTCTGCCCCTGAGAGTGACATATGTTTCCTTTTGTTTTTCCATACCAATCTCTCCCCCTTTGACATCAAATGCCAAAGTTAATATAAAACCAAGTGCATATACAAAATACCAACCAATTTAGTATACCAACTACTCCCCCTGAGAAGTACCTTCCTCATCAAAGTCGGAGTAAAAGATTTCTCTGTTAATTCTACCGGTTGATGACAAACATCAACTGTCTAGGTATCTACTGGTGGGGGTATGACCCCAAGCTGATCTCTAAGATATTCAAAAGTCTCCTTAGGTAGAGGTTTAGTGAAAATATCTACAATCTGCTCTTTTGTATTCACATAAACCAGTTTAATTTCTTTTGCTTCAACATTTTCCCTGAGAAAATTCAGTTTGATGGAAACATGTTTGGTTTTAGAATGTAGTACCAGATTCTTAGATATATCAATTGCTGTAGTGTTATCACAATAGATAGTTATAGGTTCCTTGTATTTTACCTTTGTGTCTTTCTACATTTGTTTAAGCCATAGTACCTATGTACAGTTAGTTGCTACTGCAACATATTCTGATTCTACTGTTGATAAGGATGTACAACTTTGTTTCTTACTTAACTAAGAAACTAGTCTGCTTCCAATAAAAAATGCTCCACCGGTAGTGCTTTTTCTATCATCCACATCTCCTGTCCAATTTGCATCTGTGTATAAACATAATTCAAAGTTTTCATCTCTAGGATATCATAATCCAAGATTTGTAGTGCCTTTTAAGTACCAAAAAATCCTTTTTACTGCTGATTCATGATTTTCTCTGGGATTACTCTGAAATCTTGAAACAATACATACTGCATTCATGATATCAGGTCTGGTCTGTATCAAATATAGTAAACCTCCTATCATAGATTTGTACCTAGTTGGATTAACATGTGTAGATTCATCCCTTAGTGATAGTGTGTCATTTGTAGTCATTGGTGTGCTTACCGGTTTAGAGTTCTCCATCCCAAATTTATTTAGTAACTCTTTCAAGTACTTGGATTGACTCAAGAATATACCTTTGTCAGTCTGTGAAATCTACAATCCTAAAAAGAATTTTATTTCTCCAATCATAGACATTTCAAATTCTTGCTACATTTCAATAGAAAATTCTTTACATAATCCATCTTCTCCTCCAAAGATTATATCATCAACAAAAATTTTTTTAGCCAAGATGTCATCATTACTCACTTTATAATATAAGTTGCTATCAGCATTACCTTTAGAAAAAGAAATCTTCAAAAGATACTTATCCAATCTTGCATACCAAGCTCTTGGAGCTTGTTTCAATCCAGACAAAGCTTTCTTTAACCTACAAACCATATCTTTGTTATTTGTCAAAGAAAATCCATTAGGTTGTTTAATGTAAACTTCTTCTTCAAGATCTCCATTAAGAAATGCACATTTAAGGTCCATTTGATATACTTTGTAGTTCTTATGTGCTGCAAAAGCCAAAAATAATTTGACTGCCTCAATTTTGGCTATCGGTGCAAAGGTCTCATTGTAATTAATTCCTTCTTTCTGAGAATATCCCCTACACACTAGTCTTTCTTTATTTCTGATTACCTTACCATCTTCATTAAGTTTGTTTCTGAATACCCATTTGGTTCCAATTACATTTTTATCTTTAGGCAGGGGAACTAATGTCCAAGTGTTATTCTTCTCAATTTGTTCTAATTCTTCTTCCATATCTTTAGTCCAATATTTATCTTCACATGCCTCATTAATTGATGATGGTTCAATTTGAGAAATAAGACATACCTCTTCATTTTCCAATCTTCCTCTTGTCATAACTCCTTTATACTTGTTTCCAATTATCAAATCTTCAGAATGATTCAATCTTACATACCGGGGTGTCTTTGTTTGTTATTGTTCCTTGGTCACAGTGGAATTTTTAGATGATATCGGTGTAACTGGATCTTCATTAAGTACCGGTGGATTCAATGTAGGTTCATTTGTTAGAATTTCTGTTGCCGGTTCAGAATCTATATAACTTGAGGTTCCTCTCAATTGTTCATCAATCTTCACATTTGTACTCTCAAGAATTTTGTGCAATCTTTTGTTAAAACATCTATATGCTTTACTCTTAGATTAATAACCAAGAAATATTCCTTCATCACTTCTAGGATCAAATTTCCCAATATACTCATCTCTTCTAATATAGCATTTACTTCCAAATATTCTTAAATATTTAAGAGTAGGAGTAATACCAAACCATAGTTCATGAGGGGTCTTACCAATTTCACCTTTGATGTGAACTTTGTTGAATGTATACACTACTGTACTTACCGCCTCTCTCCAATATACTTGTGGTGGATTTTCTTCTGATAACATACTTCTAGCTGCATCCAAGATAGATCTATTTTTCCTTTCAACAACTCCATTTTGTTGTGGTGTCCGAGGTGCTGATAACTATCTTCTGATTCCATTCACTTCACATAATGCATTAAATTCCTTAGATGTTAATTATCCTCCTTGATCTGATCTTAGACATTTGATTTTCTTACCAGTTTCATTTTCTACCATTGATTTGAACAGTTTGAACTTCCTAAGTGCTTCTGATTTTTCTCTGAGAAAAGTAACACAACACATTCTAGAATAGTCATCAATGATTAGCATGAAATATCTATCACCTTGTAAGCTTTTAGTTCTAGCTAGACCACATAAATCAGTATGAATTAAGTCAAGAGCATTATTGGATTTTTTTGGAATGATTTTAAAGGTAGTTCTAACTTGTTTTCCGAATTGACATTCCTTACATACTGTATTGTGAGGTTTAACAATTTTAGGTAAATCTCTAACTACCTTAGTAGTACTGATTTTTACCATGCAATCAAAGTTTACATGACAGAGTCTCTTATGCCATAGCAAACTTTCATCAATATGTGCAATCAAGCATGTCTTTTCACTATTATTCAAATGAAAGATATTACCTCTAGTTTGATTACCGGTTGCTATTTCTAAACCAGTTCTATTCATGATTTTGCATTTTCCATTTTTGAATTGTAACTGAAATCCTTTCTTGACTAATTGACCAACACTCACAAGATTATGCTTTAAACCTTCAACATAGTAAACATTGTCAGTATTATGCTTTCCATCAAGAGATATTGTACCTTTTCCTTTGATTAGACAAGCTTTACCATCTCCAAATCTCACTAGACCTCCATTATATTCTTGAAAGTTCAATAATTTACCTTTATCTCCTGTCATATGATGTGAACATCCTGAATCAATGATCCATTCATCCTTTACTTCAACTTTAGCTGCCAAGGCTTGCTCTACTGGTTGGACTATAGGTGTTAGTTGATCTTTTGTTATAGCAACAAAATCCCATCCATTTTCTTCCGGATCCTCATCAGAATCATCAGTCACTCCTTCATCAGCAAGATAATAAGATTTGTCTTTATTCTTCTTAAATCTGTATCTTTGATATTCAGGGTTAGGCTTGTATGTTCTTCTAGATTCTTCTTTTAGTTTAGCATGTCTATTAGGGCATCTTGAAGCCATGTGACCAATCTTATTATAGTTAAAACATTTAAAGGGTGCTTTACCTTCATACTTACTTCCAACTGGACCTTTAGGCATTTTGCTTGCAAATAGTGCTTCAAGTTCTTCATTTTCTTTCCTGCTTTCTTTAAGTTCTCTTGCATAAACGGCTTTCCAATCAGATTAGTCAAACAATGATGTAGATGATGTTGATGCTTTAAAGGATAAATCTATCTTTATAGTAGCAACAAGACAAAATTCCTCAATTTTAAAGGCTGAAAGTTTTTCAATCAATGTATCTCTAGTTATTGATGTATTAGGCATTGTTCTTAACTCATTTATAGCAGTGACTTTCATTTTATATGCCGGTGGCAATCCTCTTAAAACTTTTGGAACAATTTCATCTTCACTTAAGTTTCCTCCACAACATTTAATACCCAAAACAATTTCATTAACTCTTTCCATAAAAGAAGAAATCCTTTCATCTTCTTCCATTTTCACATTTTCATACCTAACCTGGAAGCTTTCAAGTTTTGCAATTTTGACTATAGAATCTCCTTCATTCAGTGTTTCCAAATGATCCCAAATAACTTTAGCAGTGGTCCTATCTAATAATCCCATGATTTGTTGATCTGTTAATGCGCTCAAAAGTGCTTCTCTTGCTTTGCAATCATTTTCTTCATCTTTTCCCAAGGTAGGTGGATTAGGCTAACTAGGAGTAGGAGCAGTATAGCCATTCTTTGTAACTTCCTAGATATCCTTTCCAATCCAATTTAAATGTGTCTCCATTCTGATCTTCCATATGCCATAGTTGGTTCCATCAAGTTTAGGACTGTCCTTCTTGAAATAGTTAGTAGTCACTGGATCTCCTCAAGTTGTTAAGCTTCTGCAAAAGAGGACTAAGCTCTGATACCAATTGTTACGTCCCAAAGACAACTGAGAGGGGGAGGGGGTGAATCAATTGTCAAATAAATTCAAAAGAAAAACAACTTAACCAACTTACTGCTTAATACCGGTGAACCAGTCTTTTATATCGGTGGACAGTTTTATCAGATAATTGCAATACTGGTAAAGATTAATGCATGAAACAAAAAGACAAAGTCATCCACAACACTTAACACCAATATTTGTACGTGGAAACCCTGTAAGGGGAAAAACCATGGTGGGAAACCTTACCCACAATCAGATGATACTACTACAGATAGTAAGTGTATACAAATGGGGTCTACACATGCAAAAAGGCCAAGCGCATAGAGCTCACTGCTCAAACACAAAATAGGAGTCACACTGACTACAATTGGATGGTTAAATCCAATAAGGATGTACTACTCAAAATAGCATCTTCATATGTTGGATTCAGTACCGGTGTAGTTCTAATATGCTTTCACAAAAACCTTGCTTCACCTTCAAATTATGTCTCCGTGTATAGCTCTGCTTAATCTCGCATATACCTTCACACAAGTCTTCTTTGCATTCCACATCCAATCTTACAAATAAGATCTTGCATTTATATTATAACCTAGGACCAATTTTAGTAGGTCGGCTCTAAAAGATATTACAATAAAATCAATTTACAATTAAATTAATGCCCAATGCAATAACCAATTCAACATGCTAGCTTAATGCATTTACAACAATAATAAATCATCTCCATAGTATGCCATGCTGATCTGGAAAAGATAAACTTGCCGGTAACAACAAATATGCAAATATGAATGTACCAATAATCAAATCTCCAAGACAAGGTGTCCAAATGATGTCTTCGACATAACCAAGTGTTTTCCATGCCATTCCAAGTGCCGGTGATCATTATATCCTGCCAATGTACCAGATACCGGTGACCATGCATAAGTCATTTGCTTGCCAGTGAATGTTGTTGATTCTCCAAAGTGCTAGAGTTGATAAGTGTTTGTAGGTGTTGACATCAATGACAAAACCATACCAAAATACCAACACAAGATGCTAACAAAACATGGGTATGATGGTACCACATGCTTGGGATTACAAAAGCAAGGAAGATTAGAACTCGCTGTACCAAACAACAATCTAAAGAATCAAGGGTTAGGATATAAACATGTACCAAATATAATGGAAGTAATAAAATGTACACTAGATACACTAAATAGACCAAGGCTATTGTTAGAGCACATATCTCAAAGTCAGTTGTCAACATGAGTGTTTCCCTCTTCATATCAGACAAGCAATAAAGTACCAAAATCACCTAGTATGAAATCAGATGGTGAAGATATGAGACAACTTCTATAAGAACCTAGCACTGATTCACCCAGTAATACAGTATTTGAGTCATCCACAAAAGCAAATATGGTAACAGACATAGGCTTAGCACCAGTAAATGAGCCTAATCCTTGGTTATTGTCAATACTTTTGCCAAGGGAAACAACTCAAGCTCCACCCAATGAATCTGATGAAGAAAGACTACAACGACTTATACTAAGTTTAAGAAGAGTGGACCCCATACAAAGGAAGCCCACCAATCTACAACAAAATTAAATACAAGAACTAGAGGAGATAAGTGATACAACCTTAGAAGCTGAAACATAGATAGAAAGTGAGATAGATTCTCATGACTATGAATTCCTATTTGATCATGATTCTAGCCCACAAACAATTGACATGATAAGGTACCACAAATCGCCTATAGATGATGAAAATATTCTAGGTCACTCAAATAAACAGGTATGCATGTTATCAAAATCTATTACAACAAAAGAGAGTAATGAATTACCCCTTGTACACTCACATTTGATTGAGTGGGGACAATAAGGGAAACCAACTCTAGATTGGTTTGAGAATGATGAAGCTATTGCAGAATTCCTTGGTGTCAGAGAAGGATTTCCACAAGGTAGGATTTGTTCTAGACCTGGATAGAACAACACACTTTGGAGAGGCAAGTGCCTCTATAATATAAGATAAGGATGAAAGTGACCGCAATGGCAAGAGTGAGTTAGACAACCTCCCTATTGAAAAAGAGAATTTAACATTACTCATGGAAGAAACTGAAGTAGTAAATATAGAAGAAGGACAAGTTGTACATAATATCCACTTAGCAAAATCATTAAACCAGGAAGAAAAGGCAGATTCATATAGTTTTTCAAACAATGTCTTATCAATTTTGCTTGGTCCTATGAGGATATGCCAGGATTAGATCTAGAATTGGTGTTACATAATTTACCATTGCTATTAGGAATTAAACTGTACAAACAAAAGCTAAGAAAGATGCATCCATAGATTGCATTACTGGTCAAAATAGAGCTCCAAAAGCTTCTGGATGTGGGCTTCATTCGCCCTATTGACTATGCAGAATGGATATCCAATCTAGTACTTGTGACTAAGTCCACTGGGGGCATAATAATCTATACTGACTTCCATGATCTAAATAAAGCATGTCCTAAGGATGACTTCCTATTACCCAGCATAGACATGATAGTTGACTTAACTACTGGGAATGAAATGCTTTCATTAATGGATTGTTTTTTTGGGATACAACTAGATCAGGATTGCACCAAAAGATCAACACAAGATGACATTTACCTATCCATGGGGAACATACTACTAGAACGTCATGTCGTTTGGTCTTAAGAATGCAGGAGAAACATATCAAAGGGCTATGACAACACTATTTCATGACATGATTCACAATATAATGGAAGATTATGTGGATGATCTAATGGATAAATCATAGACAAGAGAAGGTTATCTTGAAGTCCTTACAAAGATATTTGATCGTTTAGATTAGTACAATGTCAAGATAAACCCCAAAAAGTGTGTATTTGGTGTAACAACAGGCAAAATTTTAGGGTTTAATGTGTCTAATAGAGGAATTGAAGTAGATCCTGCAAAGGTAAAAGCAATCATGGATATGCAACCTCCATCAACACTTAAGCAATTAAGAGGGTTACAAGGAATACTACAGTCCATAAGGAGGTTCATAGAAAATGTCATCCATTCCAGTATTCACTCAGAAGAGGAGTTACCTTCAAATGGACAGAACAATGCCAAGAAGCTTTTTAAGCTTTAAAAGAATATCTTTTGAATACTCCAGTGTTAGTTCCACCAACTCTAGGAAAACCCTTATTACTATATATATCAACAACAAACTCATCTTTGGGAGCCTTGTTGGCACAACATGATGATCAAGGAAAGGAAAGAGAAATCTACTATATAAGTATAACCTTAAATTGATATGAGCTTAATTACACTCCTATAGAACGAGCATGTCTAGCAGTGATTTTCGCATCTCAAAAATCTAGACATTATATGCTGAGTCACAAAGTACAACTTATTACGTGCTTCGATCCATTCAAATATTTGTTAAGAAGAGTAACATTGACTGGAAGATTGGATGAGTGGGTCATGATTTTAAGTGAGTTTGATATAGAGTATGTGGACAGAAAGGCAATCAAAGGGCAGATTATAGCAGATCAGTTGGCAAAGGCTCCTTTGCAAGATAGTCACCCGCTACTAATAGACTTTCCTAATGAATCTGTGTTTACATTAACAACATCTACCATGTGGAAATTATAATTTGATGGATCCTATATAAATCATGGAGCTGGAGCTAGGATTATTTTCATCACTCCTCAAGGTGATTCTATCCCTAAGTCATTTTGAATAAATTTTCCCTGTACGAACAATATAGCTGAATATGAAGCTCTCATCATAGGACTTCATACCGTTGTATAGTGGAGGATAAAATAATTACAAGTCTATGGTGACTCACAACTGATTGTAAATCAAGTCAATGATGACTATAACACAAAATATGATAAACTACTACCTTATAAACAAATGGTAGAAGATTACAAAGAACATTTTAGTAACATCACTTTTGAACTATGGTCCATGGTTATGGTAGGGTCTCTACTAAATATGCCTAATAATGAAACTCGGTTTGAGTTTATTGTAGAATAATTGATGATGCCGGCATATGAGATTCCCTCATCAGAATATGTATGTATAATTGTAGGTCTTGAATCCCCATGGTATAATAAGATATACACATACTTATATACTCAGTGCATGTCTCTTGATTTGTCTAGAAATCAAAAGAACACTCTTATTCGTTAGGCATCCAGACACACTATTATTGCTGACACATTGTATAGAAAGGGCTTTGATGGAACCCTTCTCCGATGTCTTGATGAAAGAGAAGCATAACTTTCCCTAACAGAGGTACACAATGGAATTTTTGGGGCACATCAAAGTGGCCTGCCACTATGAAAGAAATTATTAAGAACAAGATACTATTGGCCAAGTATGGAAAATGATGCCAATAAATATGTATAAAAATATAAACAATGTTAAATGCATGGAGACCTCATTCATGCACCAACATAGGATCTTGAACCTAATACATCACCATGACCATTTTCACAATGGGGGTTAGATCTAGCTGGTAATGTCAATCCTACTTCTTCCAATGGAAACAAATTCATCTTAACATCTACTGAGTATTTTACTAAATGGGTCAAGGCAATTCCCCTTACATACACCATTGGTAAGAAAATAGCAAAATTCATGCTAAATTATATTATCTTCCGGTATGGGATTCGATTGTGTATAGTGATAGACAATGAACGCCCATTCAAAAATCAATAAATGAGAGAATTGTGTGAAAAATTTCAAATACAATAGAGATTTGTAACACCATATTATCCGCAAAGCAATGGATAAGTAGATGCAACAGACAAGACAATATTTAAGATCCTTAAGAAAGTTGTCACTGACCCAGGACAAGATTGGCTTCTCTAGTTAAATCCCGCTCTTTTTTAATAGTAGTACACACCCCTATAGGAGAAACACCATATTCCTTGGTCTATGATACAAAAGCGATACTACCTATTGAAATTGAACTACCGTATTTAAGAGTCTCCTTAAAAAAAATTATATCAGAGTAAGACTATCAAGTTGTAAGATTACAAGAGCTAGAAACACTTGATGAAAAGAGACAAGCTGCTTTAAATCATTTGCAAGGTTACCAAAATAGATTGAGGAGGAGTTACAATAAATGAGTACACCTAAGGAATTTTGAAGTGCGAGTTCTAGTTCTCAAGGAGAGCCAAAGGAACCTAGCGGAATGAGAAAAGCCAGGGAAGTTTAAACCTAACTAGTTAGGTCCTTTTGGCTACCATGGAGGGAGATAGGAATGAGAAAAGCCAAGGAATTTTTATCATAACAAGGGTTATAGGAAATGGAGCATACAATTTGGCTACCATGGAGGGAGATCCACTCCTTGACCCTATGAACAACATGCACCTTAAACGATATTATATCTAAGGGCTCAGTTAGTTTAGGTTTTACTTTCCACATTGCATCTCAATTTATTCAAAGCACTGCATCACATATAGTTTCTTTTTTTAAATGCATCACATTCATGAAGTTTTTGTATTATCATATAACATCATCAATAAAACAAGGCAACTGTCCAAGTTTATCATCAATTTGTATTCAAGAGAAACAAGGGTCATCCCCTTTCTTAGATATTTAGACATGAAGTCTTTGAGATCCTAAGGTCATTCATTTTCAACATTACCCTATAACGATGCTTTACTTATGGTTGGGTAGTGATTTCACTACTTAAGTCTTGTTAGCCCAATATCTACCAATTTCTATATCTCAAACACATTAAAAAAAAGAAAAAGTGTTATTCCAAATATCCATCTCAAGGCAAAATAGCAATGATATATAGCTGAAATATCATGCATACAAAGTGTGACAAAAAGCTTGACTATGGGAACATGCAAGTAACTCCACCAGGGCTATGAACGCTTGTTGGCAATGGAGCAATATTTGAATAATTACAGTCTATAACCTCATCGGAGCTCTAAAAGATTGCTGGCAGTGAGGTTCTATTTGTGATGCTTTTGAAGTTAGAATAATCCATGTAGCTAGTCATATAGGATGCTAAGGATCTTTAGTGAACACAAGAGTAGGAATTAACTCATTTGCACACACATGGGCAAAAGAAGATCAAAGTTTCAAGAACCAATGGGGAAGTTTTCCATGTCTCCATTTGTAAATTCTAGTCACTAAGTGTGTTAATTTGGATGTTCCAAGGGACCTTAAGGATCAATTGGCCACTTATCTATGAAATGTTTTGTACCTCCAATTCAATTGGTGTATTACAAATGCTAAACAAACACAATTATCCTTGTTCGAATATGAAAGGCATCTTCATAATACATATTTCATTAACATAGGTCATGTCAAAAATTGATTGTCTCCACATGCATTCTACAGATCATAATGTTGTACAGGTCTACACATTGGGGGCATATTTGAAAAATCCTAAATATCAGATAAAGTCCTAAAAAAAATCAAAAAACAGTGAAAAATATAAAAATCAATAAAAAACATTCATATATAATCCACAAAATCCAAAAACATTGGGAAAACATCAAAATCCAAAAACATTGGGAAGGCAAAAAATACCAAAAACATTTAGAAAATGTCTTGAAAAACTATCAAAAACATCCATATAATGTCCAGAAAAAATCAACCAAAAACATTCAAATATCAATCCACAAAATCAACCCAAAACAATAAAAAATCAATGAAAAAAAGCTTGCAATAAAATTTTTCGCAAGAATCAAATACCCTAGTAGATATCCAACAAAAACTTCACATGAAGTTAACAATGGATACGACTATCCAGTGAAACATCTACAATCAACTGATCAAACTGTCTTATAAATCGTATCATATCCATATCAAGTGATCATTATCTTGTCTTAAATAGAAGAGAAAACACTCGAAATCAGATAGGTCAGTCTTAAACGGGGTCCACAACTTTCTAAGATCAGACATTATCAACCATCACATCAAGCAACTGAGAATGAAGGCACCGAGTCAGTATAGCTGCTGAATTTTTTCTGGGTCAAGTCTTTATCTTTTATCATTTGGCAACAGATCATGTTCCTATGCTACTCAAGGATGTCCACAAGTGACTAGAGGATCCATGATGGGCATAATCTTTTTCTTTGTTTGATGTTTGTGGTGTGAACTGATGAAGTTCTAGGGAAATTGCTCTAGTGGTTGTTTGTGATAGGAGCATTCAGCTAGTGAATGCCACACATACCTCGACCCCTAGTGTATTTCCCAGAATGGAGGGATTCACTCCTTTTCTACTATGTGTTTGTTTCTTCAATGAGATATCTTTACATCTTGGTTACTTATACCCTGATGTACTAAGCTTCATTGTTCAATAATAAGGCTCAGTGATGAATATATATTATGCAATAAATAATGACACAGGTTCGTGAATCAATCATTCTCATTTCATCTCATTTGCTTATTGCTAGTTTGTGGATTCTTTTCTCATCATCTCCTTCTAAATCATTTTCTATCATCTAAAAATATTCTATTTCATTCTAAGGTTCATTCTCGCATATTTTATCTCAATATTATCTTCACATCATCTACTTCTATCTCTAATCCACTAACTATTCTTCTATCTAACATTCTTTTTTTTTTTAGAGATCATTCATACCTTTAATGCATAAACAATTGTTAGGAACCAGGAAGGACAACTGAGAGGGGGGGTGAATCACTTTTCAACTAGTTGTCAATAAATTATAACCCAAAACAAATTATTCCAACTTAAAAATTAGTGCCGGTAAAACAAACTTTAATGTCGGTAAAACAAATTAACTATTATAGCAGTACCGATATAACTTAATGCATGAAACAGAAAGAGAAACAACATCCACAACACATGCCACTGAGATTTTGATGTGGAAACCTAGAAAAGGGAAAAACCACGATGGGAAACCTTATCCACAATCAGATGATACTACTACAAATAGTAAGTGTATACAAATGGGATCTCTACATGTAGAAAGGCCAACCACCTAGAGCTCATTGCTCAATCACAAAATAGGAGTCACATTGACTATAGTTGGATGGTTAAATCCAATAATAATTTATTGCTTCAAAATAGCATCTGCAATGCTAGATTCAATACCAATTTGAGCTCTGACCATGAGTGCCAAACACCTTCATAACCTTCCTTTAACCTCTAGATAATGTCTGTGTGATTCACACAAGGATCTTCTTATTTTCACTCTTCACAATGATCTTTTATATTTGCACACACTCATACAATCCAATATTTAATAAGATCTTACACTTATATATACAAAACCCTAAGACCTAATCATTAGGTCGACTCACTAAAGATATTACAATTACAAAATAAGTCTTGATGCGATACAATATATCAGCCTCAATACATTTACATATTATCCAATCAATAAACCATTTCCAAAATGTGTCGTGTTGATTTGGAACATGATATCTTGTACCAGTGTATAACCTAGACCTATCTGCCGGTAAAGGATAATATGTGAACCCGATCAGACCAATAAGCAAAACACCAAATCCAAACATCCAATCCATGTCTTTGACATAACCGAATGATCTCCAAATGATAACAACTTATCATCACTGTCGGTGAACAATATATGCTGCCAGTGAAGCATATACCAGAGATTGTGCACAAACTAATAACCATGCCAAAACCACAATGTGTCGGTTCAACAATAAACCAATATAACCATAGTGCCAAATCAACAATGTAGACCTCCAGAAAGATAAGTGTTGACACCAATGACAAAACCAATGCAACACATGACGAAGTCATCCTTAATACCAACAATAGTCTCTTGAGGGGGCATTACTTCCTAAGCATACCGAGGCACACTGGGGGAAAAAAAATCATTTTCTTTGAAACAACATCATTCTGACATTGTCTCAAAGAGGGGCAAAAATAGACACCTAAAAATGTCTCATTGATCATGTACTAATTATTCGTCTAATTGATTAAATAATTCTTTAATTCTTTAATTAAGTTAATTAATCTTATTCTTCTAATTTTATATTTCCTCATTATCTTACTAATTATTCCAATTTCGATTCTATCATCATTTAATTATTTAAACCATTTTCTAATGTTAATTAAATATTTCCTATTTAATTAATTGTAATTTTCAATCCTCAATTTAAATAATCTTTATTATTTAAATAAATTCATTTTTAATTTCTATCTCTATTCAATTAATCATTAACCCTTTTCTAAATATTAAATAAATATTTATTATCTAATTAATTGTGATTTTAATCCAAAAATAAAATAAATATAATTGAAAAATAAAACAAATCTTAAATTTGCGTGCGAAATGGCTCTGCAACCTAGCAGATATGCGAACAACAAAGCAGTCGAAGAGAGGAGAACAACTAATAGAATTGCCACAACATCTGGCAGGGCTCCCTTCTGGAAAGAACACAACTAGGAATTGGTGAAAAGTAAGAAAACCATTAGGGCAGAAAGGAGATGGGCTGTGAGGGCCAACGAAATTTATTCAGTTCAACATGAAGGCGAAAAACATCTAAACCAAGGCAGGGTTCGGGAGATGGCGGAGAAGCAACCATATGTGAGGAATGCTTCGACATATACCCTTTCAAAGACTGTGGATATGAGAAGTCAAGTAGCTAGGACAAAGATGAAGAAAGGAAGGGCATTGGATCAATCACAAATGTGGGTGATTCCAATCACATCACAAATCCCTAGATACACAACCATGGCAAATAGGATTCCTCTAGGAACTCAAAGAAACTCTGGCTCTGGAGACTCCATCCGTAAACCACAATAGACAATGTTCCCTTGGAATAGTAGAGGGAAGGGTTATGGTAGACCCGTGGAAAATGGAGGAAGGGCAACAAATGTCCCTAAACTTGTCAATACGATCCTGAACATTAGGTGGGAAAAAATGCCCCACAAAGACCTAGGAAAAGTGGATTCCCTAGCAACATTAAATCTCACTTCAGAGCCCATGAAAATCAAACTTCCCATAGAAGCAAAGGCCCTAGGCGAGTATTGCAGAGGGCACGATCTCTTTGCAAAATGGGGAGGAAACAACCTACCAATAGAAGAAATTGTGGAATGGTGGAAATCACAATTCCACGACTAGGTAAGTATAACAACCCTAGCCAACAATTTATATATATAGAATGCAATGATAAAAATATGAAGGCTAAACTGCTGCATGAAGATTATGTTTTTTATAAAGGCATAAATTTTAAATTCATAGATTGGCAACCTAATTTTGATGCCAAAATCTTTGAATTTGAAATGGAAACAAATGGATAGAAATAAAAAATTCTCTAGTAGAACTAATGCATGATAAAATCCTTATAGAGATAGGGGTAAGCTTGGGCAAATTCATAGCGGTTGAGAAAAATTGGGCAGATAACTCAGACATAAAAATCTTGATAGAATTCAAAAAAGCTAAAGATAATCTAAAAAATATAACTCTAGAAACTACCAATGACACATATACTCTAAAGCCAGTCTGGTTTAATGGGAAGGTAACAGAAGATCTAGCCTTTTGTAAGAAGTTAAACCCTAATCATCAAAAGACACAAGCTTCAGATGTGGACAAAAATGTAACACCAAATGGGGAAATAGATATACAATTTAATATGAATGAGGTTGGCTTTATTATAAACACTAGACAACAAAGGATTGAGAATACCCCAACAACTTCTCCCTCCCCAGTCTTGGGAATCAATAGAAATAGAACCCTAGAAATTCAGACCCTTAACAATGAAGAACAAATTTAAGTTGAATTGAACAAGTTTATAGATAACCTAATGGGGAAATTAGTTGAGGAATATATAGATGAAATACTCATCGATACCCTAGCCAAATTAACAGAAATTGATAATATCCCCAATATAGAACAGGTTCAGTCCGTCCACAGAATACCCTCTCTGATCAGTAACCCTAATAAAGAGGATCAAGAAGACATAACTGCAACCTTTACCAACCCAGAGGACTCCCCTATGGTAGAAGAGTTGAATGCAAATGAGGAAAGAGATTTCATTATCAAGGAATTGATCAACATGCAGGTAGAAGACAATAACACAATAGTAGATAATAATCTAAATAATCAATCAAAGGTATTATCCAAACAGGAAGTGAAAGAACAACTCATGACTGTGGAAAATCCATGAGCAACCAAAAAGGTAGGAAGTCCTTTTTAGACAAAAGAAATATGGACGGGGATGCAGAGGGGCAGGCCAAAATAACAACATTATTGGGGTTAGGAAAATCTCCCCTTCCCTTGGCAGAGGTATAAACATAATTACTTGGAATGTAAGGGGCCTGGGAGCTCCTAACAAACAAAGACTGGTTAAGAGAAGTATTCTGAAATCTACCATGGATCTAGTTCTGATATAAGAAACAAAACTAAGTAAGAATGATATAAATAATTTTATTAGAAAACTTAATCAATGGCAAATGGAAGCAGTAGAATCTATAGGGGCATCAGGAGGCCTAGGTATGATATTTAGAAAAAGTACAGTTGCATTCACATGCCAATCCAAAATGCAAAATTGGATGGCTAGTAGGGTCAGAACACTCAGGTTTAACCTTGAGTTTATAATCATTAATGTATATGGCCCAATCCCAATAGAAAAGAAGAAATTAGTATGGCAGGAAATTGAACAATTCTTAAAGATGCAGGAGGGAACACACATCATCATAGGGGGTGAATTCAATATAATCTTATATGCATCGGATAAAAGAGGTGGTAATAAAAACATAAAATCACAAAGAGACTTCATTAATTGGATAAATAATAATAACTTATTCGAAATCACAATAGAGACTAGCTTCCACACATGGAATAATAGGAGAAAAGAATTCATTAACATCACATAAACATTAGATAAATTCTTCTTTAAGGGAGATCTAACTGAGTTCCACACAGAACTAAAAACTACAGTGCTACCCTGGTCAAGGTTTGATCATTTTCCAGTTGTCTTAGAACTTATGGGGGAAATAGAGTAGATGAGATATCCATTTAAGTTTGAGAGAATGTGGTTTACATGTTAGGTCTTGGGGACAACTGAGAGGCGGGGGGGGTGAATCAGTTGTCAAAATAAATTCAAACCAAAACAACTTAACCAACTTTAATGCTTAATACCGGTAAACCAAACTTGTATGTCGGTAGACAATTTTATCAATTAATTACAATATCGGTAAAGATTAATGCATCAAATAGAAAGACAATAACATCCACAACACATAACACCAATATTTGTACGTGGAAACCCTGTAAGGGGAAAAACCACAGTGGGAAACCTTACCCACAATCAGATGATACTACTACAGATAGTATGTGTATACAAATGGGGTCTGCACATGCAGAAAGGCCAAGCGCGTAGAGCTCACTGCTCAAATACAAATGGGAGTCACACTGACTACAATTGGATGGTTAAATCCAATAAGGATGTATTGCTCAAAATAGCATCTTACTATGCTGGATTCAATACTGGTGTAGTTCTGATTGTCTTCACAATACCCTTCTTCAACCTTCAAATGATGTTTGCGTGTATAGCTCTACTTATTCTCGCATATACCTTCACACAATTTCTTTTTCGCATTTCACACTTGATCTTACAAATAAGATCTTACATTTACAACATAACCTAAGACCAATTTTAGTAGGTCGGCTAAAGGATATTAAAATAAAATAATTTTACAAATAAAATAATGTCCGATGCTATAACCGATTCAACATGTCGGCTCAATGCAATTACAACATTAATAAACCATCTCCATAGTGTGTCGTGCTGATCTAGAATAGATAAGCCTGTCGGTGAATGATCTGGACCTATTTGCCACTAACAACAAATATGCAAATATGAATATACCAAAGAACAAATCTCCAAGACAAAGTGTCCAAACAATGTCTTCGACATAATCAAGTGTTTTCCATGCCATTCTAGGTGCCAGTGAACATTATATCCTACCGGTGTACCAGATATCGGTGACTGTGCATAAGTCACTTGCTTGTCGGTGAACATTGCCAATTCTTCAAAGTGCCAGAGTTGATAAGTGATAGTAGGTTTTGACATCAATGACAAAACCATACCAAAATACCAACAATCTCCCCCTTTGGCATTGATGGCAACACAAGATGGAAAAACCATCAACGTGCCAAGACAGAAATGCCCAATACCAAAAACTTGATGAATACTAAGAGGGGGGGGGGTGAATCAATATACCAAAAAATACTAAACTCAAACACTTTATCAATCTAGCAGTAAACCGGTATAACAGTTTAACTAACAAACCGGTTAACACAAATGCACACCAAACAACAAGTAAGGCATTCACCCACAGAAGCACAATCACCATAACACAAGAGATTTTGATGTGGAAACCCAAATGGGAAAAACCATGGTGAGATGAAACTCACAAGTAACTATCTACAGAATAGAAACCAGACTAGTTAAGGTCATACAATGTTCTTTACCTTAACAGATCTTGCTAGGAATCTCAATTTCTGTTAGGAGATAAGTCCAATTAAAGACTACCTTGTGAGAGGATTTCAGATCCATAGATGTGAATCACCTTGTTAGAGGATTTATGAAGGTTTTTCTGGGCCTACTCGATTAAGGGTTTCTGACTTGTCAAAGATGTGAGTAGTCAACAAGTGAATGATCTAGCAAATGGCATAGTCTTCTTGATTATATCCATGATAGCTCATTGCTAATGTATTTCAGCAATACTTCAGTCTTTAGTAAATCCACACTCTGTTACAACACACAGACTTGATCTTCCCTTTTTTTAAGATCGCACATGCAAGAACTCATCAACCACCAAAAACCCTAACAACTACACTACCTAGAACCCTAGACATGATGTCCTTTAAAAGGAATGTGATTTCATGTCGGTCCAATACGATTACATTGCAAGTTCCTAGGTTCAGTGTATCTAGACACATTTGGTAACACGACACAAAATCACCATCAAAGTGTTGGTGGATGGTAACTCATCACAAGAATATACCAGTTGGTAACTCATCACAGAGTATTACCGGTTTATACAACTTTACCGATTATCGGTTGGTAACTCAGAGTAATATTGGTTTGACTAATAAACAAATTACTGGTTTGACAAAAATGAAGACTGGGAAAATGATAACTACCGCTTCTAGTTCCTTTTCTCCGTTCCGTTTGAGATCCTCGAACCGCTCGAGGTCTTCATGCCGCTTGAGATCGGTAAACACTTTCCACAAAACACCGATAGTCTAAAGACTACAATATAATACCGAATTGGAATAAATACCGATTGAGCATAACTCATACATGCAAAAAGTGATCTCATAGAAAGTGTGTGTCCATCAATGACAATCACAACATAAACATAAAAAATGCCAACAATCTCCCCCTTTGGCATTGATGGAAACACTTAGGAAAATTTTGACATCTAAGTGTTTTTACAAAAAAAATAATGCCACAATCAAAAAATACTCCACCTAAGCATATACACTATCCCCTTTTAAGAAAATACAATGTATACTACTTCTTTACAGAGATAAACATGAGAGTATATATAGCATGCATCAAAATTTAAATACCAGAATACTTCTCCCTCGTTGCCAACAATGACAAAATACAACTGAATAAGCCCTATTTCTATTAGCTTAATAAATGTTTATGACAATAAAGCGTGAAACTTGTGAAAAATAGATTTAAAGTCCTACATAAATTGCTTCATGGATAAGGACCATGACCTAAGCAATGAGGTAGCAACCTCACTCTCCATTTGCATCTAGGATACCTATTCCTGCATAACGTCCAAGGTACTCATCTCTTGAGTAACCGTCAAGGCATCCGGATTGAGATAGGATTTCTGAAGTATTTGCAGTTTGGGTAGAAGATTCAGTTGTAGTTCCTGTAAATCCCTGGTCTAGTTGCTGATCTCCAAATCAATTCTTGCAGCCTGAAGTTGAAACTAGTGAATGGTTTGCCCATAAGCAGTAAAGGAATCATATGGCGTCTTGAAGGTTCTTATGAATGTCTACAAATCAATTTGTAGTTTGTCTTTTTGAGCATGAACATCATCACATAATAGATGGGGTTGACATATGTTTCTAAGTAGTAGATTCCCCTCATCCAGAACATCCTTAATGTTCTTTTGTGCCTTCTGCAGATTAGATTGGAGCTCATTTAACTTTTTCACCATGGCAGTGTCCAAAGCCTTTTGATGCTTCTTTTTGGCATTAGCTTCAGCAAACTCTTCTAGGATTTGTACCTAATCCTTCAAAACTATGCATAAGAGTTTTAGTTGGGCCAGAGAGGAATCGGTACTTGGAAGGTTGGTATTGGGTATCAAACCGGTAAGAGTGTCCACCGCAGCTTGGATCATGTCTTTCTCCTTCTTCCTCCTTATCACCTCCTGGCATTCTTAAGCAAGCTTAATGCTTTGCAACAACTCTAATTCATTTGTAGATTGGAGGTCAATGGGATTGGTAATGTCAACCGGTTTGGCTTGACTACCGGTTGCCTTTGGGGTCTCCACTTGAGTGCTTTGTGTCACTACCTCCTTCTCTTTAGCCCTTAGCTTGTCCTCTTCTACCTTCTTTTTCTCCTCTTCCTCTATCTTCCTTTTCTCTTCTTTCTTCTTCTCCTCTTCTTTCTACTTCTCTTCATGTTCATCCTTCTTCTTCTTTTCCTCTTCCTGCTTCCTTTTCTCCTCTTCCTTTCTCTTCTCCTCTTCCTTTCTCTTCTCCTCTTCTTTTTTCTTTTCTTCTTCCTTCTCTGCTTCCTTCTTCTTCTTCTTCTTCTTCTTCTTGTCCTCCTGTCTCTTTTCTTCTTCCTTCCATTTCTTTTCCGCTTCCTTCTCTTGTCTCTTGTTCTCCTCTTCTTTTCTCCTATCTTCTTCCTATTTCCTCTTTTCTTCTTCTTTTCTGTTTTCCTCTTCATCTACCTATTTCTTCTTTCCTTCTTCTTGTTGCTTCTTCTCTTCCTCTACCTATTTTTCCTGTCCTACCACTTCAGTTGGTGTACCCGGAATAACATCTTCACCATTCAAGTCATCAACATCAATGGGTTCCATTTGATCAGTGACTGGTACTCCTTCACTTTCATACACCTCATCTGGTTGATTGATTTCTGGTTCTTACTTAGCTTTCCTGTTGGCTTCCGCCATTTGATGCAACTTTAGAGCGGATTGAGCAAGGGAGGGTATCTTTTACCACTTCTGGGACTTTTCCTTCTAGCAACAGGAGTCTCCTTCTTCTCATGAAGAAGAGGCCCTTATATCTTTCCACCACTTCATAAAGTTCTGATTTAGGTACATTAGGAAAGTATCATGCAAATAATTCCTCTCTTATTTCCTGTTCCTTCTCCATGGCAATGCGCCACTTGTTATCTAAATAATTATATAAAAAATCAGGTGTCTCAAATTTAATTTTTGAAGGCCACCAGTCATTAATATATAAATAATTAGCGACTTCCTGTTCGACTTCTTCTTTTTCATCATCATTAAAATCATCAAAGCACTCTTTCAAATCACCAAGCACTTTTCTTCTATTGTTCTTAATAGTTCTTTGACAATGTGTCAAAGGTTTGTAGGAGGAAATATCAATATTTACCAGTGCAGATGTTGCCGGTTCATTCTTTGTCTTTTTCCTCATTTGCCTAGTCTTCTTAGGCTATTGTTTAGACATAGTGTCCTCTGAGTCTAGTGTGTTGTCTTTTGTCTTCCGCTTTGTCTCAAAGACTTTGGCAGGTGCAGCTTCTGGTTTCTTCTTTGCTGGTGACCACTTGGTCACTTTGGTACTTGTTGTGGCAACCGGTGTTGATACTAAAGGCACTGCCTTTCCCTTCTTTACTGAAGGTTCTTCTATTGGTGTAACCCTTTCCAAATAGGTGTCGATTCTCTTTGGCTTTGGATCAAGGGGTGAGGTGAGTAGGATAGAGGAATACCCATCTAGCATGTCATATATTACCTCATATCCCCTGGGTTCCACTTCTTCTTGTCTAAGCTCAACCGCCTCCATTATGTACTCATCAACTTCGATGGTGAAGCAGATGTCATCCTTATATTTCTTGACAATATCACCTGATATTATCACTCTTTGGCTCATTTTGCATCTGAACTGATCAAAGTATTTGTTCAGAACTTCTGGATAACTGGTTCCAACGGCTTGAAGGCTTTCCTTGATTTTCTTTGTAACTAGTTGGTCGGTAGACCATTGAATATCTTCGACTTCTGGGAAGTAACCTTGGAAGTAGAAGAATAACCCAACAGATAGCTGTCCAAACTTAAATCTCAAGATGTTGTCCTATTTAATCAACTTCAGGTTCCCCAGAAGTTGGCTTTGCATACAGGTGCATAAATCAAATGATGCATCTTCTTTGATCATCTTGTAAGCAGTATTTACCACTGTGATAGAGATATAGTTGATCCTGCTAGCATAAAATGTCCGGTAACCTATTACCATGCATGCATATTTGACCAGATCGTGCTTGATGGGATTGATGGTCATTCCCCCTTGGTCGCTCATAGAACCAGTGAGCTTGGTCATTTCCATCTTGCTGATCTTCCTTAGGGCTGGCACTTCACTGACATTATAGAAACTGGTGACAACATGAATCGCTTCCGGTGTGATGTCATGCATCCGCTCTAAGTACATTTTATCACCATGCACTCTACTCAGAATGATGCGGATGTGATCATCTCAAAACTCTTCAAGGAAATAGAGTGCATTGTGAAGCTTCTTCTTTTCCAAGACGTTGAATTCCAGTTTGATCTTCTTGTCCTTTCTGTAGAATAAGCTTAATCAAGAATGGATCATCAGAGATCCTAGGTCTTCAATTGTACAATCAATATAGTCTGAAATACCTTCCTCCACTATAACACCAGTGGGTATTTGAGATAGGGCATTATATTTTTCCTTCCATTGGATGAAGTCTACTAAATCAACGGGTGCACTAGAGCTAGAGTGTGATGCGGAGGCCATGATAAATAGAGAAATTTGAAAATACCTTCATAAATCAAAATTTAGGGCTTGCAAGATATACTTCACCACACACTCCTTCGGTTGTTGAAATACCACTTTGTATTCTACACTTGACCGATTGATATTAGCTTCTGATTCTTCTTCAGGGTTTTGAAAATTCTTTGAATCATAATCCAGATCACTTTTCATCGCTCAGTGCTTAAAAACTTCTTTGCTCGAGAACTAATAAGTGAAAAATGACTTGAAAAATCCTTTTAAACAAGTTCTTCACGTACCATAATAAATGCTCCACTATTAGGGCGTTGCCCTAATTTGCCTTTTACCATTTTCGGTCTTCTACCAGTTGACAGGTATCACATACCGGTTAAGGTATTTTATCGGTGTAAACTGGGGTTCGAAAAATTTCACCGTTTGCTCCCCCTAAGCTTTTTTGATGCTTAGTTTACCGGTTCAGTGACTTCCACACTAGGTGTAGAAACTGGTTCTTCTTGAGACACTTCTTCTGGATTCTTCTTCCAAGTTTTCTTCATATTTGCTTGAATAGTTTCAACATCAATCTTTCCTTTTGGAGTGACTAGTATATCATCCGATATGTTCTTTCTCATTCTACAGAATCTTGTTGTATGAACCAGTTTGTTGTAATGATAGAAAATCATTCCAGGTGCTCTCCAAGGTCCACTGTTCATGTTTCCATTCTTCCTTCTACATGTTGCAATAGTGTGACCACTACCATGATAGATCAAATAGGTTGCTCTCCATCTAGTTGTCACTTGATAGCCACTGCTTCCTGACTAATGATTATAGGTATTAAACCAGTTTGGGTTCCAGTTCCCAGAGGGTTCAGCAAAAACTCCTTGACTCCTTTGAGGATACATTCCAGTGTTGTGCATGATAGACCTACATTCAAATGCTCTATGCCCAAACTTATTGTATGCATAACAATTACCATTGAATCTATTAGGTCTAGGCTTATCATTTATAAAATAAGGAAAATTATTGTAAGCCTTACTTCTACATACATTAGCAGTGTGTCCTTCCTTGAGACAATTAAAGCAAATAGGTTTGAAATTTTTCTTACCTTTACCCTTTGATGTCGGTTGCTTCTTTGATGCTCCATCTTTTTTTCCAGAGGTCTCACCTTTCTCATATTTAGAGAAACCAAGTCCATTAGTATTCTTTACCGGTTTAGCTGATTCAAGCTTCTGCTCTATCTTGATAATGCTCTTATTGAATTTGCTCTTAATTCACCTTGCATTTCCTCTTTTTCTACTTTTCTCTCTTGGAGATGAGCGGTAAGTGCACTGATCTCTTGCTTCAGCTTGGAGATCTCATGATCTTTGTCTTTTACCAGATCTTCAGCTTTCCTCTGGTTCTCAAGCTCTTGACACATTCTAATAGTCAGTCCTTCAAGTTCCCTTCTTAGGTTGGCATTGGACTCATTCAGTTTTTCAACTTCTTGAACTAGGGCTTCCATGTCTACTTCATTAGAAGAACTATTTTCAGTTAGCTCCATCAATTTTCCAGCATGCTCTCTTCTTTTTGCCTCAGAGGCCTTATATTTGACTTTAAGTTCATCATAGGCTTTCTCAGTCTGAGTGAGCCGATGAGTAAGTTACCTCACAGTGTATTCCCCCATATCTCTTTCCAAGTGGTTAGACTTATAGAAAGGTTGGCTCTGATACCAATTGATGAATACTAAGAAGGGGGGTGAATTAGTATACCAAAAAATACTAAACTCAAACACTTTATCAGTCTAGCAGGAAACCGGTATAACAATTTAACTAACAAACCGGTTAACACAAATGCACACCAAACAACAAGTAAGGCATTCACCCACAGAAGCACAATCACCATAACATAAGAGATTTTGATGTGTAAACCCAAATGGGAAAAACCACAGTGAGATGAAACTCACAAGTAACTATTTGCAGAATAGTAACCAGACCAGTTAAGGTCATACAATGTTCTTTACCGGAATAGATCCTATTAGGAATCTCAATCTTTGTTAGGAGATAAGTCCGCTTAAAGACTACCTTGTGAGATGATTTCAGATCCACAGATGTGAATCACCTTGTTAGAGGATTTACAAAGGCTTTTCTGGGCCTACCTGGTTAAGGGTTTCTGACTTGTCAAAGATGTGAGTAATCAACAAGTGAATGATCTAGAAAATGGCATAGTCTGCTTGAGTAGATCCATGATAGCTCATTGCTAATGCATTCAACATTACTTTAGTCTTTAGTAAATCCACACTCTCTTACAGCACATAGACTTGATCTTCCTTTTTTTTAAGATCACACATACAAGAACTCATCAACCACCAAAAACCTTAGCAACTACACTACCTAAAACCCTAGACATGATGTCCTTTAAAAGGAATCTGATTTCATGTTGGTCCAATAGGATTACATTGCAAGTTCCAAGGTTGAGTGTGTCTAGACACATTTGGTAACATGACACAAAATCATCGTCAAAGTGTTGGTGGATGGTAACTCATCACAAGAATATACTGGTTGGTAACTCATCACAGAGTATTACCGGTTTATACAACTTTACCGATTACCGGTTGGTAACTTAGAGTAATACTGGTTTGATGAATAAACAAATTACCGGTTTGACAAAAATGAAGACTAGGAAAATGATAACTACTGCTTATAGTTCCTTTGCTCCATTCTGCTTGAGATCCTCAAACCGCTCGAGGTCTTCATGTCGCTTGAGATTGGTAAACACTTTCTGCAAAACACTGATAGTCTAAAGACTACAACATAATACCAGTTTGGAACAAATACCAATTTTGCATAGCTCATACATACAAAAAGTGATCTCATAGCAAGTGTGTGTCCATCAATGAAAATCACAACATAAACATAAAAAATGCCAACAAAACCAACAATCTCCCAGAAAGAGATCATAACCAGAAATCAAAATACATATATAAACAATCTCTCCCCCTAGGATTGACATGTGTTTTTCTTGTGTTTTTCCATACCAATCTCTCCCCCTTTGACATCAAATGCTAAAGTCAATATAAAACTAGATGTAAATACAAAATAGTAACCAATTCAGTATACCAACTACTCCCTCTGAGAAGTAGTTTCCTCATCAAAGCCAGAATAAAAGATTTCTTTGTTAATTATGTCGATTGATGACAAACATCAGCTGTCTAAGTCTCTACCAGTGGGGGTATGACCCCAAGCTGGTCTCTGAGATATTCAAATGTTTCCTTAGGCAGATGCTTAGTGAAAATATCTGCAATCTTCTCTTTAGTATTCACATAAACCAGTTTTCTTTCTTTTGCTTCAACATTCTCCCTTAGAAAAATCAGTTTGATAGAAACATGTTTAGTTTTAGAATGTAATACCGGATTTTTAGATATATCAATTGTTGTAGTGTTGTCACAATAGATAGTTATGGGCTCCTTGCATTTTACCTTTATGTCCTTCAACATTTTCTTAAGCCATAATACCTGTGTACAGTTAGTTGTTGCTGCAACATATTCTAATTTAGCTGTTGATAAAGATGTACAACTTTGTTTCTTACTCAACAAAGAAATTAATTTGCTGCCAAGAAAAAATGCTCCTCCGGTGGTTCTTTTTCTATCATCCACATCTCTTGCCCAATTTGCATCTGTGTATGCACATTATTCAAAGTTTTCATCTCTAGGATACCATAATCCAAGATTTGTAGTGCCTTGTAAGTACCGGAAAATCCTTTTTACTGCTGATTCATGATTTTCTCTAGGATTACTCTGAAATCTTGAAACAATACATACTACATTCATAATATCAGGTCCTATTTGTGTTAAATACAATAGGCCTCCTATCATAGATTTGTACCTAGTCAGATTAATAGGTGTAGATTCATCCCTTAGTGATAATTTGTCATTTGTAGTCATAGGTGTGCTTATCGGTTTAGAGTTCTCCATCCCAAATTTCTTTAGTAACTCCTTCAAGTAATTGGATTGACTCAAGAATATACCTTTATCAGTCTATGAAATCTGCAATCCTAAAAAGAATTTTATCTCTCCAATCATAGACATTTCAAATTCTTGTTGCATTTCAATAGAAAAGTCTTTACATAATCCATCTTCTCCTCCAAAGATTATATCATCAACAAAAACTTTTATAACCAAGATGTCATCATTAGTCACTTTGTAGTATAAGTTGTTGTTGACATTACCTTTAGAAAAGCCAATCTTCAAAATATACTTCTCCAATCTTGCATACCAAGCTCTTGGAGCTTGTTTCAACCCATACAAATCTTTCCTTAACCTACAAACCATATCTTTGTTATTTGTCAAAGAAAATCCATTAGGTTGTTCAATGTAAACTTCTTCTTCAAAATCTCCATTTAGAAATGTGCATTTAATATCCATTTGATATACTTTGTAGTTCTTGTGTGCTGCAAAAGCCAAGAATAATCTGACTGCCTCAATTCTAGCTACCGGTGCAAATGTTTCATTATAATCAATTCCTTCTTTATGAGAATATCCCTTACACACTAGTCATTCTTTATTCCTGATTACCTTACCATCTTCATTAAGTTTGTTTTCGAATGCCCATTTTGTTCCAATCACATTTTTGTCTTTAGGCTGGGGAACTAATGTCCATGTGTTATTTTTCTCAATTCGTTCTGGTTCATCTTCCATAGCTTTAATCCAGTGTTTATCTTCACATGCCTCATTAATTGATGATGGTTCAATTTGACAAATAAGACATACCTCTTCATTTGCCAGTCTTCCTTTGGTCATAACTCCTTTATACTTGTTTCCAATTATCTGATCTTCAGAGTGATTCAATCTTACATACCGGGGTTCTTCATTTGCTGTTGTTCCTTAGTTAGTCTAGAATTTTCAGATGATACTAGTGTAACTGGTTCTTCATTCTATACCAGTGGGTTCAATGTAGATTCATTTGTCAGAATCTTTGTTTCCAGTTCAAAGTCTATATACCTTGAAGTTCCTCTGAATTGTTCATCAATCTTCACATTTGTACTCTCAACAATTTTCTATAATCTTTTGTTAAAACATCTACATGCCTTTCTCTTAGATGAATAACCAAGAAATATTCCTTCATCACTTCTAGGATCAAATTGGCCAATATACTCATCTCTTCTAATATAGCATTTACTTCCAAATATTTTGAAATACTTAAGAGTAGGAGTAATACCAAACCATAGTTCATGAGGAGTCTTACCAGTTTCTCCTTTGATGTGAACTTTGTTGAATGTGTAGACCATTGTGCTTACTGCCTCTCTCCAATATACATGTGGTAGATTTGCTTCAGATAACGTACTTCTGGCTGCATCCAAGATAGTTTTGTATTTCCTTTCAATGAGCCCATTCTGCTATGGTGTCCGGGGTGCTGATAGTTGTCTTCTGATTCCATTCACTTCATGGAATGCATTAAATTCCTTAGATGTAAATTCTCCTCCTTGATCTCATCTTAGACAGTTGATTTTCTTACCAGTTTCATTCTCTACCATTTCTTTGAATAGTTTGAACTTCCCAAGTGCTTTTGATTTTTCGCTGAGAAAAGTAACCCAACACATTCTAGAGTAGTCATAAATGATTAGCATGAAATATCTGTCACCTTGTAAACTTTTAGTTCTAGCTGGACCACATAAATTAGTATGAATTAGGTCAAAAGCATTATTGGATTTTCTGGAATACTTTTAAAAGATGCTCTAACTTGTTTTCCAAATTGACATTCCTTACATACTGGATTGTGAGGTTTGACAATCTTAGGTAAATCTCTAACTGCCTTAGTAGTACTGATTTTTATCATCCAATCAAAATTTACATGATAGAGTCTCTTATGCCATAGCCAACTTTCATCAACATGTGCAATCAAGCATGTCTTTTCACTATTATTCAAATGAAAGATGTTACCTCTAGTTTGATTACTGGTTGCAATTTCCAAGCCAGATCTATTCATAATTTTGTATTTACCATTCTTGAATTGTAACTGAAATCCTTTCTCAACTAATTGACCAGCACTCAAAAGATTATGCTTTAAACCTTCCACATAGTAATCATTGTCTGTATTATACTTACCATCAAGAGATATTGTACCTTTACCTTTGATCAAACAAGCTTTATCATCTCCAAATCTTACTAGACCTTCATTATATTCCTAAAAGTTCAAAAATTTACCTTTATCACTAATTATGTGATGTGAACATCCTAAATCAATGATCCATTCATCCTTAACTTTAACTTTAGTTGCCAGGGCCTGCTCTACCAGTTGAATAGTAGGTGCCCGTTGATCTTCTATTATAGCAACAAAAACCCATCCATTGTCTGTAGGATCTTCATCAAAATCATCAGTGACTCCTTCATCAGCAAGATAACGAGATTTATCTTTATTCTTCTTAAATCTGTATCTCTAATATTCAGGGTTAGGCTTGTATGTTCTTGTAGCTTCTTCTCTTAGTCTAGCATGTCTATCAGGGCATTTAGAAGCCATATGACCAATCTTATTATAGTTAAAGCATTTAAAGGGTGCTTTACCTTCATACTTACTTCCAACTGGACCTTTAGGCATTTTCCTTGCAAATAGTGCTTCAAATTCTTCAAGTTCTTCATTTTCCCTCCTTTTCCTCAAATTCTCTTGCATAAAAGGCTTTCCAATTAGACTTGTCAAATGATGGTGGAGATGATGTTGATTCCTTAAAAGCTAAATCTGTCTTTATAGTAGCAACAAGACCAAATTCCTCAGTTTCAAAAGCTGAAAGTTTTCCAGTCAATGTATCCCTAGTTACTGATGTATTAGGCATTGTTCTTAACTCATTTATAGCAATAACCTTCATTTTATATGCCAGTGGCAATCCTCTTAAAACTTTTGAAACAATTTCATCTTTAGTTAAGGTTCTTCCACAAGATTTAATACCCCAAACAATTTCATTTACTCTTTCCATAAAAGCAGAAATACTTTCATCCTTTTCCATTTTTAGATTTTCATACCTGACCCAGAAGCTTTCAAGTTTTGCAATTTTGACTATGGAATCTCCTTCATTCAATTTTTCTAGATTATCCCAAATATCTTTAGCAGTTGATCTATCTGATAATCTCATGATTTTCTGATTTGTTAATGCGCTCAAAAGTTTTTCTCTAGCTTTGCAATCATTTTCCTCATCTTTAGCCAAGTTTGGTGGATTAGGCTGACTTGTTGTAGGAGTTGTATAGCCATTCTTTGTAACATCCCATATGTCCTTTCCAATGCAATTTAGATGTGTCTCCATTCTAATCTTCCATATTCCATAGTTGGTTCCATCAAGCTTAGGACTGTCTTTCCTGAAATAGTTAGTAGACATTGGATCTCCTCAAGCTATTAAACTTTTGCAAAAAGAGGACTAGGCTCTGATACCAATTGTTAGGTCCCGAGGACAACTGAGAGGGGGGGGGGTGAATCAGCTGTCAAAATAAATTCAAACCAAAACAACTTAACCAACTTTAATGCTTAATACTGGTAAACTAGACTTGTATGTCGGTAGATAGTTTTATCAGTTAATTACTGTACTGGTAAAGATTAATGCATGAAACAGAAAGACAATAACATCCACAACACATAACACCAATATTTGTACGTTGAAACCCTATAAGGGGAAAAACCACACTGGGAAACCTTACCCACAATTAGATGATACTACTGCAGATAGTATGTGTATACAAATGGGGTTTGCACATGCAGAAATGCCAAGCACCTAGAGCTCACTACTCAAACACAAATGGGAGTCACACTAACTACAATTAGATGGTTAAATACAATAAGGATGTACTACTCAAAATAGCATCTTACTATGCTGGATTTAGTACCGGTGTAGTTCTGATTGTCTTCACAAAACCCTTCTTCAACCTTCAAATGATATATGCATGTATAGCTTTGCTTATTCTCGCATATACCTTCACACAATTTCTTTTTTCACATTCCACACTTGATCCTACAAATAAGATCTTACATTTATATCATAACCTAAGACCAATTTTAGTAGGTCGGCTAAAGGATATTACAATAAAATCATTTTACAAATAAAACAATGTTCAATGCTGTAACCGATTCAACATGTCGGCTCAATGCAATTACAACATTAATAAAGTATCTCCATAGTGTGTCATGCTGATTTGAAATAGAGAAGCCTGCTGGTGAATGATCTGGACCTATTTGCCGGTAACAACAAATATGCAAATATGAACATGCCAATGAACAAATCTCCAAGACAAAGTGTCCAAATGATGTCTTCGACATAACCAGGTGTTTTCCATGTCATTCCAAGTGTTGGTGAATATTATATCCTGTCGGTGTACCAGATACCGGTGACTGTGCGTAAATCACTTGCTTGCCGGTGAACATTGCCAATTATTCAAAGTGCTAGAGTTGATAAGTGATAGTAGGTGTTGACATTAATGATAAAACCATACCAAAATACCAACATTACACATGAAGACTTCCTCCCCAATATACAAAAATGGTGGAAGGAAAGTAAAGTTGTAGGATCAAAATTATTTTGTTTGGTATCTAAGATGAAAGAAATTAAGCACAAGTTACTAGATTGGAACAAAGAGAAATTTAAAAAACATCTTTGAGGAAAAGGCAAGACTTGAGAAAGAATTAGAGACAATAAATTATGATGTGATGCAAAATGGGATGACTTTTGAGACATATGAAATTGAGAAGAATCTCCTAAGTGAATATGAAAACATCTTAGCAAGAGAAGAGATATATTGGAAGCAAAAATCCTGAGAATCATGGTTAGAAGATGGGGATTGGAATACCAAATTCTTTCACAACAGCATTAAAATTAAAATAGCAGCAAATAGAATAACCCAAATCACCAATAACAATGATCAAATCATAATGGATCAAGAACAAATTGCAAATGATGCAATCATGTATTTTGAAAATATTCTCAACAATTGGGAACATTCAGAACTCACCAACAATATAATCTTAACAAACAATATACGCAACCTAATAACAGAAGATGATAACAAAATGTTAAACTCCAAAATCACACATGAAGAAGTTAAAATAACTCTGGATCAATTTCATGGAGACAAAGCCCCTGGTCCACATGGCTTTCTTGCTTGCTTCTTCTAGAAATGTTGGCACATCTTAGGGGACGAGGTAACAAATGCATTGGAATCTACCCGCAATGCTGGAAGATTATTAAATGAAATTAACAATAGTTTTCTGGAATTAATCCCAAAGAAGGAGAATCCCTCAACATGGGATGAGTTCAGACCCATTTTGCTATGCAACATGATCTACAAGCTACTAGCTAAAGTCATGGCTAATAGATTAAAGATATTAATGCCTTTCATAATATCAAAAGAGCAGACATGATTTGTACCCAATAGATCTATCTTAGATTGGATCATCATTGTGCAGGAAGCCATTCACTCCTGCCAAATCTAGGGGCAGTCCAATATGCTACTAAAACTAGACATCAAAAAGGCTTATGACAAAGTGGATTGGTACTTCCTATGAAATTGCATGAAGGCCTTTGGATTCAATAAACAATGGATAAATTGGATTTACTTCTGTATATCAAACCCTAGATTCTCGATCTTACTAAATGGGAAACCGAAAGGCTTTTTTGAAACCTCCAGAGGACTCAGACAAGGGGACCCTTTATCCCCATTCTTATTCATAATAATGTTTGAAGCCCTGGGAAGGAGTTTGGAGGGAGCACAAAGGTCCAACAAACTATCTAGAATACAGATCATGAGTGGAGTAGACCATGTACCCATCAATAGTTTGTGAACAACACAATAATATTAGGAAAGGGACAACTAAAGGAAGCTAAAGAAATTCAAAAAATATTACAGTCCTATGGAATGGCCTCAGGAGAAATGGTAAAGAAAGAAAAGTCACAAATATTGTTCTTCAATACAAGTCCATAGGAAGAACATAGGATAGCTTCATATCTAGGATACAAAAAAGGATATCTACCATTAACATATTTAGGGATGCCCCTAGACAAAGGAAACAGAACAAACAAACTCTGAGATCCATTGATTGAAAAAGTTAGGAAGAAGCTAGCATCGTGAAAAGCCTATGGCTATTAGGGGTAGGTAGATTAACTCTCATAAAAATAGTATTATCAGCAATGCCTATATACCTTCTATCTTGTATAACTCTTCCATCAGGAACATATAAAAAACTTACTCAAATTATGAGGGATTTCTACTCGAATGGTTCAGAAGACAAAAATAAAATTAAACTAATTTCATGGGAAAAGATATGTTGAGAAAAGAGTGATGGAGGAATGGGAATAAGGAAAGTATTATGGCAAAATATGGCCTTAGGGGCAAAATTGGCATGGAGAATATATGCATCCTTAGAAGCAAAATGGGCTAGAATCCTATGGAGCAAATATATGTCACAAAATCAGAGAGAGGCTATCTTTAG